>NC_074697.1:20501421-20826421 GCF_029448725.1 Salvelinus fontinalis
GGGCAAAGAGAGAGAGAGGGCAAAGAGAGAGAGGGCAAAGAGAGAGAGAGGGCAAAGAGAGAGAGAGGGCAAAGAGAGAGAGAGAGAGAGAGAGAGAGAGAGAGAGAGAGAGAGAGAGAGAGAGAGAGAGAGAGAGAGGAGAGAGAGAGAGCGAGAGAGAGAGGGTGGAGATGCGAGAGAGAGAGAGAGAGAGAGAGAGGGACAAAGAGAGAGAGAGAGAGAGAGAGAGGGACAAAGAGAGAACAGAGCAGAATGAGCAGCAATAGTAGAGGGAGGGGGAAAGAGAAAGGGCTTATTTGAAGGGGAGGGGAGAAAAGAAAGGCCTTATTGAAGGAGAGTGGAAAAGAGAATGTGGTTATTGTGGAGGGATAGGGAAAGGGAAGGGGCCCTGGGGAGAATGAGGAGGGTTTAAGATAAAGATAAATACGTGATTTAATGTTCTCTGCGTCCTCTCAGGGACAATATAAATTATATTAATTCACACAGGCCTGTTGATGGACATCTCTGTGTTGCTGGAAGCTAGCGTGGATTACTGTTACTGTAAATGCCTGTTGGTGTCCATTGTGGATAAGTGTCTCTGATATATGTCTCAGTAGGATAACTCTACTCCCTCCATTCACTGGGAAATAATTTAAACATATATTCAGTGCCCTTAAACTATCCCTCAGTAATGATAAGGTGAAATTACATGAGAAAGCTATTATTATGACAATGTACTATCAATTCTAGTATAAATGCAAATTAAATTGGTCCAGTACAGGATGCACCTGAGCTCAATTTGGAGTCTCATAGCAAAGGGTCTGAATACTTATGTAAATAAGGTATTTCTGTTTTTTATATTTAATACATTTGCAAACATTTCTAAAAAACTGTTTTTAGTTTGTCATTAAGGGGTATTGTGTGTAGATTGACGAGGGAAAAAAGCAATTAATACATTTTAGAATAAGGCTGCAACGTAACAAAATGTGGAAAAAGTCAATGGGTCTGAAAACTTTCCGAATGCACTCTACATCAATGTATGACTTTGAGAGTAGCTTGGTTGAAATAGGTCTGTGATTGTCTGTCTATTTTCATCCACAGCTCCTCTCTTTTCAACATTACTCTGGCCTATCATAATCACACAGCACTATGGGTCTGCTTCTCCTCCATCCAATGTCTGCTCTCAGACTGCAACCGGAATGGACACATGAAAGCTGATGGCCTAATCACTCTTATTATGTGCAGAGATGCTAGTACTTTGAAAACCCTTCGGAGAACAAACTACCAATGCTTCATGAACACACTGATGTGGAATTGATTCAGGGTGTACTGCTAAAGGCTCCATTTTGATGGCTGGTCTTTATTACCTTGCTATTTTTTCAGAGAAATTGTTAAAAGCCTATTAACAAATAAAAAGGCAACACAGACCTTGTACTGTTGTGCATCTGTCCAGCATGGAGTGTGTCTCTAGTATTGACAATATGACATACAGTTGAAGTCGGAAGTTTAAATTAAATTAGGTTGGAGTCATTAAAACGTGTTTTTCAACCACTACACAAATTTCTTGTTAACAAACTATAGTTTTGGCAAGTCGGTTAGGACATGTACTTTGTGGATGGCACAAGTCATTTTTCCAACAATTGTTTACAGACAGATTATTTCACTTAGAATTGACTGTATCACAATTCCAGGTGGTCAGAAGTTTACATACACTAAGTTGACTGTGCCTTTAAACAGCTTGGAAAATTCCAGAAAATTATGTCATGGCTTTAGAAGTTTCTGACAGGCTAATTGACATAATTTGAGTCAATTTGAGGTAGCTGTGGATGTATTTCAATGTTTGTGTCTAAAGTAGTTTGTTGTTTCTTTCATTGCTTTGTGGAGAGAATCAGGCTTTGGTGAAGAACATGGTGCTTTTCCATAGCATTTGGCATTTTTGCTCAGAGCTCGGGGCTCTTGTTTAGAACACAGTGTCTGTGGATGCTCTTCACATTCACCCCATCGAGTTGCTTTCAGTTTTTCTCTGTGTGTTGCTTGTTGTGTTGCTCTCTGTGGAGTCTGATGTAAGGTCCTGTGTCTCAGCGGAGAGTTATATCTAAAGCCTTCTGACAAAGAGCCCGGCAGGATGTATCAGGTAGAGCGTGTTGCCAGAAAGGTCATGGTATTTGAATTTCTGCTCAGGTCTAAAAAAGCTACTAATAAAGCCAGGTTAAACCAAACAAGCAGGGAGAGAGCGGCAAATTCATTTCTGACATATCCTCAACATGTAAAAAAAAAAAAAAGAAAAAAAAAAAAGATACTCTACCTCTGCTAATCGTGTTTTCCCAAGAAAGGTGTGAGTTTTAGCGAGGGGAGAATCGACCTCCCTCCATTCACAAACAAAGGTCATTGCATGGCATTAAAACACTGCTTTACGTACCCAATGAAGGTGTTTTCTTTTTAAAATTGTGGTGACAGATGTGACGAGTCTCCCAAGGGCTCTCTCGTCTTAAGGTGTTAAAACACACATCCTATTAGTGGCTGTCTAAAGCCTGCAGGCTGGAGAGGTATCAGACGAGACAAACATCTCCACACAGATCAAACAACATTTTTTTTAAACTAACCTTTTCTGGTGTGTCTGTTTTGTCTGCTGAATAAATCAAGATACAATTCCAGCTGTGTACTTCTTGCTGTCCGGTTCACCTTTTTGTCATATTGTATTTTTCATGCATAGTAAAATAATGCACCTTGGCTGTGACTGTGTCACGGTGCCTGGTTACTGATCAGTGGATTTACTGTGTTTAGTTTAGATCCAGGCTGACATTTTGAAGTGTGGGGTTAATCGCTTAGAATTTTGGCATTAGTGAAATAACGCTTAGGATTAGATTACGTTAATTGGCTGCAATGCCTCCCGAGGGGCCACCCTCCGTCTTCCATCCAAGTGATGGCGTATCGCTCGTTCATTTCTCTCTTCCATCCCCATGGTCCCCCTATTTCCCAGTGAACCCAGGACTATCTGTCTGGAGATGGTAGGACATCTATCTCTCTCCCCGTCTCAGGACTCTAATGCCTCTGGATGTCTCCGGCCTGTCAACAAATGGTGGGCATTTCCTTAGGATGAGGATGTGGATGTATGGAAGGGGATGGGTGTTCGGGATGGAGTCAACAGTGGTGTTCTTAAAAGGGGAAACCTTTAAATAAGAGGCTGGGGTGGGCATGACATCACCTGGGGGCTGCATCACACACACACACACACACACACACACACACACACACACACACACACACACACACACACACACACACACACACACACACACACACACACACACACACACTTACACACACACTTACACACACACACACACACACACATACACACACACATACACACACACATACACACACACACACACACACACACACATCAGGGAAGCTTTGTGGTGTCATTGACTGGGTTGACCAGAGAAGCATTCGATGCCGAACGGAAATGAATAAACTGAGGAATGATCTCAGAAGTCCTTTGGATTGATGTTCCACAGTAGGTGGTAATAGTAGTCTGTATAAAGCTGATCCCAGACCAGTTGGGTCAACCTGACTCTTCATCAGCTATGGTCAACCCGGCTCAACCATTCAAGCTCTTCTGGCCAGGATTTAAATGGTCAATAAATGGCCAAAGCTTCAAGAGGACTGGACTTTTGAACATGGAGGTGGTAGATCAGCCTAGTTCTAAACTAAGTCACGTTTTCATTATCCTGTCAGCATTTGTGCTTGGACAAACACAATGCATTATATATTTCACAACCGTCTCCACAACAGCCATATCATACCATAGGACCAGCTATTAAACATGGTGATAAAACTAATAAGGCAGGAACGTTGATCAGAGATCCCTGGAGATACTGTAGGTAATATACTGTAGTTTCACCTCACATTGTTTCAGCCCAGAGGTCATTTACAATGTGTCATGAGCAAATCAAATCAAATCACATTTTATTTGTCACATGCGCCGAATACAACAGTTGTAGACCTTACCATGAAATTCTTGCTTACAAGCCCTTAACCAACAATGCAGTTCAAGAAATAGAGTTTTGAAAATATTCGCTAAATAAACAAAAGTAAAAATGTAATAAAAGTAACAGAATAAAAGAACAATAACAAGGTTATATACAGGGGGTACCAGTACCGAGTCAATGTGCGGGGGTACATGTTAGTCCAGGTCATTTGTACAAAGTGACTATGCATACAGTGGGGCAAAAAAGTATTTAGTCAGCCACCAATTGTGCAAGTTCTCCCACTTAAAAAGATGAGAGAGGCCTGTAATTTTCATCATAGGTACACTTCAACTATGACAGACAAAATTAGAAAAAAAAATACAGAAAATCACATTGTAGGATTTTTTATGAATTTATTTGCAAATTATGGTGGAAAATAAGTATTTGGTCACCTACAAACAAGCAAGATTTCTGGCTCTCACAGACCTGTAACTTCTTCTTTAAGAGGCTCCTCTGTCCTCCACTCGTTACCTGTATTAATGGCACCTGTTTGAACTTGTTACCAGTATAAAAGACACCTGTCCACAACCTCAAACAGTCACACTCCAAACTCCACTATGGCCAAGACCAAAGAGCTGTCAAAGGACACCAGAAACAAAATTGTAGACCTGCACCAGGCTGGGAAGACTGAATCTGCAATAGGTAAGCAGCTTGGTTTGAAGAAATCAACTGTGGGAGCAATTATTAGGAAATGGAAGACTTACAAGACCACTGATAATCTCCCTCGATCTGGGCCTCCACGCATGATCTCCCCCCTAGAGGTCAAAATGATCACAAGAACGGTGAGCAAAAATCCCAGAACCACACGGGGGGACCTAGTGAATGACCTGCAGAGAGCTGGGACCAAAGTAACAAAGCCTACCATCAGTAACACACTACGCCGCCAGGGACTCAAATCCTGCAGTGCTAGACATGCCCCCCTGCTTAAGCCAGTACATGTCCAGGCCCGTCTGAAGTTTGCTAGAGAGCATTTGGATGATCCAGAAGAAGATTGGGAGAATGTCATATGGTCAGATGAAACCAAAATATAACTTTTTGGTAAAAACTCAACTCGTCGTGTTTGGAGGACAAAGAATGCTGAGTTACATCCAAAGAACACCATACCTACTGTGAAGCATGGGGGTGGAAACATCATGCTTTGGGGCTGTTTTTCTGCAAAGGGACCAGGACGACTGATCCGTGTAAAGGAAAGAATGAATGGGGCCATATATCGTGAGATTTTGAGTGAAAACCTCCTTCCATCAGCAAGTGCATTGAAGATGAAACGTGGCTGGGTCTTTCAGCATGACAATGATCCCAAACACACCGCCCGGGCAACGAAGGAGTGGCTTCGTAAGAAGCATTTCAAGGTCCTGGAGTGGCCTAGCCAGTCTCCAGATCTCAACCCCATAGAAAATCTTTGGAGGGAGTTGAAAGTCCGTGTTGCCCAGCAACAGCCCCAAAACATCACTGCTCTGGAGGAGATCTGCATGGAGGAATGGGCCAAAATACCAGCAACAGTGTGTGAAAACCTTGTGAAGACTTACAGAAAACGTTTGACCTCTGTCATTGCCAACAAAGGGTATATAACAAAGTATTGAGATAAACTTTTGTTATTGACCAAATACTTATTTTCCACCATAATTTGCAAATAAATTCATAAAAAATCCTACAATGTGATTTTCTGGATTTTTTTTCTCATTTTGTCTGTCATAGTTGAAGTGTACCTATGATGAAAATTACAGGCCTCTCTCATCTTTTTAAGTGGGAGAACTTGCACAATTGGTGGCTGACTAAATACTTTTTTGCCCTACTGTAGATAATAAACAGCAAGTAGCAGCAATTTAAGTAGTCTGGGTGGCTATTTGATTTATTGTTCAGTAGTCTTATGGCTTGGGGGTAGAAGCTGTTAAGGAGCCTTTTGGTCCTAGACTTGGCGCTCCGACACAACTTGCCATACAGTAGCAGAGAGAACACTATGACTTGGGTGACTGGAGTCTTTGACATTTTTTGGGGCATTCCTCTGACACTTCCTAGTATATAGGTCCTAGATTGCAGGCAGCTTAACCTGTTGGGGATGGGGGCGCTGTTTAGACTATTTATGCTAATTTGGCTAATTTTTTAAACGGCTTCCCACAAAATCCTTGATCGTACAATATGCATATTATTATTATTATTGGATAGAAAACAGTCTATAGTTTCTATAGGAGTTTAAATTTTGTCTCTAAGTGGAACAGAGCCCATTCTACAGCAATTTCCCTGACATGGAGTCAGATTTGAGAAATGTTGGCCACTTTTCTGAAGTCAGTTAAAAGGGCACTGTCGTTGCTATGACTATACGGACACTTCTTACGTCTTCCCCTGGATGCCTTTACGTGATGACGATTCCAACGGGGTCGATTGCGCGTTCACAGGCCCTACAAATGAAAAAAACCTTTAGCTAGCAAGTCTTTTCTTGCTGCGTAACGCGCGTGGAAGACACCGACCCTCTCCTGTTCCAAGCGTTAGTTTAGCCTGTTATATTTCTCCGGTCATCTTTTCACTCGTTATAGGAGTTACAAACATCATAAAGTAGTTAATTTAAAGCGTTTTATAGCAATTTATATCCGTTTAGTGCGATTTTGGGACATTTATTTTTGCAACGATGTGAAAAGTTGGGCACGCTTTTCAGTTCATCCCGAACGCAGTTGACATTTCCACATGGCAAGAGGACAGCTTTCCACCAAAAGACGATTTCTCCCAAGAAAGGATCCTTTGCCCAAGATACTGATGGAAGAACAGCTCAAGGTAGGACATTTTTATTATGATAAATCGTGTTTCTGTCGAAACATTTTAGTGGCTTAGGACGCCATGTTTTTTGACGTAGCTTCGCTTGGCGCAAACTGTATTGAAAAGTAAGGATAAATTAAAAAATGTAATAACGCAATTGTATTAAGAATTAAATTGTCTATCAATCCCTGTCCACCCTATATTTTTTAGTCACGTTTATGAGTATTTATGTATAAGAGTAGATCACTGTCTAAGTGGCGCAAGGACATTTTCTGACCAGCTGAGCTACATTTCACATTGTCTAACCATGATTTTGGTGGCTAAATATAAACATTTTCGATCAAACTGTATATGCATGTTGTAATGTGATGTTACAGGAGTGTCATCGGAAGAATTCTGAGAAGGTTAGTGAAAAAATTAATATCTTTTGGCGATGTTGACTTTTATCGCTCACTTTGGCTAGAATCAATGCTGGGCTGCTAATTGCTATGTGCTAAGCTAATATAACGATTTATTGTGTTTTCGCTGTAAGACACTTAGAAAATCTGAAATATTGTCTGTATTCACAGGATCTGTGTCTTTCGATTCGTGTATGCTGTGTATTTTTACGAAATGTTTGATGATTAGTAGTTAGGTAAACACGTTGCTCATTGTAATTATTCTAGTCCATTTGTGATGGTGGGTGCAATTGTAAACTATGCCATCTACCTGAAATATGCACTTTTTTCTAACAAAACCTATCCCATACCATAAATATGTTATCAGACTGTCATCTAATGAGTTTTTTTGTTGGTTAGGGGCTATAAATATCTTAGTTTAGCCGAATTGGTGATGGCTACTGGTGTTGGTGGACAAATAAAAGATGGTGGATTATGCTAATGTGTTTTTAGGTAATAGATGTGCATCTTTACATATTGTGTCTTCCCTGTAAAACATTTTAAAAATCGGAAATGTTGACTGGATTC
Organism: Salvelinus fontinalis; assembly: GCF_029448725.1. Classification (NCBI taxonomy): domain Eukaryota; kingdom Metazoa; phylum Chordata; class Actinopteri; order Salmoniformes; family Salmonidae; genus Salvelinus; species Salvelinus fontinalis. Next base: position 20,509,148 of record NC_074697.1, read on the forward strand.
ACAAGATCTGTGTCTTTCATTAGCTGTATTGGACTTTAATGTGTGAAAGTTAAATATTTAAAAAAAATATTTTTTTTGAATTTCGCGGCACTGGTTTTTCAGTGGGGGGGGGGGGGGTGTGCCGCTAGCGCCACGCTGATCCTAGACAGGTTAACCCCAGTGATGTACTGGGCTGTTATGCTGATGAAGGAGGACCCAAAAGCGACGTAATAGAAACAGAGTCTTTATTCCAGTTTTAAACAAACAAAGATTCTCCTGGATCTTATCAAAGGTAAATCCAAAACAGGAAACTGAAAACCTCTCGTCAGTAGAGAGGAACGACTGGAGACGCGACCACAGACTGCAGGTCGCTTCAGGAAGGCACAGACCGTAGCTGACATAGACACCTGCTCACACGCAGCATCTGACAAAGGCAAAAACACGACAGGGCGGCACAAGGACACAGAGCAGCAAACCTCAAACAAGAATCCGACAAAGACAGAAGCGGAAAACAGAGGGAGAAATAGGGACTCTAATCAGAGGGCAAAATAGGGGACAGGTGTGAAAGAGTAAATGAGGTCGTTAGGAGAATGAGAAACAGCTGGGAGCAGGAACGGAACGATAGAGAGAGAGAGAGAGCGGGAGAGGGAGAGAGGGAGGAGAAGAGAGAGGGATAGAAAGAGGGAAAGAACCTAATAAGACCAGCAGAGGGAAGCACAGGGACAAGACATGATAATCAAAGACAAAACATGACAGTACCCCCCCACTCACCGAGCGCCTCCTGGCGCACTCGAGGAGGAACCCTGGCGGCAACGAAGGAAATCATCAATCAACGAACGGTCCAGCACGTCCCGAGATGGAACCCAACTCCTCTCCTCGGGACGTAACCCTCCCAATCCACTAAGTACTGGTGACCACGTCCCCGAGAACGCATGTCCATGATCTTCCGTACCTTGTAAATAGGTGCGCCCTCGACAAGGACGGGAGGGGGGGAGGGAAGATGAACGGGAGCGCGAAGAAAAGGCTTGACACAAGAGACATGGAAGACAGGGTGGACGCGACGAAGATGTCGCGGAAGAAGCAGTCGCACAGCGACAGGATTGACGACCTGAGAGACACGGAACGGACCAATGAACCGCGGAGTCAACTTGCGAGAAGCTGTCGTAAGGGGAAGGTTACGAGTGGAAAGCCACACTCTCTGACCGCGACAATACCTAGGACTCTTAACCTGTCTAGGATCAGCGTGGCGCTAGCGGCACCCCCCCCCCCCCCCCACTGAAAAACCAGTGCCGCGAAATTCAAAAAAAATATTTTTTTAAAATATTTAACTTTCACACATTAAAGTCCAATACAGCTAATGAAAGACACAGATCTTATGAATCCAGTCAACATTTCCGATTTTTAAAATGTTTTACAGGGAAGACACAATATGTAAAGATGTACATCTATTACCTAAAAACACATTAGCATATTCCACCATCTTTTATTTGTCCACCAACACCAGTAGCCATCACCAATTCGGCTAAACTAAGATATTTATAGCCCCTAACCAACAAAAAAACTCATTAGATGACAGTCTGATAACATATTTATGGTATGGGATAGGTTTTGTTAGAAAAAAGTGCATATTTCAGGTAGACTTCATAGTTTACAATTGCACCCACCATCACAAATGGACTAGAATAATTACAATGAGCAACGTGTTTACCTAACTACTAATCATCAAACATTTCGTAAAAATACACAGCATACACGAATCGAAAGACACAGATCCTGTGAATACAGACAATATTTCAGATTTTCTAAGTGTCTTACAGCGAAAACACAATAAATCGTTATATTAGCTTAGCACATAGCAATTAGCAGCCCAGCATTGATTCTAGCCAAAGTGAGCGATAAAAGTCAACATCGCCAAAAGATATTAATTTTTTCACTAACCTTCTCAGAATTCTTCCGATGACACTCCTGTAACATCACATTACAACATGCATATACAGTTTGATCGAAAATGTTTATATTTAGCCACCAAAATCATGGTTAGACAATGTGAAATGTAGACAAGCTGGTAAAGAAAACGTCCTTGCGCCACTTAGACAGTGATCTACTCTTATACATAAATACTCATAAACGTGACTAAAAAATATAGGGTGGACAGGGATTGATAGACAATTTAATTCTTAATACAATTGCGTTATTACATTTTTTAATTTATCCTTACTTTTCAATACAGTTTGCGCCAAGCGAAGCTACGTCAAAAAACATGGCGTCCTAAGCCACTAAAATGTTTCGACAGAAACACGATTTATCATAATAAAAATGTCCTACCTTGAGCTGTTCTTCCATCAGTATCTTGGGCAAAGGATCCTTTCTTGGGAGAAATCGTCTTTTGGTGGAAAGCTGTCCTCTTGCCATGTGGAAATGTCAACTACGTTCGGGATGAACTGAAAAGCGCACCCAACTTTTCACATCGTTGCAAAAATAAATGTCCCAAAATCGCACTAAACGGATATAAATTGCTATAAAACGCTTTAAATTAACTACTTTGTGATGTTTGTAACTCCTATAACGAGTGAAAAGATGACCGGAGAAATATAACAGGCTAAACTAACGCTTGGAACAGGAGAGGGTCGGTGTCTTCCACGCGCGTTACGCAGCAAGAAAAGACTTGCTAGCTAAAGGTTTTTTTCATTTGTAGGGCCTGTGAACGAGCAATCGAGCCCGTTGGAATCGTCATCACGTAAAGGCATCCAGGGGAAGACGTAAGAAGTGTCCGTATAGTCATAGCAACGACAGAGCCCTTTTAAATGACTTCAGAAAAGTGGCCAACGTTTCTCAAATCTGACTCCATGTCAGGGAAATTGCTGTAGAATGGGCTCTGTTCCACTTAGAGACAAAATTTCAACTCCTATAGAAACTATAGACTGTTTTCTATCCAATAATAATAATAATATGCATATTGTACGATCAAGGATTTTGTGGGAAGCCGTTTAAAAAATTAGCCACATTAGCATAAATAGTCTAAACAGCGCCCCCATCCCCAACAGGTTAATCCTACGTTTATTGGCGGCTCTCACAGTCTGCGCCCTGTAACGGCAAAGTGCAGACCTGACCCTCCTCCAAGTGCGCTCACAACGTTGGACAAAAGCCTGAGCGGAGGGAACGCTGGACTCGGCGAGCTGGGACGAGAACAGAGGAGGCTGGTAACCAAGACTACTCTGAAACGGAGATAGCCCGGTAGCAGACGAAGGAAGCGAGTTGTGAGCGTACTCAGCCCAGGGGAGCTGTTCTGCCCAAGACGCAGGGTTTCGAAACGAAAGGCTGCGTAAAATGCGACCAATCGGCTGATTGGCCCTTTCTGCTTGACCGTTAGACTGGGGATGAAACCCGGAAGAGAGACTGACGGAAGCACCGATCAAACGACAGAACTCCCTCCAAAACTGTGACGTAAATTGCGGACCTCTGTCTGAAACGGCGTCTAACGGGAGGCCATGAATTCTGAACACATTCTCAATGATGATTTGTGCCGTCTCCTTAGCGGAAGGAAGCTTAGCGAGGGGAATGAAATGTGCCGCCTTAGAGAACCTATCGATAACCATAAGAATCACAGTCTTCCCCGCAGACGAAGGCAGACCGGTAATAAAGTCTAAGGCGATGTGAGACCATGGTCGAGAAGGAATGGGAAGCGGTCTGAGACGACCGGCAGGAGGAGAGTTACCTGACTTAGTCTGCGCGCAGTCCGAACAAGCAGCCACGAAACGGCGCGTGTCCCGCTCCTGAGTAGGCCACCAAAACCGCTGGCGAATAGAAGCAAGCGTACCCCGAACACCGGGGTGGCCAGCTAACTTGGCAGAATGAGCCCACTGAAGAACAGCCAGACGAGTAGAGACAGGAACAAACAGAAGGTTACTAGGACAAGCGCGCGGCGACGCAGTGTGAGTGAGTGCTTGCTTTACCTGTCTCTCAATTCCCCAGACAGTCAACCCGACAACACGCCCTTCAGGGAGAATCCCCTCGGGGTCGGTAGAAACCACAGAAGAACTAAAGAGACGGGATAAGGCATCAGGCTTGGTGTTCTTATTTCCCGGGCGATAGGAAATCACGAACTCGAAACGAGCGAAAAACAACGCCCAACGAGCTTGACGTGCATTAAGTCGTTTGGCAGAACGGATGTACTCAAGGTTCTTATGGTCAGTCCAAACGACAAAAGGAACGGTCGCCCCCTCCAACCACTGTCGCCATTCGCCTATGGCTAAGCGGATAGCGAGCAGTTCGCGGTTACCCACATCATAGTTGCGTTCCGATGGCGACAGGCGATGAGAAAAGTAAGCGCAAGGATGAACCTTATCGTCAGACTGGAAGCGCTGGGACAGAATGGCTCCCACGCCCACCTCTGAAGCGTCAACCTCGACAATAAATTGTTTAGTGACGTCAGGAGTAACAAGGATAGGAGCGGATGTAAAACGCTTCTTGAGGAGATCAAAAGCTCCCTGGGCGGAACCGGACCACTTAAAGCAAGTCTTGACAGAAGTCAGAGCTGTGAGAGGGGCAGCCACTTGACCGAAATTACGAATGAAACGCCGATAGAAATTAGCGAAACCGAGAAAGCGCTGCAACTCGACACGTGACTTAGGAACGGGCCAATCGCTGACAGCCTGGACCTTAGCGGGATCCATCTGAATGCCTTCAGCGGAAATAACAGAACCAAGAAAAGTGACAGAGGAGACATGAAAGGCGCACTTCTCAGCCTTCACGTAGAGACAATTCTCTAAAAGGCGCTGGAGTACACGTCGAACGTGCTGAACATGAATCTCGAGTGACGGTGAAAAAAATCAGGATATCGTCAAGGTAAACGAAAACAAAGATGTTCAGCATGTCTCTCAGTACATCATTAACTAATGCCTGAAAGACAGCTGGAGCATTGCAGAGACCGAACGGCAGAACCCGGTATTCAAAATGCCCTAACGGAGTGTTAAACGCCGTTTTCCACTCGTCCCCCTCTCTGATGCGTACGAGATGGTAAGCGTTACGAAGGTCCAACTTAGTAAAGAACCTGGCTCCCTGCAGCATCTCGAAGGCTGACGACATAAGGGGAAGCGGATAACGATTCTTAACCGTTATGTCATTCAGCCCTCGATAATCCACGCAGGGGCGCAGAGTACCGTCCTTCTTCTTAACCTGTCTAGGATCAGCGTGGCGCTAGCGGCACACCCCCCCCCCCCCCCACTGAAAAACCAGTGCCGCGAAATTCAAAAAAAATATTTTTTTTAAATATTTAACTTTCACACATTAAAGTCCAATACAGCTAATGAAAGACACAGATCTGGGGAGAGAACTACCATCTAAGGCGAACATGGGCGTGGGCCTCCCTAACTGTCTGAGAGGAATGTCATGTTTCCGAGCCCATGCTTCGTCCATAAAACAACCCTCAGCCCCAGAGTCTATCAAGGCACTGCAGGAAGCAGCCGAACCGGTCCAGCGTAGATGGACCGACAAGGTAGTACAGGATCTTGATGGAGAGACCTGAGTAGTAGCGCTCACCAGTAGCCCTCCGCTTACTGATGAGCTCTGGCTTTTACTGGACATGACATGACAAAATGTCCAGCAGAACCGCAATAGAGACAAAGGCGGTTGGTGATTCTCCGTTCCCTCTCCTTAGTCGAGATGCGAATACCTCCCAGCTGCATGGGCTCAGTCTCTGAGCTGATGGGAGAAGATGGTTGAGATGCGGAGAGGGGAAACACCGTTAACGCGAGCTCTCTTCCACGAGCTCGGTGACGAAGATCTACCTGTCGTTCTATGCGGATGGCGAGTGCAATCAAAGAGTCCACGCTGGAAGGAACCTCCCGGGAGAGAATCTCATCCTTAACCTCAGCGTGAAGTCCCTCCAGAAAACGAGCGAGCAACGCCGGCTCGTTCCAGTCACTGGATGCAGCAAGAGTGCGAAACTCTATAGAGTAATCCGTTATGGATCGATCACCTTGACATAGGGAAGCCAGGACCCTGGAAGCCTCCTTCCCAAAAACAGAACGATCAAAAACGCGTATCATCTCCTCCTTAAAGTTCTGATAAACGTTAGAACACTCAGCCCTTGCCTCCCAGATAGCTGTGCCCCACTCCCGAGCCCGACCAGTAAGGAGCGATATGACGTAAGCGATCCGAGCTCTCTCTTCTGAGTATGTGTTGGGCTGGAGCGAGAACACAATATCACACTGGGTGAGAAAGGAGCGACACTCAGTGGGCTGCCCAGAGTAACAAGGTGGGTTATTAACCCTAGGTTCCGGAGACTTGGAAGACCAGGAAGTAGCTGGTGGCACGAGACGAAGACTCTGAAACTGTCCTGAGAGATCGGAGACATGAGCGGCCAGGGTCTCAACGGCATGACGAGCAGCAGACAATTCCTGCTCGTGTCTGCCGAGCATTGCTCCCTGGATCTCGATGGCAGTCTTGCGAGAATCCGTAGTCGCTTGGTCCATTCTTGGTCGGATTCTTCTGTTATGCTGATGAAGGAGGACCCAAAAGCGACGTAATAGAAACAGAGTCTTTATTCCAGTTTTAAACAAACAAAGATTCTCCTGGATCTTATCAAAGGTAAATCCAAAACAGGAAACTGAAAACCTCTCGTCAGTAGAGAGGAACGACTGGAGACGCGACCACAGACTGCAGGTCGCTTCAGGAAGGCACAGACCGTAGCTGACATAGACACCTGCTCACACGCAGCATCTGACAAAGGCAAAAACACGACAGGGCGGCACAAGGACACAGAGCAGCAAACCTCAAACAAGAATCCGACAAAGACAGAAGCGGAAAACAGAGGGAGAAATAGGGACTCTAATCAGAGGGCAAAATAGGGGACAGGTGTGAAAGAGTAAATGAGGTCGTTAGGAGAATGAGAAACAGCTGGGAGCAGGAACGGAACGATAGAGAGAGAGCGGGAGAGGGAGAGAGGGAGGAGAAGAGAGAGGGATAGAAAGAGGGAAAGAACCTAATAAGACCAGCAGAGGGAAGCACAGGGACAAGACATGATAATCAAAGACAAAACATGACACTGGGCCATACGCACTACCCTCTGTAGTGCCTTGCGGTCGGGGGCCAAGCAGTTGCCGTACCAGGCAGTGATGCAACCAGTCAGTATGCTCTCAATATTGCAGCTGTAGAACGTTTTGAGGATCTGAGGACCCATGCCAAATCTTTAAAGTTTCCTGAGTGGAAATAGGCTTTGTTGTGCCCTCTTCACGACTGTCTTGGTGTGTTTGGACCCTTCTAGTTTGTTTGTGATGTGGACACCAAGGAACTTGAAGCTCTCAACCTACTCCACTACAGCTCCGTCGATGAGAATGGGGGCGTGCTCGGTGCTCCTTTTCCTGTAGTCCACAATCATCTCCTAAGTCTTGGTTACGTTGAGGGATAGGTTGTTATTCTGGCACCATCCGGCCAGGTCTCTGACCTCCTCCCTATAGTCTGTCTCATCATTGTCGGTGATCAGGCCAACTACTGTTATGTCGTCAGAAAACTTAAGGATGGTGTTGGAGTCGTGCTTGGCCACGCAGTCGTGGGTGAACAGGAAGCACAGGAGGGTACTAAGGACGCACACCTTAGGGGACCTGTGTTGAGGATCAACGTGGCAGATGTGTTGGTGCCTACCCTTACAACCTGGGGGCGGGCCTTCAGGAAGTCCAGGATCCAGTTGCCGAGTGTTTAGTCCCACGGTCTTTAGCTTAGTGATGAGCTTTGAGGGCCCTAAAGTGTTGAATGCTGAGCTGTTGTCAATGAACAGCATTCTCACGTAGGTTTTCCTTTCATGGGAAATGGCAGTGTGGAGTGCGATTGAGATTCCGTCATCTGTGGATCTGTTGGGGTGGTATGCGATTTTGAGTGGGTCTAGTGTTTCCGGAATGATGGTGTTGATGTGAGCCATGACCAGCCTTTCAAAGCACTTCATGGCTACCGATGTGAGTACTACGGGGCGGTAGTTATTTAGGCAGGTTACCTTCGCTTTCTTGGTCACAGGAACTATGGTGGTCTGCTGGAAAAATGTAGGTATTACAGACTCGGTCAGGGAGAGGTTGAACATGTCAGTGAGACACTCGCCAGTTGGTCCAGACATGGTCTGAGTAGACGTCCTGGTCATCCGTCTGGCCCTGCGGCCTTGTGAATGTGGATCTGTTTAAAGGTCTTACTCACATAGGCTATGGAGAGCGTGATCACACAAACGTCTGGAAAAGCTGGTGCTCTCATGCATTCTTCAGTGTTTCTTTGACTCGAAGCGAGCATAACGGGCATTTAGCTCTGGTAGGCTCGCGTCCCTGGGCAACTTGTGTCTGGGTTTCCTTTTGTAGCCCATAATAGTTTGCAAGCCCTGCCACATCCAACGAGCGTCAGTGCCGGTGCAGTAGGATTCAATCTTAGTCATGTATTGATGCTTTGCCTGTTTGATGGTTCGTCTGAAAGCATAACGGGATTTCTTATAAGCGTCCGGATTAGTGTCAAGCTCCTTGAAAGCGGCAGCTCTAGCCTTTAGCCCGGTGCAGATGATGCCTGTAATCCAATGCTTCTATTTAGTATATGTACGTACAGTGACTGTGGGGACAACGTTGTCAATGCATTTATTGGTGAAGCCATACTTCTCAATGCCAATGGATAAATCCCCGAACATATTAGCCATTGTTAGCCACTGCTAGCAGGCTTTACCTTTAGCTCAGACACCAGCCGCTTTTAGACTGGATAATGCCCGCCAGTCTGCACAGCGCGATATCAACCCTGAGCATATCGGACTGCTTTTCTCCACTACATCACCAGATTCCAGCCGTAAGCTCTGGACCATTACTCCAGAGTGGCCCAGCCCCAAAGCTAGCCTTGAGACAGGCCCATTTCCCGGCCTGTTCAGTTGACCCTATGATCACTCGGCTACACAGCTGATGCCTCCCGGACTCTTCACTAACACGACTAGAAGCCACTACATCACCGGATTCCTGCCATAAGCTCTGTACCTTTGTATCGGATCATCGCAGCTAGCTAGCTGCTACCGAGTGGCTATATTGGCTAACGCCCTAGTCCGGAAGCTAGCACCAGTTAGCCTAGCGCCAGGCGCATCTCCCGGCTAGCAAACTAAATTACTCCAGCTACAATGCCTCTTTTGCCAACTGGCCTGGACCCTTTGTCGACACAGACCCCCGCCGATCCATCAAGACTGGTCTGCCGATGTAATTCTGTCCTATGTGCCCTGAACCGGCCTTTGTCGGACGTCGTTGAAGACGCTTCTGCTAACCCCGGCCTGCTAACTTTAGGAACGCCGTGTACTCTGCTTGCTAGTGTACTAACGACTACCTAACGGCTTCCCTGTTTAATCTATTGCTGTTTACTGGACCCTATGATCACCTGGCTACAAAGCTGATGCCTGCTGGACTGTTCATTAATCACAGTGCTCCATTTTTGTTTATTTTGTTATCTGTCGGCCCCAGCCTCGAACTCAGGCCATGTGTGTAGTTAACTTACCCTCTTTGCACATACACTGCCATTTTACCTGTTGTTGTTGTCTTAGCTGATTAGCTGTTGCTGTCTTACCCGTTGTTGTCTTAGCTAGCTCTCCCAATCAACACCTGTGATTGCTTTATGCCTCGCTTCATGTCTCTCTCTCTAATGTCAATATGCCTTGTATACTGTTGTTTAGGGTAGTTATCATTGTTTTATTTTACTGCGGAGCCCCTAGCCCCACTCAACATGCCTCAGATACCTCTTTTGTCCCGCCTCCCACACATGCGGTGACCTCACCTAGGTTAATATCCTTTTGTCAATAGGGGGAGCAGTTAGCATTTTTTTTTTCTGGGTGTCGCCAAATTAAACTGCCTCGTGCTCAATTCTTGCTCGTACAATATGCATATTATTAATTCTATTGGATAGAAAACACTCTCTAGTTTCATAAACCGTTGGAATTATGTCTGTGGGTGACCCAGAACTCTTTCTACAGCGAAATCCATGACAGGTACTGCGATGGTCTGAGAGCGAAGCTCTGGTCTCAGATCAGTTTTAAAGGTCTGTGTGTATCCTATGGAACGACATGAACTGCACCCGCCTTCCCCTGGATGTCAGTAACCAATAAGAAGTGGAATGGGCTTGCTACGTAGCTCTCAGAGGTTATAAAAGGCCAAGGAGTGAGGGTAGCCTTCCTTTCGATGCTGACCATTGCGCAGAGAGGGACCTCAGGATGCCATTTTCAAACGCTCAATTATCAACGTTAGATGTATCCGTCTGTAATTTAATTCGATATAGGTGTTAGAAGCATCATAACAAAGCTATTTTAAACCGAGTTATATCAGATTATGCGAGTATATTGCTATTTTTCGGAATTTCATCAGTATTGCGTCTTGAGGATTTGGACAAGTTGGGGCAAAATAGCTATTGTTAGCTATTGTTAGCTGCTATATCAGAAGATGAATGCAACGTTTTACAACCAAGCAACGATTCTTTTGGACAAAGGACCACCATGCCAAGATTCTGATGGAAGCTCGTCGAAAAGTAAGAGCTATTTATGATGTTATTCCGTTTTTATGTGGAAAAATGTAAACTCCATAATGGCGATTAGTGACGCCATTATTGCGGCACTAGTCTGGCTGTAACGCACACTGTATGTCTAGTAAAGTTAATTTTAAAAATCTAACTCAGCGGTTGCAATAATAACTAATGCATCTTTCATTTCATGTCCAACCTGTATTTTTTTAGTCAAGTTTATGAATAGTTTTTGATAAAAATATTTGTATTTTCAAAATGGCGCCGGGCAGATTGCTTGAGTAGTTGAACACTATTTCCATTGTGTAAGCACGATTTGTGCCGCTAAATATGCACATTTTCGATCAAACTCTATATGGATTGTGTAATATGATGTTACAGGAGTGTCATCGGAAGAATTCTGAGAAGGTTAGTGAAAAAATGTATGTATTTTGGTGATGATAACGCTGTAGCTAATTTTGCCTTGAATCAATGGTCGGGTAACGTTTGCTAATGTGGTATGCTAATATAACGATTTATTGTGTTTTCGCTGTAAGACACTTTGAAAATCTGAAATATTGTCTGAATTCACAAGATCTGTGTCTATCCATTGCTGTGAGCTGTGTATTTTTAAGAAATGTTTTATGATGAGTAAATTGGTAATACACGTTGCTCTATGTAGTAATTCTAGTCGCTTTGGGGAGATTTGTGATGGTGGCTGCAATTGCAAACTATGATTTATACCTGAAATATGCACATTTTTCTAACAAAACCTATGCTATACAATAAATATGTTATCAGACTGTCATCTGATGAGGTTTTTTCTTGGTTAGTGGCTATCAATATCTTTATTTGGCCGAATTGGTGATAGCACCTGATGGAGTAAGAAACTGATGGAGTTAGAAAAGTGTTGTCTTTTGCTAACGGGGTTAGCTAATAGATTTACATATTTTGTCTTCCCTGTAAAACATTTAAAAATTCTGAAATGGTGGCTTTATCCACAAGATCTGTATCTTTCATTTGGTGTCTTGGACTTGTGATTTAATGATATTTAGATGCTACTATTTAATTGTGACGCTATGCTAGCGATGCTAATCAGTGGGGGGGGGGGGGGGGGGGGGGGGTGATCCCGGATCCGGGTTTCTGAGGCAGTAAAAGATAACTAGTGCCTCCAGAGATGCAACCTCTCTTATCGTCACACAATGCCTAGGTTTACCTCCACTGCACTTCAAATCAAATCAAATTGTATTTGTCACATACACATGGTTAACAGATGTTAATGCGAGTGTAGCGAAATGCTTGTGCTTCTAGTTCCGACAATGCCGTAATAACCAACAAGTAATCTAACCTAACAATTCCACAACTACTACCTTATACACACAAGTGTAAAGGGATAAAGAATATGTACATAAAGATATATGAATGAGTGATGGTACAGAACGGCATAGGCAATATGCAGTAGATGGTATAGAGTACAGTATATACATATGAGATGAGTAATGTAGGGTATGTAAACATAAAGTGGCATAGTTTCAAGTGGCTAGTGATACATGTATTACATAAAGATGGCAAGATGCAGTAGATGATATAGAGTACAGTATATACATATACATATGAGATGAGTAATGTAGGGTATGTAAACATTATATTAAGTGGCATTGTTTACATTGGCTAGTGGTACATTTTTACATAATTTCCATCAATTCCCATTATTAAAGTGGCTGGAGTTGAGTCAGTATGTTGGCAGCGGCCGCTAAATGTTGGTGGTGGCTGTTTAACAGTCTGATGGCCTTGAGATAGAAGCTGTTTTTCAGTCTCTCGGTCTCTGCTTTGATGCACCTGTACTGACCTCGCCTTCTGGATGATAGCGGGGTGAACAGGCAGTGGCTTGGGTGGTTGTTGTCCTTTATGATCTTTATGGCCTTCCTGTGACATCGGGTGGTGTAGGTGTCCTGGAGTGCAGGTAGTTTGCCCCCGGTGATGCGTTGTGCGGACCTCACTACCCTCTGGAGAGCCTTACGGTTGTGGGCGGAGCAGTTGCCGTACCAGGGGTTGATACAGCCCGACAGGATGCTCTCGATTGTGCATCTGTAGAAGTTTGTGAGTGCTTTTGGTGACAAACCAAATTTCTTCAGCCTCCTGAGGTTGAAAAGGCGCTGCTGCGCCTTCTTCACAACGCTGTCTGTGTGGGTGGACCAATTCAGTTTGTCCGTGATGTGTACAACGAGGAACTTAAAACTTTCCACCTTCTCCACTACTGTCCCGTCGATGTGGATAGGGGGGTGCTCCCTCTGCTGTTTCCTGAAGTCCACAATCATCTCCTTTGTTTTGTTGACGTTGAGTGTGAGGTTATTTTCCTGACACCACACTCCGAGGGCCCTCACCTCCTCCCTGTAGGCCGTCTCGTCGTTGTTGGTAATCAAGCCTACCACTGTAGTGTCATCCGCAAACTTAATGATTGAGTTGGAGGCGTGCATGGCCACGCAGTCGTGGGTGAACAGGGAGTACAGGAGAGGGCTCAGATCGCACCCTTGTGGGGCCCCAGTGTTGAGGATCAGCGGGGTGGAGATGTTGTTACCTACCCTCACCACCTGGGGGCGGCCCGTCAGGAAGTCCAGGACCCAGTTGCACAGGGCGGGGTCAAGACCCAGGGTCTCGAGCTTGATGACAAGTTTGGAGGGTACTATGGTGTTAAATGCTGAGCTGTAGTCGATGAACAGCATTCTCACATAGGTATTTCTCTTGTCCAGATGGGTTAGGGCAGTGTGCAGTGTGGTTGCGATTGCGTCGTCTGGGGACCTATTGGGTCGGTAAGCATATTGGAGTGGGTCTAGGGTGTCCGGTAGGGTGGAGGTGATATGGTCTTTGACTAGTCTCTCAAAGCACTTCATGATGACGGAAGTGAGTGCTACGGGGCGGTAGTCGTTTAGCTCAGTTACCATAGCTTTCTTGGGAACAGGAACAATGGTGGCCCTCTTGAAGCATGTGGGAACAGCAGACTGGGATAAGGATTGATTGAATATGTCCGTAAACACACTAGCCAGCTGGTCTGCGCATGCTCTGAGGACGCGGCTGGGAATGCCGTCTGGGCCTGCAGCCTTGCGAGGGTTAATACGTTTAAATGTTTTACTCACCTCGGCTGCAGTGAAGGAGAGCACGCAGGTTTTGGTAGCGGGCCGTGTCAGTGGCACTGTATTGTTCTCAAAGTAAGCAAAAAAGTTATTTTGTCTGTCTGGGAGCAAGACATCCTGGTCCGCGACGAGGCTGGTTTTCTTTTTGTAATCCGTGATTGACTGCCACATACCTCTTGTGTCTGAGCTGTTGAATTGCGACTCTATTTTGTCTCTATACTGGGACTTAGCTTGTTTGATTGCCTTGCGGAGAGATTAGCTACACTGTTTGTATTCGGTCACGTTTCCGGTCACCTTGCCCTGGTTAAAAGCAGTGGTTCGCGCTTTCAGTTTCATGCGAATGCTGCCGTCAATCCACGGTTTCTGGTTTGGGAATGTTTTAATCGTTGCTGTGGGTACGACATCGTCAACGCACTTTCTAATGAACTCGCTCACCGAATCAGCGTATTCGTCAATATTGTTGTTGGACGCAATGCGGAACATATTCCAATCCGCGTGATCGAAGCAGTCTTGAAGCGTGGAATCAGATTGGTGGGACCAGCGTTGAACAGACCTGAGCGAGGGAGCTTGTTGTTTTAGTTTCTGTTTGTAGGCTGGAAGTAACAAAATGGAGTCGCGGTCAGCTTTTCCGAAAGGAGGGCGGGGGAGGGCCTTATATGCGTCGCGGAAGTTAGTAAAACAATGATCCAAGGTTTTACCAGCCCTGGTAGCACAATCGATATGCTGATAGAATTTAGGGAGTTTTTGTTTTCAGATTAGCCTTGTTAAAATCCCCAGCTACGATGAATGCAACCTCAGGGTGTGTGGTTTCCAGTTTACAAAGAGTCAGATAAATTTTGTTCAGGGCCATCGATGTGTCTGCTTGGGGGGGAATATATACGGCTGTGATTATAATCGAAGAGAATTCCCTTGGTAGGTAATGTCGACATTTGATTGTGAGGAATTCTAGATCAGGTGAACAGAATGACTTGAGTTCCTGTATGTTGTTATGATCACACCACGTCTCGTTAATCATAAGGCATACACCCCCGCCCCTCTTCTTACCAGAAAGATGTATGTTTCTGTCGGCGCGATGCGTGAAGAAACCAGCTGGCTGCACCGACTCCGTTAGCGTCTCTTGAGTTAGCCATGCTTCCGTGAAGCAGAGAACGTTACAATCTCTGATGTCTCTCTGGAATGTTACCCTTGCTCGGATTTCATCAACCTTATTGTCAAGAGACTGGACATTGGCGAGTAGTATGCTAGGGAGTGGAGCGTGATGTGCCCGTCTCCAAAGCCTGACCAGGAGACCGCTACGTTTTCCCCTTTTACGGCGTCGCATAGGGTCGCCGGCTGGGATCAGATCCATTGTATTGGGTGGAAGGCAAAACACTGGATCCGTTTCGGGATTGTCATATTCCTGGTTGTAACGATGGTGGGTTGACGTTGCTCTTATATTCAGTAGTTCCTCCCGACTGTATGTAATGAAACCTAAGATTACCTGGGGTACCAATGTAAGGAATAACACATAAAAAAACAAAATACTGCATATTTTCCCGCCGATCCTTGAACCCCACCATACCCCTGTCTGTACACTATGCCCTGAATCTATTCTACCACGCCCAGAAATTTGCTCCTTTAATTCTCTGCCCCCAACGCACTAGACGACCAGTTTTGATAGCCTTTAGCCATACCCTCATCCTACTCCTCCTCTGTTCCTCGGGTGATGTAGAGGTCAACCCAGGCCCTGTGTGTCCCCAGGTGCTCTCATTTGTTGACTTCTGTAACCGTAAAAGCCTTGGTTTCATGCATGTTAACATCAGAAGCCTCCTACCTAAGTTTGTTTTACTCACTGCTTTAGCACACTTCGCCAACCCTGATGTCCTTGCTGTGTCTGAATCCTGGCTTAGGAAGGCCACCAAAACTTCTGAGATTTCCATCACCAACTACAACATTTTCTGTCAAGATAGAACTGTTAAATCTAGAATCGACTTCCTATTTCGCAACTAAGCCTCCTTCACTCATGCTGCCAAACATACCCTCGTAAAACTGACTATCCTACCGATCCTCGACTTCGGCGATGTCATTTACAAAATAGACTCCAACAAATTGGATGCAGTCTATCACAGTGCCATCCGTTTTGTCACCAAAGCCCCATATACTACCCACCACCTGTATGATCTCGTTGGCTGGCCCTCGCTTCATAATCCTCGCCAAATCCACTGGCTCTAGGTCATCTACAAGTCTCTGCTAGGTAAAGCTCCGCCTTATCTCAGCTCACTGGTCACCATAACAACACCCACCCCGTAGCACGCGCTCCTGCAGGTATATGTCACTGGTCATCCCCAAAGCCAACACTTCCTTTGGCAGCCTTTCCTTCCAGTTCTCTGCTGCCAATGACTAGAACAAATTGCAAAAATAGCTGAAGTTGGAGACTTAGATTCCCTCACTAACTTAAGCATCAGCTATCTGAGCAGCTTACCGATTGCTGCAGCTGTACATAGTCCATCTGTAAATAGCCCATCCAACTACCTACCTCATCCCAATGTTGTTTTTATTTAGTTGTTTTGCTCTTCTGCACATATGTATTTATACTTGCAAATCATCATCTGCACATCTATCACTCCAGTGTTAATTTGCTAAATTGTAATTACTTCGCTACTATTGGCCTATTTATTGCCTGACCTCCTTACTCCATTTTCACACACTCTTTATATATTTTTCTATTGTGTTATTGACTATTTTGACTTTTGTTTATCCCATGTGTAACTCTGTGTTGTTGTTTTTTGTCGCACTGCTTTGCTTTATCTTGGCCAGGTCGCAGTTGGAAATGAGAACTTGTTCTCAACTGACCTACCTGCTTAAATAAAGGTGAAATAAAAAATAGAAAAATTCCAGTCTGTGCTAGCAAAACAGTCCTGTAGCGTAGCATCTGTGTCATCTGACCACTTCCATATTGAGTGAGTCACTGGTACTACCTGTTAAGTTTTTGCTTGTAAACAGGAATCAGGAGGATAGAATTATGCTCAGATTTTCCAAATGGAGGGCGAAGGAGAGGTTTGTATGCATTTCTGTGTGTGGAGGTTAGGTTGTATAGAGTTTTTTTTCCTTTGGTTGCACTTGTGACTTGTTGGTAGAAATGAGGTTTAACGGATGTAAGATTGCCTGCGTTAAAGTCCCTGCCACTAGGAATGTCGCTTCTGGATGATCATGTTCTTGTTTGCTTAGGGCCTTATAAAGCTCGTTGAGTGCGGTCTTAGTGCCATCATTGGTTTGTGGTGGTAAATAGACAGCTACGAAAAATAGAGATGAAATCTGTCTTGGTAGACAGTGTGGTCTACAGCTTATCGTAAGGTAGTCTACGTCAGGCAAGCAATACCTCGAGACTTCCTTAATATTAGAGATCACGCACCAGCTTTTATTGAGGTGGTGTTGACGTGATGGTGGTGTTGGTGGTGGTGTTGGTGAGGGTGTTGTTGACATGGTGTTGGTATTGGCGTGGTGTTGGGGTGGTGTTGGTGTGGTGGTGGGGTGGTGTTGGGGTGGTGGTGGTGTTGGTGGTGGTGTTGGTAAGGGTGTTGTTGGAATGGTGTTGGTATTGGCGTGGTGTTGGGGTGGTGTTGGTGTGGGTGTGGTGGTGCAGTGGTGGTGGTGTTGGCGTGGTGTAGGGGTGGTGTTGGTGTGGTGGTGGTGGAGGAGTGGTGGTGGTGTTGGCGTGGTGGTGGTGTTGAAGTGGTGGTGTTGACGTGATGGTGGTGTTGGTGGTGGTGTTGGTGAGGGTGTTGTTGGAATGGTGTTGGTATTGGCGTGGTGTTGGGGTGGTGTTGGTGTGGGTGTGGTGGTGCAGTGGTGTTGGTATTGGCGTGGTGTTGGGGTGGTGTTGGTGTGGGTGTGGTGGTGCAGTGGTGGTGGTGTTGGGGTGGTGTTGGTGTGGTGGTGGTGGAGGAGTGGTGGTGGTGTTGGCGTGGTGGTTGTGTTGAAGTGGTGGTGTTGATGTGATGGTGGTGTTGGTGGTGGTGTTGGTGAGGGTGTTGTTGGAATGGTGTTGGTATTGGTGTGGTGTTGGTGTGGTGGTGGTGGACTGGTGGTGGTGTTTGCGTGGTGGTTGTGTTGAAGTGTTGGTGTTGACGTGATGGTGGTGGTGTTGGCATGATTGTGGTGTTGGAGTGGTGGTGTTTTGGGGGTGGTGGTGTTTGAGTAGAGGTGGTGTTGGCGTACTTCAGTGTCCTAGAAGGCCTACTGCCTAATTTGAATCTCAAATTGTCAAAAAGACATGTAGTCTGAAAATATTTTTAGTCTGAGACCACACAATCAAAATCTGTATCTTCCTTTCTGATGTTTTGATTCTATTTTATGATTCATGTAATAGGATGCATAGATTCTGGTGCTTAGTAGCAAACCTATGTTTGCTTGTGTTTATATACTTACACTGCCTTAAATCTTAGACAAAGTGATTCCTACACCCATGAAGTGCTGTAATGTAGCACTAGAGACAGCTTTACAAATTGTTTGGTGTACAAAATTTTTCCTCCTCTTTCACTGAATGTCGGATAATGAGTATGCATGACCATGTACCTATGGGAAAGTGATACAAATTATGTATTTAGGCCATTTCTCTTGGATGTGTATCACATGAAACGCCCTAGTTTTGTGTTGCTAACAACCTATAATTTCCTCATATAGGGATTCACAGGATGTGATTTGGGCATTGTTGTTCCCTCCTGAGTCAGCCAAAGCTGTGATTAAGTGAAGGAGTTGAGGAGGAATGGGCTGTTGTTGCCGTTTCTAAAACCCTTACCTTTGATTGAGAGATGGTATATAAAACGGTGAGCTAGCTAGCTAACTCCTGCTTCACGGCCCTCAGGGGCTTTACTCAATTAAGCCGTGCTAATCGTCCCAGTGCTCATGAACTTTGTTTTGGCTGGGCCCAGGAAATAGTGCTCTATTGGCAGCTCAATAGTGATCATTGATCAAGCCTGGCGGAGCGCTTTGAGACGTCCAGGGAACGTTTGAGAGAGGAAAGAGAGGGGGAGACAAGAAGTAGGGGAGATTAGTGAAATGAGAATGTTTCTCAGAAAAAAGGAAGAATGGAGATCCTCTGCCAGGAAAAGCAGTGTGTGTGTATGTGTGTGTGTGTATGTGTGTGTGTGTTTGTTTGTGTGTGTATGTTTGTGTGTGTGTGTGCGTGGCTTTTTTCCAAGTGGGAGTTGCAGTGTGGGGAGGAAAGAACATCTGCTGTATTAATTTTGCACAAAGCCATTCTCAGTTCGCCCAGTAATTACATGCAGACTGAAAATGTAAAAACTTCTGTGAATGACTGACATTTTCTTTCTCTCTTTCTCTATCGCTTCTTAACACCCTCCTTTTTCTCTCGTAGTGAACAAACATAAACCGTGGATTGAGACTTCATACCATGGGGTAATCACAGAGAACATGGACATCGTTCAACTGGACCCTCCGCTGGTGGCCCTTGATAAAGACGCCCCCGTCCCCTACGCAGGTATGGTACGCCCCACCACTGGCTGATGATAGAATGGAGAAGGAAGTACCAAGTTGTGATGAATGGGTTAACATCATTCAATCAGAGGATGATATACTCGTTCTTCATTTTTGTGGTTGACCTTCGTTCTTGGGAGCTCTTGTAAAACATTAGCATAAAATGCATTAAGCCGTAATGTGATATTCTCACTTCTGCTTTCCTAGAAAAGAAAAGAAAATGTCTGCTTTCTAATTTAAAACCACTAGCTTTAAACTAGTACTACCAAGCATGTTCCTATAAAAGCTATTCACACCCTTATGTCCTTTAACCATGTACAAAACCAATACTAATACTACTCTTAGTAGTGCAAATGCAATTACATTGAATCAATGTGACGGGATTGTACCCCAAATAACCCTCATGTTGAATAAGGTTATCGCACAGAAAAAGACTGACTGTTTACACTCATCCTCCTTGGTGACCATCCCAACTCCCCCATTGCGTTGCCAATTCCTGGAGGTTGCCAGTGCCAGTGGGTTGTCACTAGCTACAGGCTAACTGGCCAGCCTGACACCAGTGCCTGCTGCCAGGCCTCTTGATGTGGCCAAGTCCTCAGTGTGGGGTTGGCGCAAGGGCTGGTACCCACTCTCTGAGCCCCTCAGACTGGGTTGGAGCAGCTCTGATGTAGTTTGTCTGAATATGTTTGTCAGATTTTTCCTTCCAGCATCTAGAAAAGGTGTAGTGGTTTGATGAGTTTCTGTTTAATGACCTCATTACATGGAGAGAGAGAGATACAGAGAGATACAGAGAGATACAGAGATACAGAGAGAGATACAGAGATAGAGAGAGAGAGAGATACAGAGAGAGAGAGAGAGAGAGAGATACAGAGAGATTCAGAGACAGAGAGAGAGATACAGAGAGATACAGAGAGAGAGAGATACAGAGATACAGAGAGAGAGAGAGAGAGAGAGAGAGCTGAGCTAGAGAGAGAGAGAGAGATACAGAGAGAGAGAGAGAGAGAGAGAGAGCTGAGCTAGAGAGAGAGAGAGAGAGAGAGAGAGAGAGAGAGAGAGAGAGAGATACAGAGAGAGAGAGACAGAGAGAGAGATACAGAGAGAGAGAGAGAGAGAGAGAGAGAGATGAGACAGCAGGGAAGGAGTTGGCTGATCGATGGTTGACACACACTTTATATATCTGTTTCTCGCTCTGTCTTTTTTCTCCCCCTCTCTCTCCCTCCCTCCCTCCCTCCCTCCCTCCCTCCCTCCCTCCCTCCCTCCCTCCCTCCCTCCCTCTCCTCCCTCTCTCTCTCTCTCTCTCTCTCTCTCTCTCTCTCTCTCTCTCTCTCTCTCTCTCTCTCTCTCTCTCTCTCTCTCTCTCTCTCTCTCTCTCTCTCTCTCTCTCTCTCTCTCTCTCTCTCCTCTCTCTCTCTCTCTCTCTCTCCTCTCTCTCTCTCCTCTCTCCTCTCCTCCCTCTCTCCCTCTCTCCCTCTCCCTCTCCCTCTCCCTCTCCCTCTCCCTCTCCCTCTCCTCTCCCTCTCCCTCTCCCTCTCCCTCTCTCTCTCTCTCTCGGTCTCTCTCCCTCTCTCTCTGGAGTATCAGGAGTATCTCCTAGAGACACAGTCGGGGGGTTGACAGTCAGTCAGTAATTAACTGAAATGATTTTTTTGTGAGGGGGCTTTGCCTAGGTACCATTCACACCTCATTAATTACAATGCTTTGACTTAGTACCTCTCTCTCCCTCTCTCTGACTGACCCAATGTCAGACAACACACACACACACAGCCCCATAACCGATCATTCTGCCACAACTCACTGGCCCATTACAGATCATTCTGCCATGACTCACTGACCCATAATAGATCATCCTGCCATGACTCTGACCCATAATAGATCATTCTGCCATGACTCACTGGCCCATAACAGATCATTCTGCCATGACTCACTGGCCCATAACAGATCATTCTGCCATGACTCACTGGCCCATAACAGATCATTCTGCCACAACTCCATCTACGCCCTCACTGAGAGTGACATCAGTCTGAAACACTTTTGTAGTTCTCACCTCAACAGAACTGTAACTTATTGACTGAGAGGAGCTAGACTTGAGACAAGGGACAATTTGTCAGTGAGACGTCTTCCAGTATTTACTGTTTAAATGTGTCTACACCTGACAAACACAGACATCTGATGACAACTAGGACAAGAAAACAGGCACTGTGAATAGCAGTATTCC
Organism: Salvelinus fontinalis; assembly: GCF_029448725.1. Taxonomy (NCBI): domain Eukaryota; kingdom Metazoa; phylum Chordata; class Actinopteri; order Salmoniformes; family Salmonidae; genus Salvelinus; species Salvelinus fontinalis. Next base: position 20,530,430 of record NC_074697.1, read on the forward strand.
TTTTACCATTCATCAATCAAATTCAATCAAATATATTTATAAAGCCCTTTTTACATCGGCCGATGTCACAAAGATCTGTACAGAAACACAGCCTAAAACCCCAAACAGCAAGCAATGCAGATGTAGAAGCACGGTGGCTAGGAAAAACTCTCTAGAAAGGCAGGAATCTAGTAAGAAACCTAGAGAGGAACCAGGCTATGATGGGTGGCCAGTCCTCTTCTGGCTGTGTGGGGTGGAGATTATAACAGAACATGGCTAAGATGTTCAAACGTTCATAGATGACCAGCAGGCTCAGATAATAATACTCACAGTGGTTGTAGAGGGTGCAACAGGTCAGCTCCTCAGGAGTAAATGTAATTTGGCTTTTCATAGCCGATCATTCAGAGTTAGAGACAGCAGGTGCGGTAGAGAGAGAGTCCAAAACAGCAGGTCCGGGACAAGGTAGCACGTCCAGTGAACAGGTCAGGGTTCCATAGCCGCAGGCAGAACAGTTGAAAATGGAGCAGCAGCATGACCAGGTGGACTGGGGACAGCAAGGAGTCATCAGGCCAGGTAGTCCCAAGGCATGGTCCTAGGGCTCAAGTCCTCCGAGAGAAGAGAGAGAGAAAGAGAGAGAGAGAAAGAGAGAGAATTAGAGGGAGCATACTTAAATTCAGACAGGACACCGGATAAGACAAGAAATACTCTAGCTATAACAGACTGACCCTAGCCCCCCCGACACATAAACTATTGCAGCATAAATACTGGAGGCTGAGACAGGAGGGGTCGGGAGACACTGTGGCCCTGTCCAACAATACCCCCGGACAGGGCCAAACAGGCAGGATATATCTCCACCCACTTTGCCAAAGCACAGCCCCCACACCACTAGAGGGATATCTTCAACCACCAACCTTCTACCCTGAGACAAGGCTGAGTATAGCCCACAAAGACCTTTCCCAAGGCACGAACCCGAGGGGGACGCCAACTTGGACAGGAAGATCACGTCAGTGACTCAACCCACTCAAGTGACGCACCCCTCCTAGGGATGGCATGGAAGAGCACCAGTAAGCCAGTGACTCAGCCCCCGTCATAGGGTTAGAGGCAGAGAATCCCAGTGGAGAGAGGGGAACCGGCCAGGCAGAGACAGGGAGGGCGGTTTTTCGATCCAGTGCCTTTCCGTTCACCTTCACACCCCTGGGCCAGACTACATTCAATCATAGGACCTACTGAAGATATGAGTCTTCAATAACGACTTAAAGGTCGAGACCGAGTCTACGTCTCTCACATAGGTAGGCAGACCATTCCATGAAAATAGATCTCTATAGGAGAAAGCCCTGCCTCCAGCTGTTTGCTTAGAAATTCTAGGGACAGTAAGGAGGCCTGCGTCTTGTGACTGTAGCTTACGTGTAGGTATGTACGGCAGGACCAAATCGGAAAGATAGGTATTAGCAAGCCCATGTAACGCTTTTTAGGTTAGCAGTAAAACCTTGAAATCAGCCCTAGCCTTAACAGGAAGCCAGTGTAGAGAGGCTAGCACTGGAGTAATATGATCAAATTTTTCGGTTCTAGTCAAGATTCTAGCAGCCGTGTTTAGCACTAACTGAAGTTTATTTAGTGCTTTATCCGGGTAGCCGGAAAGTAGAGCATTGCAGTAGTCTAAGCTTGAAGTGACAAAAGCATGGATACATTTTTCTGCATCATTTTTGGACAGAAAGTTTCTGATTTTTGCAATGTTACGAAGATGGAAAAAAGATGTCTTTGAAATATTCTTGATATGTTCGTCAAAAGAGAGATCATGGTCCAGAGTAACGCAGAGGTCCTTCACAATTTCATTTGAGATGACTGTACAACCATCAAGATACATTTTTGTTTGTCTAAATCTTAAAATTATTAAATTCGCAAATATTGTTAGGCATATGCAAAATGGAAATGCTTTGTAACGTATACACAGGGAGTCAGGAAGCAGGTGCAGAAGGTGAGTTTAATAATAATAAACATGACAATAATGCGTAACCAAAACCAATACTGCATGATGACTGAGGCTTACTGAGGGCTATATGAAGGAAAAGGTGGCGATGAAGTCTAGGTGTGCTTAACGATGGGGAGCAGGTGTGCACAATGATGGTTGCCAGGTTTTCTGTGTGCGCAATGTGTGTTGCCAGAGGGGAACAATGTGGGTTACCAGGACCGGTGGTTAGTAGACTGGCAACTTCGAGCACCGGAGGGAGGGAGTAGGAGTAGGTGTGACATGCTTGGATATCATATCCAACAATTCCAAATGCTAAACTTCACATGGGCTTTTTAAGTGGCTACATTGACTTTTAAGCTGCAGTGGATAATATGTCAATCAGCTTCCAGCAACTGGAGTGTCCATTATACTGCTATTCCATGGAGGCTTTTTGTGTGGCTGCTACTTTACAACAGAGAGTAGGTCATTAAGTACTGGGTGAGCCGGGGTTAATGGCTAGTCTTTATGGAGAGCAGCATTACAACCACAGGCTACAGTCTCTCCTTACACGCTAATGTGGCTGAATGGGTAGGGATGCAGCACGGAGACACAAGCACATACACACACACCAAGACACACACAAAACGCATACGCATTCTCTCGGAATGTTCAATTATGAAATCAGTCAATCTTCCTATCATCTGGTGTTCTACTAGCCTCAGGTCTTCACAAACAATAAACTGCCCACCACACCTTCCCACCAGTAGTAATTTGATACGCTGAATCAATATAAGGGCAATGCTGAAAGGTTTGCAACACTCCTGTGCACCATACACACCCTATGCATAAACACAATTGCATTTCCCATCACTTGAGTGATCTGTTTCATCATGTCTAGTGCTGATGTGTCTATTAATCAGTACTGGTTACATTTCACTGCTTCCTCTGTGCTTATTTTTTCTAAACCTACCACCCCTCCCCTAGTTGGAGTAAACAACACTTAGGCTTCTACTTCCAGCTTATACATACTATATACGTTTTACATTATAAACTTGGTGGTTTGAGCCCTGCATGCTGACTGTCTGACAGCAGTGGCATATCAGACTGTATACCACGGGGATGACATAACATGTATTTGTACTGTTCTAATTACTTTGGTAACCAGTTTATAATAGCAATAAGGCACCTTGGGGGTTTGTGGTATATGCCCAATATACCACGGCTAAGGACTTTGTCCAGGCTTTCTGCGTTGCGTCGTGCTAAGAACAGCCCTTAGCCATGGTATATTGTCCATATACCACTCCTCCTCGGGCCTTATTGCTTAAATAGTTATATTTTGTTGTTTTTAGTCCCACCCTTTTCCTACCCTCAACCCCTCCCATCTATCTCTGGAGACCAGAGATTTCTATTTGCCATATATTTTTCAACTGTTCTGTTTCAGAAAAGTCCTGAACCTATATACATTTTACGGACACAGAACATTTTACATTAGTTATCTTGTTATTTTTAGTTCCACCTCATGTCTATAATTACCGTAATTTCCGGACTATAAGCCGCTACTTTTTTCCCACGCTATGAACCTCGCGGTTTATACAATGACGTGGATAATTTATGTGTTTTTTTTCCCCCCACAAGATTCATGCCGCCAAAAAACTGAGCACCGTCACATAATGTGACATAAATCGAGCGCGCTCAAACTTGCCATCATTCTGATTACGGTAGTCATTTTGTCACCCTCATCATGGCAAAGACACGGAGAAATGCATATGATGCAGCTTTCAAGTTGAAGGCGATCGATCTGGCTGTTGGAAAAGGAAATAGAGCTGCTGCACGGGATCTTGGTCTTAATGAGTCGATGATAAGACGTTGGAACTGTGCAGATCCGACTGAAAGCCATAACAATCGCCACCGCAATGAAGTTTGACTTTCTTGGTAGGCTACTGTTTACTGCTATTTATTTTTTATTTTTGTTACAAGCCGTGTTTCGTTAAAGCTATTTATTTTTATTACAAGCCGTGTTTCGTTTAAAAGCCTATTTATTTTTGTTACTACTATTTTTTTTGCTAATTTATATTTATTTTTTAACTGAAATATTACATTTACATAAGTATACAGACCTTTTACTCAGTACTTTGTTGAAGCACCTTTGGCAGTGATTACAGCATCAAGTATTCTTGGGGATGACGCTACAAACTTTGCACACATGTATTTTGGGAGTTTGTCCCATTCTTCTCTGCAGATCTTCTCAAGCTCTGTTAGGTTGGATGGGGGTTATTACTGCACAGCAATTTTCAGGTCTCCCCAGAGATGTTCGATCGGGCCACTCCTGCGTTGACTTGGCTGTGTGCTTATGGTTGTTGTCTTGTTGGAAGGTGAACCTTCACCCCAGTCTGAGGTCATGAGCGCTCTGGAGCAGGTTTTCATCAAGGATCTCTCTGTAATGTGTTCAGATTTGCCTTGATCCTGACGAGTCTCCCAATCCCTGCAGCTGAAAAGCAACATTATGATGCTTCCACCACCATGCTTCACCGTAGGGATGGTGCCAGGTTTTTCCAGATATGACACTTGGCATTCAGGCCAAAGAGTTCAATCTTGGTTTCATCAGACCAGAAAATCTTGTTTCTCATGGTCTGGGAGTCTTTAGGTGCCTTTTGGCAAACTCCAAGCGGACTGTCATGTGCCTTTTACTGAGGATTGGCTTCTGTTTGGCAAATCTACTATAAAGGTCTGATTGGTGGAGTGCTGCAGAGACAGTTGTCCTTCTTGAAGTTCTCTCATCTCCACAGGGGAAGTCTTAAGCTCTGTTGGTGACAATCAGGTTCTTGGTGACTTCCCTGAAAAAAAACCTTCTCCCCCAATTGCTCAGTTTGCCCAGGAGGCCAGCTCAAGGAAGAGTTTTGGTGGTTCCAAACATCTTCCATTTCAGAATGATGTAGGCCACTGTGTTCTTGGCGACCTTCAAGGCTGCAGAAATGTTTTGGTATGCTTCACCAGATCTGTGCCTCGACACAATCCTGTCTCGGAGCTCTACAGTCAATTCCTTCGACCTCATGGCTTGTTTTGTTGCGCTGACATCCATTGTCAACTGTGGGATCTTATTTAGACGGGTGTGTGCCTTTCCAAATCATGTCCAATCAATTGAAATTACCACAGGTGGACTCCAATCAAGTTGTAGGAACATCTTAAGGATGGTCAATGGAAACAGGATGCACCTGAGCTCAATTTCGAGTCACATAGTAAAGGGGCTGAAAACATATGTAAAGAAGGTATTTATGTTTTTCAAATTTTACAAATTTGCTAACATTTCTAAAAACCTGTTTTCACTTTGTCATTATGGGGTATTGTGTGCAGATTGATGAGGATTTGTATTTATTTAATACATTTTCGAATAAGGCTGTAATGTAGAAAAAGGTGTATAAAGTTAAGGGGTCTGAATATTTTCCAGAGGCACTGTGTGTGATGTGTTAGTATGTTCTATGGTCCACAAATTCAAATCTGGATCTCAATTGATTTATTATTTTTATTTCTTTTTTCCCACTGACCTGGAGCCAGTGGGGTTGGCGACGAGTATGAATCGAGGGCCAGCCAACGAGAGCGTACAGGTCGCAGTGGTGGGTAGTATATGGGGCTTTGGTGACAAAATGGATGGCACTGTGATAGACTGCATCCAATTTATTGAGTAGGGTATTGGAGGCTATTTTGTAAATGACATCGCCGAAGTCGAGTATTGATAGGATTGTCAGTTTTACGAGGGTATGTTTGGCAGCATGAGTGAAGGATGCTTTGTTGCGGAATAGGAAGCCAATTCTAGATTTAACTTTGGATTGGAGATGTTTGATGTGAGTCTGGAGGGAGAGTTTACAGTCTAACCAGACACCTAGGTATTTGTAGTTGTCCACATATTCTAAGTCAGAGCCGTCCAGAGTAGTGATGTTGGACAGGCGGGCAGGTGCAGGCAGCGATCGGTTGAATAGCATGCATTTAGTTTCACTTGCCATCTGGCTCCTACAGGAACCCATTAACTTCTGATGTAAAAGCCAATCTCTTTCACTCCTTAGATACTACACTTCTGAGTATAACAATGTTCCAAGATTATCACAGAATCTAACAATACTTTGACTTTATTTTAATTTATTTGATAAGCTATATTCTATTTCAGACAGACGCTCAGTCCCTATTCACTTATAGCTAACAGCAGGAGTCTTCTATCTGGGTGGGCTGTCTGGTAATGTGATGAGCATCTGAGGATCCTCATAATGAAGCAGGGTAAACAGATATGATCAAACACACAGTGGGGCTAATGTGTTGTGATAAATTAGCCCCCATCATGCTGTCTGTCTGAATAGGGGACAGAGAGCCAGCATAGTGCTCCTTCACACACTGCTAATGAAAACAGCCTCTCATTAGCCTAGCGGGCAGTGATTAGTTAAATCAAAATAAATGATTTGTCACATGCACCTAATAGGTGTAGACCTTACAGTGAAATGCTTACTTACAAGCCCTTAACCAACAATGCAGTTTTAAGAAAAATATCTAAAAAAGTAAGAGATAAGAATAACAAATGATTAAAGAGCAGCAGTAAATAACAATAGCGGGGCTGTATACAGGGGTTAACGGTACAGAGTCAATGTGCCAGGGCACCGATGCCGAGATAATTGAGGTAATATGTACATGTAGGTAAAGTGACTATGCATAGATAGTAACAGAGAGCAGCAGCAGCGTTCCAGGGTGCGGGGGGGGCGGGGGACAATGCAAATAGTCTTATGACTTGGGGGTAGAAGCTATTTAGGAGCCTCTTGGACATAGACTTCCTCTGACACCGCCTGGTATAGAGGTCCTGGATGGTGGTGATGTACTGGGCTGTGTGCACTACCCTCTGTAGTGCCATGCGGTCGGAGGCCGAGCAGTTTCCATACCAGGCATTGATGCAACCCGTCAGGACGCTCTCAATGGTGCAGCTGTAAAACCAGGAGGACCCATGCCAGATCTTTTCAGTCTCCTGAGGGGGAATAGGTTTTGTCGTGCCCTCTTCACGACTGTCTTGGTGTACTTGGACCATGTTAGTTTGTTGGTGATGTGGACACAAAGGAACTTGAAGCTCGCACCCTGCTCCACTACAGCCCCGTCGATGAGAATGGGGGCGTGCTCGGTCCTCCTTTTCTGGTCGTCCACAATCATCTCTTTTGTCTTGATCGCAATGAGGGATAGGTTGTTGTCCTGGCACCACACGGTCAGGTCTCTGACCTCCTCCCTATAGGCTGTCTAATCGTTGTCGGTGATCGGGCTGTTGTGTCATCAGCAAACTTAATGATGGTGTTGAAGTCATGCCTGGCCGTGTAGTCATGAGTGAACAGAGACTACAGGAGGGGACTGAGCAAACACCCCTGAGGGGACCCCGTGGTGAGGATCAGCGTGGCGGATGTGTCCAAATCCAGGATCCAGTTGCAGAGGGAAGTGTTTAGGCCCAGGGTTCTTAGCTTAGTGATGAGCTTTGATGGCACAACGGTCTTGAATGCTGAGCTGTAGTCAATGAAAAGCATTCTCACATAGGTGTTCCTTTCGTCCAGGTGTGAAAGGGCAGTGTGGAGTGCAATAGAAAGTGCATCATCTGTGGATCTGTTGGTGTGGCATGCAAATTGGAGTGGGTTTAGGGTTTCTGGGATAATGTTGTTGATGTGAGCAATGACCACCCTTTCAAAGCATTTCCTGGCTACAGATGTGAGTGCTACGGGCCGGTAGTCATTTAGGCAGGTTATCTTAGTGTTCTTGGGCACAGGGACTATGGTGGTCTGCTTGAAACATGTTGGTTTTAGAGACTTAGACAAGGAGAGGGTGAAACTGTCAGTGAAGACACTTGCCAGTTGGTCAGCGCATGCTCGCAGTAATTGTCCTGGTAATCCGTCTGGCGCTGAGGCCTTGTGAATGTTGACCTGTTTAATAAAGGTCTTACTCACATCGGCTGCGGAGAGCGTGGTCACAAAGCCGTCCAGAACAGCTGATGCTCTCTGCATGTTTCAGTGTTTTTTGCCTCGAAGCATAGCATATTTAGCTCGTCTGGTAGGCTCGTGCCACTGGGCAGCTCTCGGCTGTGCTTCCCTTTGTAGTCTGACTAGTTTGCAGGCCCTGCCACATCCGACAAGCGTCAGAGACGGTTTAGTATAATTTGATCTTAGTCCTGCTTTGATGCTTTGCCTGTTTGATGGTTCATCGGAGGGCATCCTGGTTAGAGTCCCTCTCCTTGAAAGTGGCAGCTTTACCCTTCTGTTCAGTGTGAATGTTGCCTGTTATCCATGGCTTCTGGTTGAGGTATGTATGTACAGTCACTGCGGGGACGACGTCCTCAATGCACTTATTGATAAAGCCAGTGACTGATGTGGTGTATTCCTCAATGTCATCTGAAAAATAACGAAACATATTCCAGTCCTGTAGTTTAGCATCTGCTTCATCTGACCACTTTTTATAGACCGAGTCACTGGTGCTTCTTGCTTTAATATTTGCTTGTAAGCAGGAATCAAGAGGATAGAATTATGGTCAGCTTTGCCAAATGGAGGGTGAGGGAGAGCTTTGTACGTGTCTCTGTGTGTGGAGTTAAGGTGGTCTAGAATTTTTTGCCCTCTGGTTGCACATTTAACATGCTGCTAGAAATTTGGTAAAACTGATTTAAATTTACCTTCAAATTTACCGGCCACTACGAGCGCCGCTTTATTGAGTGTGGTTTTAGTGCCAGCATCGGTCTGTGGTGGAATGTAGACAGCTACGAAAAATACAGATGAAAACACTCTAGGTAGATAGTGGGGTCTACAGCTTATCATGAGATACTATACCTCAGGCAAGCAAAACCTCGAGACTTCCTTAGATATCGTGCACCAGCTGTTGTTTACGTGAACATATAGGCCCCGTGTCTTACCAGAGGCTGCTGTTCTGTCCTGCCGATAGAGTGTATAACACGACAGCTGTATGTACTTAATGTCGTCGTTCAGCCACGCCTTGGTGAAACATAAGATATTACAGTTTTTAATAATGTCCCATTGGTAGTATAAACGTGTTTTCAGTTCATCCCATTTATTTTCCATCGATTGAACGTTAGCTAGCAGGATGGAAGGTAAAGGCATATTAGCCACTCATCACCTGGTCCTCATAAGGCACCCTGATCTCTTTCTGCGAAATCTCTGTGTTCTTCTCCAGCGAAAAACGGGGATCTGGGCCTGGCTGTATTATATCCCTGCCGTCCGACTCATTGAAGAAGAACTCTTCGCCCAGTTTGAGGTGAACAATCACAGTTCTGATGCCCAGAAGCTATTTTCGGTCATAAGAGACGGTAGCAACAACATTATGTACAAAACAAGTTACGAACAATGTGAAAAAACAAACAAAATAGCATGGTTGGTTAGGAGCCGAAGACAGCAGCATTCCCCTCCAGCGCCATCACAACATCAAATCTAGTGGGTAGTACCCAGCGGATAGCGCCAAGCAGTTAGCGGCTCCTCCTCACTGTACAGCAGGCTGGAGGTGGATGGTGGATAGATAGCATTAAACAGCCTCTCATTAGCCTAGCGGGTAGTGCCTAGCGTTTAGCGCCTAGCGGGTAGCGTCTTCTCACCATACAACAGTGGATGGTGAATAGCTAGCATTAGCATAGTAGTAAACACATGCATAATATGCAGATTATTTATTGTTTTGCAGCATGATGGAGTGTAACCTGATATGTTCTTTTGTAGCAAAATTCTGTTCCATTCTTAGTTGTTTGTTTCTCAGGGCTTGTTGGAACATTTCAATAAACATTCCAACATTGAATCCACTATTTTTCAGCCCTGGCTGTGTAATAATTTGTCCTTAGTCTCTGACTGTGTATTGACTTGTGTCTTCTTAACTCCAGCTCTGCGGGGACTAGCTAAAGCAGCGAAAGAGGAATGTTCACATTAGTTCTGATTGCCTCTGGGAAAGCTAGAGGTGGGTGGAGGGGTTGTACAGAGAAGGATGTTGCTTTCCTTGCTGTGCTTTTTGAGTCCTCCTTAACCACCTTTCTTTTCCCCTGTACTCTCCTCAGTCATTTATCCAATGCCTCTGTCTGTCTTATTCTACAGAGTCATGTTTGAGAATTGTTATCAATTATAGATCAAGACCACTGATGAAAATATTCTGACTGGGATGATAAAGTGGGGCCTGAGAATGAAAGTCTATTAATATGGCTGCAGCCCGACGCCGGTACACTTATGACAACAGCCACTTCAAGTGCAGGGCGCGAAATTCAAAATATATTTTTTTTAAATATTTAACTTTCACACATTAACAAGTCCAATACAGCATATGAAAGGTACACATCTCGTGAATCCAGCCAACATGTCCAATTTTTTAAATGTTTTACAGGGAAGACAAAATATGTAAATCTATTAGCTAACCACGTTAGCAAAAGACTCCACTTTTATTACACCATCAGTTTTTTACTACATCAGTAGCTATCACAAATTCGGCCAAATAAAGATATAAATAGCCACTAACCAAGAAACAACCTCATCAGATGACAGTCTGATAACATATTTATTGTATAGCATATGTTTTTTTCAAAAAATGTGCATATTTCAGGTATAAATCATAGTTTACATTGCAGCTACATTCAGAAATTGCACCGAAAGCAGCCATAATATTTACAGACACCAACGTCAAATACCTAATTACGCATCATAAAACATTTCTGAAAAATACATAGTGTACAGTAAATGAAAGACAGGCATCTTGTGATGCCAGACAATATTTCCGATTTATTAAATGTTTTACAGCGAAAACAAAATGTAGCGTTATATTAGCGCTAAGAGAGAGAGAGATATCAGGTCTGTTCTGAGGCCGATGCCTCCTCTTTTGTTTCTTTCCTTCTTTTTCTCAATTTTTCTGCCTGGTAATTAAACACCATCCTTCATGTGTTCTGCCATTTTGTGGAGGACTGGACTTTGACCCCTGGGTAGCGCCTCGATTGCTTTCTTGTTCTCTCGCTCTCTCTACACTTCTCTCTTCATCCATCTCTCATGCTACCACTCAAACTCAATATGTGATCAGCTATAGTACACAGCATATATAGATGCCATATTCCTTAACCCTTTACAGCTGTGGACGTTGCTGCTTCAGGATGCTTTTGTCTCATATCCTGGACAACTTCATTGAAACAGGTATGTACATACCGGAGTTGCACTGTAATTGGTCTGTAGTTATGGCCAGGATTGTATTGTAGTGTTCTGTAGACCATGTCCTGAACATAGAGACAAAGGAGCCATCATTCTGCCAATGTTCCCAATCTCATTTATTAATGAAGTACTGAAATGCAATCTGCTTCCTCACTGAACCACACAGATGAGCCAAATTTTCTTTACAATTACATTTTTTTCTCTCTCCACCGCCTCGTGTTTTGTCTCCTTACAGATAAGAAGAAGAGGTGGAAAGAGATCAGTGTTATATATTACTTCTTACATTTAACAAATGTCACACCTGACTTAACAATATTACTTTGTGTGGAAAGTAACACATTATATTAGTAGTTATTACTTTGCGTTACTTGTAAGGTGGGCGTAATGGCGGCAGAGAAGTCAGGCGCAGGAGAGCAAAGACTGTGTTACAACAGCGTAGTTTAATAATAAAAATCACCGTGAACAAAAACAAAATATACAATGGGACAAAACCCCGTAGCACAGACATAAGGTGCACAAGCACTTACAATAAGCAATTCCGGACAAGGACAGAGGGTTAAATACACAACATGTAATTATGGAATTGGAACCAGGTGTGTGGGAAGACAAGACAAAACAAATGGAAAATGAAAGGTGGATCGGCGATGGCTAGAAGGCCGCCGAACACCTCCCGAACAAGGAGAGGAACCGATTTCGGCGGAAGTCGTGACAGTACTTGACGCGCGGCTCCAGCAGCGCGCCGACACCGGCATTGGGGACAACCCGGAGGGCGAGGCGCAGAGCGATCCAGATGAAGACGGTGGAACTCCTGCAGCAACATGTCCTCGACCGGAACCCAGCACCTTCCCTCCGGACCGTACACCCCCACTCCACGAGATACAGAAGGCCACTCGCCCGTTGCCTCAAATCCAGTATGGAGCGTACAGAGTACGCCGGGGCCCCCTCGATGTCCAGAGGGGGCCGGAGGAACCTCCCGCACCTCAGACTCCTGGAGCGGGCCAACCACCACCGACCTGAGGAGAGACACATGGAACAGGGGGTTAATACGGTAATTGGGTGGAAGCTGTAACCTATAAAAAACCTTGCTCACTCTCCTCAGGACTTTAAATGGCCCCACAAACAGCGGACCCAGCTTCCGGCAGGGCAGGCAGAAGGGCAGGTTTCGAACACCGGGGCCTCACTGCGGTAGCGATCTGCGTTCTCCTTTTGGCGCAGCACGGCCCGCTGAAGGTGAACACGGACAGCTTCCCATGTCTCCTCTGCGCGTCTGAACCAGTCGTCCACCGCAAGAACCTCGGTCTGACTCTGATGCCAAGGCGCCAGAACCGGCTGGTACCCCAGTACGCACTGGAAGGGAGAGAGGTTAGTGGAGGAGTGGCGAAGCGAGTTCTGTGCCATCTCGGCCCAGGGCACGAACGCCGCCCACTCCCCCGGCCGGTCCTGGCAATAGGACCCCAGAAACCTGCCTACATCCTGGTTTACTCTCTCCACCTGCCCATTACTCTCGGGGTGAAACCCTGAAGTAAGGCTGATCGAGACCCCCAGACGTTCCATGAACACCTTCCAGACCCTAGACGTGAACTGGGGACCTCGATCAGACACTATATCCTCAGGCATCCCATAGTGCCGGAAGACGTGCGTAAACAAGGCCTCCACAGTCTGTAGGGCCGTACGGAGACCGGGCAGATGGAGGAGACGACAGGACTTAGTGAACCGATCCACATCGACCAGGATTGCGGTGTTACCCTGTGAGGGGGGAAGATCAGTAAGAAAATCCACCGACAGCTGCAACCAAGGCCGTTGTGGAACGGGTAAGGGGTGTAGCTTCCCTCTGGGAAGGTGCCTAGGTGCCTTACACTGGGCGCACACCGAGCAGGAGGAAACATAAACCGTCATGTCCTTAGCCAAGGTAGGCCACCAGTATCTCCCGCTCAAACAGTACACTGTCCGACCGATCCCAGGATGACCAGAGGATGGTGACGTGTGGCCCCAATAGATCAACCGGTCACAAACAGCAGACGGGACGTACAGATGCCCAGTGGGACACTGGACGGGAGCGGGCTCTGCACGTAACACCTGCTCAATGTCCGTGTCCAGCTCCCACACTAGCGGCGCCACCAGGCAGGAGTCGGGGAGTATGGGAGTGGGATCCATGGGCCGCTCCTCTGTGTCATACAGCCGGGACAATGTGTCTGCCTTCACGTTCTGGGAGCCTGGTCTGAAGAAAGGGTGAACACAAAACGGGTGAAAAACATGGCAGACCTAGATGGGCGAGGGTTCAGTCTCCTCGCTGTCCGGATGTACTCCAGATTGCGGTGGTCAGTCCAGATGAGAAAAGGGTGTTTAGCCCCCTCAAGCCAATGTCTCCACGCCTTCAAGGCCTTGACAGCAGCCAACAGTTCCCGTGTTCCCCACAACATAGTTTCTCTCCGCCGGGCTGAGCTTCTTCGAGAAGAAGGCACAGAGGCGGAACTTCGGAGGCGTACCCGAGCGCTGAGAGAGCACAGCTCCTATCCCAGCCTCGGATGCGTCCACCTCCACTATGAACGCCAAAGAGGGATCCGAATGGGCCAGCACGGGAGCCGAGGTAAACAGAGCCCTCAGGTGACTAAAAGCCCTGTCTGCCTCAGCTGACCACTGCAAACGCACCGGGACACCCCTTCAGCAGTGAGGTAATGGGAGCCGCTACCTTACCAAAACCCCGGATAAACCTCCGGTAGTAGTTGGAAAACCCTAAGAACCGCTGCACCTCCTTTACCTTGGTGGGAGTCGGCCAATTACGCACAGCTGAAATGCGATCACTCTCCACCTCCACCCCTGAAGTGGAAATGCAATACCCTAGGAAAGAGACGGACTGCTGGAAGAACAGACATTTCTCAGCCTTGACGTATAGGTCATGCTCCAACAGGCCACCAAGCACCCTGCGCACCAGGGACACAGGCTCGGCGCATGTAGCGGAGTATATCAGAATGTCATCAATATACACCACTACACCCTGCCCGTGCAGGTCCCGTGCAGGTCCCTGAAAATCTTTTCTACAAAGGCTTGAACGACTGATAGCGCATTCATCAACCCGTATGGCATGACAAGGTACTCATAGTGCCCTGAGGTGGTACTGAAAGCCGTCTTCCACTCGTCTCCCTCCCGGATACGCACCAGGTTGTATGCGCTCCTGAGATCTAGTTTGGCGAAAAAGCACACCCCGTGCATTGAATCAATCGCTGTGGCTATGAGTGGTAGCAGGTAACTATACCTCAAAGTTATCTGGTTCAGACCCCGATAGTCAATACACGGGCGCAGACCTCCCTCCTTCTTCTTCACAAAAAAGAAACTCGAGGAGGCATGTGAAGTGGAGTACCGAATGTACCCCTGATGCAGGGATTCGGCGACATATGTTTCCATAGCCTCCGTCTCCACCTGTGAAGGGGGATACATGTGACTCCTGGGAAGTGCAGCGTCTATCAGGAGATTTATCACACAATCGCCCCGTCGATGGGGTGGTAATTGAGTTACCTTCTTTTTGGAGAAGGCGAGAGCCAAATCGGCATATTCAGGGGGAATGCGCACGGTGGAGACCTGGTCTGGACTTTCCACCGTAGTAGCACCAACGGAAACCCCTAAACACCTCCCTGAGCACACTTGTGACCACCCCGTGAGAGCTCTCTGTGGCCAAGAAACAGTGGGGTCATGACAAACTAACCAGGGTAGGCCTAGCACCACGGGAAATGCAAGAGAGTCAATAAGGAAGAGACTAATTCTCTCCTTATGACCCCCCTGCGTCACCATACCCAGAGAAGCGGTGGCCTCCTTAATCAACCCTGACCCTAATGGTCGACTATCTAAGTTGTGAACGGGGAAGGGCACAGCCACGGGAACAATAGGGATCCCTAAACTATGGGCGAACGATTTATCTATAAAATCCCCAGACGCGGTTAAATCAGCGAGCGCCTGATGCTGGGAATGCGGGGAAGAATCAGGGAAAGTAACATACACAAACATATGTGCAACAGAGGGCTCTGGGTGAGAATGGTACCGGATCACCTGGGGTGGCGCCAGAGTGCCCTGCCAGCTGCCTCGATACCCAGAGTAACCAACCCGGCACCGACCGGCAGTGCCCTCCGGTCTCCCTGCGCGCCTCCCCTCCCAGCTCCATGGGTATCTGAAAGGGGGTGCGGGGGGATGGAACCAACAGACCCCGATCTGAACTTCCGCAGGTAGCCGGCAGGTTATCCAGCCGGATGGACAGGTCCACCAGCTGGTCGAACGTGAGGGTGGTTTCTCTGCAGGCCAACTCCCGACGGACGTCCTCGCGCAGACCCCAGCGATAATGGGCCACGCCGGCAGCCAGGGTCCGAAACTCCAGGGCGAACTCCTGGGCGCTCCTCGTCCCCTCCCTCAGATGGAAGAGGCGCTCACCTGCCGCTCTACCCTCAGGCGGGTGGTCGAAGACTGCGCGGAAATGGCGGGTGAACTCCTCAAACTGGTCCAACGCCGCATCTCCCTCTCTCCACACGGCGTTGACACACTCCAGGATATTCCCGGTGAGGCACGAGACGAGGGCGGACACCCTCTCACGGCCCCAAGGAGCCGGGTGGACGTTTGCCAGGTATAAGTCCAGCTGTAATAGGAACCCTTGGCAGTTTGCAGCCGTCCCATCATATTCCTGGGGAAGAGAGATACGAATCCCACTGGGACCAGGAGAAGGAGGGGTGCATAGTGGAGACACCGGTTGTGCTGGTGGAGGCGCTGGGAGAACTCCCTGTCTCTCCCAGCGGTCCATTGTCTGGACAACGCGGTCGATGGCGGTGCCGAGATGGTGGAGCATTGCTGCGTGCTCCCGGATGCGCTCCTCCACCCCTATACCCGGGGTATCTGCTCCTGCTGACTCCATAAGTTGGGTCTGGAAATCTGTAAGGTGGGCGTACTGGCAGCAGAGAAGTCAGGCGCAGGAGAGCAAAGACTGTGTTACAACGGCGCAGTTTAATAATAAAAATCACCGTGAACAAAAACAAGATATACAATGGGACAAAATCCCGTCGCACACCAGACATAACGTACACAAGCACTTACAATAAACAATTCCGGACAAGGACATGGGGAAACAGAGGGTTAAATATACAACATGTAATTATTGAATTGGAACCAGGTGTGTGGGACGACAAGACAAAACAAATGGAAAATGAAAGGTGGATCGGCGTTGGCTAGAAAGCCGCCGCCGCCGACTGCCAAACCCCGCCCGAACAAGGAGAGGGACCGACTTCGGCGGAAGTCGTGACATACTTTCATTACACTAATCTTGAAATCTCACCGTTTGTTTGACTGTCGGAGGGAGCAAGGCGAGCCACGCCGCACTACCGAAGGTAGAAAGTAGCCTAGCTCAGGTTTGATCACAAGTTTCTCCTTTCATCTGTATCGCTGTGCTCTACTGTGCTAGTCTACAAATTATGCGCTTATCATCACTCAGTGCCTGGGCTTACCTCCGCTGTACCCGCACCCCACCAGACCCCTGTCTGCACATTATGCCCTGAATCTATTCTACCATGCCCAGAAATCTGCTCATTTTATTCTTTGTCCCCAACGCTCTAGGCGACCAGTTTTGATAGCCTTCAGCCGTACCCTCATCCTACTCCTCCTCTGGTTCTCGGGTGATGTGGAGGTAAACCCAGGCCCTGCGTGTCCCCCGGCACTCTCATTTGTCGACTTCTGTGATAGAAAAAATATTGGTTTCATGCATGTCAACATCAGAAGCATCCTCCCTAAGTTTGTTTTACTCACTGCTTTAGCACACTCCGCCAACCCTGATGTCCTTGCCGTGTCTGAATTCTGGCTTAGGAAGGCCACCAACAATTCTGAGATTTCCATACATGCTAAAACATTTTCCGTCAAGATAGAACTGCCAAAGGGGGAGGAGTTGCAATCTACTGCAGAGATAGCCTGCAAAGTTCTGTCATACTCTCCAGGTCTATGCCCAAACAGTTTGAACTTAACATTTTTAAATTAACAAGTCCAATACAGCATTTGAAAGATAAACATCTTGTGAATCCAGCCAACATGTCGGATTTTTTAAATGTTTTACAGCGAAAACACCACATATATTTATGTTAGCTCACCACCAAATACAAAAAAGGACAGACATTTTTCACAGCACAGTTAGCATGCACAAAGCCAACCTAACTAACCAAGAACCAACCAAACTAACCAAGAAACAACTTCATCAGATGACAGTCTTATAACATGTTATACAATAAATCTATGTTTTGTTCGAAAAATGTGCATATTTGAGGTATAAATCAGTTTTACATTGCAGCTACCATCACAGCTACCGTCACAAATAGGACCAAAGCAGTCAGAGTAATTAGACACCAACGTCAAATACCTAAATACTCATCATAAAACATTTCTGAAAAATCGATGGTGTATAGCAAATTAAAGACAAACATCTTGTGAATCCAGCCAATATTTCCGATTTTTTAAGTGTTTTACAGCGAAAACACAATATAGCATTATATTAGCTTACTACAATAGCCTACCACACTACCGCATTCATTCATCAAGGCACGTTAGCGATAGCAATAGGCACGTTAGCGATAGCGAATAAACCAGCAAAAGATATATAATTTTTGACTAACCTTGATAAGCTTCATCAGATGACAGTCCTATAACATCAGGTTATATATACACTTATGTTTTGTTCGAAAATGTGCATATTTAGAGCTGAAATCAGTGGTTATACATTGTGCTAACGTAGCATCTTTTTCCCAGAATGTGCAGATATTTTTATGACACTCAACTATTCTGACCAAATAACTATACATAAACGTTACTAAAAAATACATGTTGTATAGGAAATGATAGATACACTAGTTCTTAATGCAATCGCCGTGTTAGAATTCTAAAAATAACTTCATTACGACATCCAGCTTAGGTATAGCGAGAGAGTACCCAAAATCTGGGCGCAAACGACTATTTCACATGTTCGACAGATATATGAAATAGCATCATAAAATGGGTCCTACTTTTGATGATCTTTCTTCAGAATGTTGTACAAGGGGTCCTTTGTCCAGAACAATCGTTGTTTGGTTTTAGAATGTCCTCTTCTCCAGTCAATTAGCACGGAAAGCTAGCAAAGTAGCGCGAAGCTCTCCTTCCTGAACAAAGGCACACAACGCAACACGCCTAACGTCCCGAATAAATTTCAATAATCTAATAAAACTATATTGAAAAAACATGCTTTACGAGGATATTGTCACATGTATCAAATAAAATCAAAGCCGGAGATATTAGTCGTCTATAACGGCAGCTTTTCAGAAGGCAAAACCAGGTCCCTTCACGCGCTCTCCAGAAAACAGGAAACTGGTGACACGTCATACAAAGAGCTTTAAATTCGACCCCAGTGTAACGGGTGTCTAGATCTTCCTCCTCCTCGGACGAGGAGAGGAGAGAAGGATCGGGGGACCAAAATGCAGCGGGTTGTGAATACATAATGATTTATTTACAGACGAAGACGAAACACTAAGAACACTTGAAATGATTCCAAAATAACAAAACGAAAACGTAGACAGACCTGAACTCAGAGAACTTACATGAAACACGAAGAACGCATGAACAGGTACAGACTACAACAAAACGAACGAACAAACCGAAACAGTCCCGTGTGGTGCACAGACACGGAAGACAATCACCCACCAACAAACAGTGTGAACAGCCAACCTATATATGATTCTCAATTAGGGGAAAAGTCAAACACCTGTCTCTGATTGAGAACCATATAAGGCTAATTACCAACCACCTAAACATAGAAACACAAAACATAGAATGCCCACCCCAACTCACGCCCTGACCAACTAAACACATACAAAAATAACATAAAACAGGTCAGGAACGTGACACCCAGATCAAGTTATACACTCCATTTCTTCTCTCACTGCCTGTCGACATCTAGTGGAAAACGTATGAAGTGCATCTATACTAATAAATATCAAGGACATTTATAGGCAGGGCCTAGAACAAAGCATTGATTTCAGATTTTCCACTTCCTGTCAGGAAGTTTGCTGCAAAATGAGTTCTGTTTTACTCACAGATATAATTCAAACGGTTTTAGAAACTATAGAGTGTTTTCTATCCAATAGTAATAATAATATACATATTGTACGAGCAAGAATTGAGTACGAGGCCGTTTGAAATGGGCACCTTTCATCCAGGCTACTCAATACTGCCCCTGCAGCCCAAAGAGGTTAACCTCTCCAGAAATAAGTCTCTCACTGTTGCTGCCTGCTATCCACCCCCCTCCACTCCCAGCTGTGCCCTGGACACCATTTGAGAATTGATCGCCCCCCATCTAGCTTCAGAGTTCGTTCTGTTAGGTGACCTAAGCTGGGATATGCTTAACACCTCGGCAGTCCTACAATCTAAGCTAGATACCCTCAATCTCACACAAATCATCAAGGAACCCACCAGGTACAACCCAAAATCCGTAAACATGTGCACCCTCATAGACATTATCCTGATCAACTTGCCCTCCAAATACACCTCCGCTGTTTTCAATCAGGATCTCAGCGATCACTGCCTCATTGCCTGTATCCGCTATGGGTCCGCGGTCAAACGATCACAATTCATCACTGTCAAACGCTCCCTAAAACACTTCTGCGAGCAGGCCTTTCTAATCAACCTGGCCCGGGTATCCTGGAAGGATATCGACCTCATCCCGTCAGTCGAGGATGCCTGGTCATTCTTTAAAAGTAATTTCCTCACCATCTTAGATAAGCATGCCCTAGTTCAAAAATGCAAAACTAAGAACAGACATAGCCCTTGGTTCACTCCAGACCTGACTGCCCTTGACCAGCACAAAAACATCCTGTGGTGGACTGCAATCGCATCGAATAGTCCCCATGATATGCAACTTTTCATGGAAGTCAGGAACCAATACACACAGTCAGTCAGGAAAGCAAAGGCTAGCTTTTTCAAGCAGAAATTCGCATCCTGTAGCTCTAACTCCAAAAAGTTTTGGGACACTGTAAAGTCCATGGAGAACAAGAGCACCTCCTCCCAGCTGCCCACTGCACTGAGGCTAGGTAACACGGTCACCACTGATAAATCCATGATAATCGAAAATTTCAATAAGCTTTTCTCAATGGCTGGCCATGCCTTCCTCCTGGCTACCCCAACCCCGGCCAACAGCTCCGCCTCCCCCGCAGATACTCGCCCAAGCCTCCCCAGCTTCTCCTTCACCCAAATCCAGACAGCAGATGTTCTGATAGAGCTGCAAAACCTGGACCCATACAAATCAGCTGGGCTACACAATCTGGACCCTCTCTTTCTAAAACTATCCGCCGCCATTGTTGCAACCCCTATTACCATCCTGTTCAACCTCTCTTTCGTATCGTCCGAGATCCCTAAAGATTGGAAAGCTGCAGCGGTCATCCCCCTCTTCAAAGGGGGTGACAAACTAGACCCAAACTGTTGCAGACCTATATCCATCATGCCCTGCCTATCTAAAGTCTTCGAAGCCAAGTTAATAAACAGATCACTGACCATTTCGAATCCCACCGTCCTTCCCCGCTGTGCAATCCGGCCTCCGAGCCGGTCACGGGTCACGGGCCACGCTCAAGGTACTAGACGATATCATAACCGCCATCGATAAAAGACAGTACTGTGCAGCCGTCTCCATTGACCTGGCCAAGGCTTTCAACTCTGTCAATCACCGTATTCTTATCGGCAGACTCAATAGCCTTTTCTCATGACTGCCTCGCCTGGTTCACCAACTACTTTGCAGACAGATTTCAGTGTGTCAAATCGGAGGGCATGTTGTCCGGACCTCTGGCAGTCTCTATGGGGGTACCACAGGGTTCAATTCTCGGGCCAATTCTTTTCTCTGTATTTATCAATGATGTAGCTCTTGCTGCGGGCGATTCCCTGATCGACGACACCATTCTGTATACTTCTGGCCCTTCCTTGGAAACTGTGCTAACTAACCTCCAAACGAGCTTCAATGACATACAACAATCCTTCCGTGGCCTCCAACTGCTCTTAAACGCTAGTAAAACCAAATGTATGCTTTTCAACCGTTTGCTGCCCACACCCGCCCGCCCGACTAGCATCACCACCCTGGACGGTTCCGACCTAGAATATGTGGACAACTATAAATACTTAGGTGTCTGGCTAGACTCTCCTTCCAGACTCATATTAAACATCTCCAATCCAAAATCAAATCTAGAATCGGCTTTCTATTTCGCAACAAAGCCTCCTTCACTCACGCCGACAAACTTACCATAGTAAAATTGACTATCCTACCGATCCTCGACTTCGGCGATGTCATCTACAAAATAGCTTCCAACACTCTACTCAGCAAACTGGATGCAGTCTATCACAGTGCCATCCGTTTTGTTACCAAATCACCTTATACCACCCACCAAATCGACCTGTATGCTCTGGCGGCTGGCACTCGCTACATATTCGTCGCCAGACCCACTGGCTCCAGGTCATCTATAAGTCTATGCTAGGTAAAGCTCTGTCATCTCAGTTCACTGGTCACGATAACAACAACCACACGTAGCACACGTTCCAGCAGGTATATCTCACTGATCATCCACAAAGCTAACACCTCATTTGGCCGCCTTTTCTTCCAGTTCTCTGCTGCCAGTGACTGGAACGAATTGCAAAAATCGCTGAAGTTGGAGACGTTTATTTCCCTCACCAACTTTAAACTTCAACTATCTGAGCAGCTTACCGATCGCTGCAGCTGTACATAGTCCATCTGTAAATAGCCCACCCAATCTACCTACCCCATCCCCATACTGTTTTTATTTTATTTACTTTTCTGCTCTTTTGCACACCAGTATCTCTACTTGCACATCCTCATCTGCTCATTTATCTCTCAAGTGTTAATCTGCTAAATTGTAATTATTCGCTCCTATGGCCTATTTATTGCCTACCTCCTCATGCCTTTTGCACACACTGTAAATAGACTTTATTTTTTCTACTGTGTCATTGACTTGCTTATTGTGTTATTGGCTTGTTTATTGTTTATTCCATGTGTAACTCTGTGTTGTTGTCTGTGTCACACTGCTTTGCTTTATCTTGGCCAGGTCGCAGTTGCAAATGAGAACTTGTTCTCAACTAGCCTACTTGGTTAAATAAAGGTGAAATAAAAATAAATAAAAATAAAATATATGGGCTGCTCAATTTGCCATAAATACTGTAAATCAAACATCTGCACTGATTTCAGATTTCAAAATCTTTCTCCTCGAGCCACCAGTTCTGGTTAACACATTACCCTCAACACTGGAAGAGATAGACTCCTGGTCCAAGTCCGTCCACAGGAAGTGCATGGCTAAGCAGAGGAAGTTGACTTTTTTGACTGAAAGCTAATGAGAGATTTTTCTTAATAAATAAGGCTTATTTATTTCACATTATGATTCAAAATGCGTTGAAATACTGCCCATCTCTGGGTGGAGATATACTTTTGTGAAAATGTAAAAGTTGATTCTTCTTTCATCTAATTAAAAAGGACTTTGATTCGATGTAGCGACTACTCTGTATGCACACTTAGTGAGTCCATCTAGTTCTGCCAATTTATGGTCTCTAATCTAAAGCATACTGCAAGCATACTGCATACTGAAGTGAAGCATCCTTCACTTCCCTCCACGTTAGACAGCACAGACAACTTTACATTTGGAAGACTGCCAACACAGCGAACGACACATAAAAGGTCATATGAAAGGTAGAATAAAAAATAAAGTGATAAAAGATTTTAAGGTGAAGGGAGTGTTTTTATGTTTTACTCCCCTCGGAATTAAATACAAAAAATAACAGGTTTCAAACCCATAGTAAGTAAAAGTAGCCCGAAGTGGTTTGTCATTTGGTTGTGTCTGTAAGACCTTGAACTAAAGCATTAAGATAAAAGCAATACCACACACTGGAGTGTACATGGAGTACTTGTCTGACTGATGCCATAAGCCTTTATGAGTCATTCAGTAGGAGGAAGCGCTCTACTATGGACTAATGGGCTTCTTGGAAATGCTACAGTACAACTAACGGTTTACTGAAATGATGCCAGATATGAGGAGTGTCCCTGAGTACTGTACTTCTTACCAGTCTATTGCAGCGTATGGGTCAGTCCATATAGATGCAAATGATTTAGAATGTTACAGACCTTATATACAGTGTATTCAGACTCCTTGACTTTTTCCATATTTTGTTACATTACAGCCTTATTCTAAAACATATTAAATAAATACAAATCCTCATCAATCTACACACAATACCCTATAATTACAAAGTGAAAACAAGATTTTTAAATGTTTTCAAATTTATAAAAAACTAAACAGAAATACCTTCTTTGCATAGGTATTTAGAACTTTAGCTATGAGACTCGAAATTGAGCTCATTCTGTTTCCATTGATCATCCTTGAGATGTTTCTACAACTTGATTAGAATCGAGCGGTGGTAAATTCAATTGATTGGACATGATTTGGAAAGGCACACACCTGTCTATATAAGTTCCCACACTTGACAGTGCATGTCAAAGCAAAAATCGAGCCATGAGGTCGAAGGAATTGTCCGTAGAGCTCCGAGACAGGATTGTGTCTTGGCACAGATCTGGGGAAGGGTACCAAAAACATGCTGCAATATTGAAGGTCCCCAAGAACAGTGGCCTCCATAATTGTTAGATAGAAGAAATTTGGAACCACCAAGACTCTTCCTAGACCTATCCGCCCGGCCAAACAGAGCAATCTCGATGGTCACCCTGACAGAGCTTCAGAATTCCTCTGTGGAAATGGGTGAACCTTCCAGAAGGACAACCATCTCTGCAGCACTCCACCAATCAGGTCTTTATGGTAGAGTGGCCAGACAGAAGCCACTCCTCAGTAAAAGACACACGACAGCCCGCTTGGAGTTTGCCAAAAGGCACCTAAAGAAACCAAGAATGAACTCTTTGGCCTGAATGCCAAGTATCACATCTGGAATAAACCTGGCACTATCCCTACGGTGAAGCATGGTGGTGGCAGCATCATACTGTGGGGATGTTTTTCTGCGGCAGGGACTGGGAAACTAGTCGAGATCGAGTGAAAGATGAACGAAACAAAGTACAGAGAGATCCTTGATGAAAACCTGCTCCAGAGCGCCCAGGACCTCAGACTGGGGCGAAGGTTCACCTTTCAAGAGGACAAAAACCCTAAGCACACAGCCAAGACAACGCAGGAGTGGCTTCGGGACTAGTCCCTAAATGTCCTTGAGTGGCCCAGCCAGAGCCCAATAGAACATCTCTGGAGAGACCTGAAAATAGCTGTGCAGGGACGCCTCACAATGAACCTGACAGAGCTTGAGAGGATCTGCAGAGAAGAATTGGACAAGCTCCACAAATACAGGTGTGTGAAGCTTGTAGCATCATACCCAAGAAGACTTGAGTCTGTAATCACTGCTTCAACAAAGTACTGAGTAAAGGGTCTGAATACTTAAATGTAAATGTAATATTTCCGGGTGTTTTGATGTGAAAAAAAAATCTAAATACCTGTTTTGGCTTTATCGTTATTGTGTGTAGATGGATGAGGGGAAAAAACAATGTAATCCATTTTAGAATAAAGCTGTAACGTAACAAAATGTGGAAAAGGTCAGGTGGTCTAAATTCTTTCCGAATGCTCTGTATCTGTTACAATGCTACAGAGCTAGGCAGCAATTATGTCTTAGGGGAGCATATCGGTGTGTGTGTGACTTTGTTCCTTTATATTTATTATACAGGCCCTCAAGGATTTCAGTTTATACAGATATAGTTTGATCACCCTGTTGCAGGAAATGTAAAACTTGAAGATTTATTTAGGTTAAAAAGGCTTCTGAAGTTGATTATTTCCTCTTACAATTAGGGACTTGAGATTCCCTTACAATAAATGTATCAACCCTTACAAAAATGTCCATTATTTATAATCCACATAATAATTCACATTTCCTGTTGCGGCAGGATTAATTTCCTGCTGTAGCAAACAGGCTCAAATTTAGATCCTACATCTGTATGTCACAAAACAGTCACGGTTCCCTCTCCTGAGAAACACACATAGAGAGAAATCAGCCACCCAGTCTATTCACTCTGACTTCTGATAGTTTGTTCTTATTCCACTCTTATTCTCCACTTCCTTGTTATCTGCAACACTTTCTTCCTCCAGACCCCTCCAGTGCTTGAGTTTCACAGAAACTTGTATCTCTCTCTCTCGCTATCTCGACAACTCAGGGTGCTTCAGGCTAGCTTGGTCTCATTTCCAACCCGCTCAGTCCTTCAAGCTAGGCAGGAAACACTGAGAGCCACACTTCAATGCAATCTCCTCTCGCATATTTCCCACCCATTACTGCTGCTGTGAGAAGAAATGGGAGAGGCACTTCCTTTTAACTTCCACCCATCACAACATTAGGGCAACAGATGGAGGCTCCTTTTAAATTCGAAATTCAAGCAGTTCACATCGACAGAGCATGCACAAACTCTCTCAAATACACAAACACACACACACACACATATTGTAACGTCCTGACCAGAGTTCTTATGTGTTTTGCTTGTTTAGTGTTGGTCAGGACGTGAGCTGGGTGGGAATTCTATGTTGTGTGTCTAGTTTGTCTGTTTCTGTGTCCAGCCTAATATGGTTCTCAATCAGAGGCAGCTGTCAATCGTTGTCCCTGATTGAGAATCATATATAGGAGGCTTGTTTTGTGTTGGGATTTTGTGGGTGATTGTTTCTTGTCTTCTGTCTTTGTGTTCTGCACCAGATAGGACTGTTGTCGGTTTTCACATTTATTGTTTTGTTGTTTGTAGAGTTCACATATTCTTTATTAAATTATGTTGAACACTAGCCGCGCTGCGTTTTGGTCCTCTCCTTCATCCCAGGAAGAAAACCGTGACACATATTCACACATTCATACACACACACATGCGAGCATGCAAGCACACACACAGATGCACTCAAATGCAGGTCAGGATACCACACTGCTCTCCCACACACTCCTTACTGACCACACGTAACTTGTATGCTCCATCTAAACACATTTTTTATTCATCTTTCTTATTCATCTCTCCGTCCTTGAGCCACACTTACATGTACCTCCAAAAACCGAAGCTCTCTAAAGATTTTCACTGCGCGAGAGGATGGAACACGCAGCTCTTACACCATCCTATAGAGAAATCAGTGTGCATTGTTAACTATACGGTTCACAGAACATAACATAGCATTGAGTGGGAGCACCATTCTGTTCTACATACAGATGTCTTAAAACTTCTTATGGCTGCAATCCCGTTAACGGGATGATATGACAACAGCCAGTGAAAGTGCAGGGCGCCAAATTCAAACAACAGAAATCTCATAATTAAAATTCCTCAAACATACAAGTATTTCACACCATTTTAAAGGTAATCTTGTTGTTAATCCCACCAACATTTCCGATTTCAAATAGGCTTTACAGCGAAAGCACCACAAACGATTATGTTAGGTCAACGCAAAATCACAGAAAAACACTGTTATTTTTCCAGGCAAAGACAGGAGTCACAAAAATCAGAAATAGAGAAATTAATCACTAACCTTTGATGATCTTCATCAGATGACAGTCATAGGACATCATGTTACACAATACATATATGTTTTGTTCGATAAAGTTCATATTATATCCAAAAACCTCAATTTACATTGGCGCCATGTTCAGAAATGCCTCCAAAATATCCGGAGAAATTGCAGAGAGCCACGTCAAATAACATAAATACTCATCATAAACTTTGATGAAAGATACATGTTTTACATAGAATTAAAGATACACTTGTTCTTAATGCAACCGCTGTGTCAGATTTCAAAAAGCTTTACGGCAAAAGCACAATATTCAATAATCTGAGAACAGCGTTGAGCACAAAAGGAAGCCATACAGTTACCCGCCGAATTGTTCAGTCAACAAAACTCATAGAAAGCACTTCCCCAAGAAATGTTTGTTTTGTTCGTTAATGTCCATAATTTATGTCCAAATAGCTATTTTTGTTAGCGTGTTTGGTAAACAAATCCAAAGTCAGGAAGCGCGTTCCCTAAAAGCAGACGAAATATCAAAAAGTTCCGTAACAGTCAGTAGAAACATGTCAAACGATGTATTGAATCAATCTTTAGAATGTTATTAACATAAATCTTCAGTAACGTTCCAACCGGAGAATTACATTGACTTCAGATGTGCGATGGAACAGAGCTCCCTCTCATGTGAACGTGCATGGTCAGAGCATGGTCAGGTAGACCTGACTAATTCCTGTCTCCTTCGGCCCCACTTCACAGTAGAGGCATCAGAAAAGGTTCTACAGACTGTTGACATCTAGTGGAAGCCGTAGGAAGTGCAAACTCATCCATATCCCACTGTGTATTCAATAGGGGCTTGGTTGAAAATCGACCAATCTCAGATTTCCCACTTCCTGTTTGGATTTTTTCTCAGGTTTTTGCCTGAGTTCTGTTATACTCACAGACATCATTCAAAAATGTCAGAGTGTTTTCTATCCAATACTAATAATAATATGCATATATTAGCAACTGGGACTGAGGAGCAGGTAGTTTATATGGGCACCTCTGGGCACCTTTCATCCAAGCTACTCAATACTGCCCCTGCAGCAATAAGAAGTTAATTGTCGAAGAGAATTTTCCTGCTCGGCAGGAAATGCAAACTTGTTGTGTATTTAAGGTTTAAACAGGCTTCTAAAGTTTGTAATTTCCACTTTAAAATTTCAAAATTTATTTGCCCTAACGAAAAATGTATCAACCCCTACAAAAATGGCTAAAATGTAGTATTGCTCTCCCAGACAGTCACAGTTATTGGTATGGGTGATCTGGACTTCAGGCTCCTCTGTAGATGACACTTATATCTTATTACAAGCAATTATATACTGTAACTACCACAGCCCATGTATTCACTATCTCAGTTTGCGTATCCACTACCTCAGTCCGCGTATCCACTACCTCAGACCATGTATTGACTACCTTAGTCCGTATATCCACTACCTCAGTCAATGTAATCACTACCTTAGTCCATGTATCCACTACTTCAGTCCACGTATCCACTACTTCAGTCTACGTGTCCACTACCTCAGTTTGCGTATCCACTACCTCAGTCCGCGTATCCACTACCTCAGGACATGTATTCACTACCTCAACCCATGTATTCACTACCTCAGTATCCTCTACCTCAGTCTACGTATCCACTACCTCAGTCCATGTATTGACTACCTCAGTATGTGTATCCACTACCTCAGTCCACGTATCCACTACCTCAGTACATGTATCAAAATCAAATCAAATCAAATGTATTTGTCACATGCGCCTAATACAACAGGTGTAGAGCTTACTGTACAGTGAAATGCTTGTCAACGTGCGGGGGCACCATGTTAGTCAAGGTAATTGAGGATGCTCTCGATGGTGCACCTGTAGAACTTTTTGAGGATCTGAGGGCCCATGCCAAATCTTTTCAGTCTCCTGAGGGGGAGACCCATGCCAACGACTGTCTTGGTGTGCTTGGACCATGATAATTTGTTGGTGATGTGGACACCAAAGAACTTGAAGCTCTCAAACTGCTCCACTACAGCCCCATCGATGAGAATGGGGGCGTGCTCCATTCTCCTTTTCCTGTAGTCCACAATCATCTCTTTTGTCTTGATTCTGTTGAGGGAGAGGTTGTTGTCCTGGCAACACACGGCCAGGTCTCTGACCTCCTCCCTATAGGCTGTCTCATCGTTGACGGTGATCAGGCCTACCACTGTTGTGTCATCAGCAAACTTAACCCTTGTGTTGTATTAATGGTCAAAAATGACACGCCACTATGTTTACCAGCAGAGAAAACCCCCTAAATGATATTTTTTTCAACTTGTAATTTGATGACTTTTCCTAGAGTGACCCCAACATTAGAAAAAGTGAAACGTTGCCTTTGTTCATATTTCCATGAAAGCTGTCACCACCAGGGTACAAAGACTGTCTTAGGGTCATTTTTGACCCGGCAGCTTTGAAGAAATTTACACACCACAAAGACACACACACACACACACATTCACATTCACACACTCACATACACATACACATACACATACACATACACACACACACACACACACAATGAGAAATTGACTATAGAAACTAACACTTTATTGTGCATGTGTAGCATCGCCCTCCACGACCCCACACATGACTCAAGTTCACAGACAAAATAAACAACATTTCAGCCAAAATAAAGATTTCTTGAAAGCATTGTTAACTAATGGGGAATGCAGTCAGAGGCCATAAAGGTGGTGCAGATGACAGTCCCCCCAGTTCTTTCTTTGCTGAAGCCAAGAGTGCACGTTTCAGTGCCCAACAGGTCGTAGATCAGATTTTTTCAGATGTACAGGAGGAACAAGAGAACAATGAGTTAGAAGAGGAGGAGGTATTTGAAGAAGAAGTTGGGGAAGAATACAACCCAGAGCACGATGCATCATCTTCAGATGAAGAAGAAATCCCCCAAGCTGAAAGAGAGACATTTTTGTCAAAGAATAGCAAAATAACATGTTCCTTGTCACCATATGACAACCAGGGCAGAATGGCAGCACAAGATGTCTCAAGGATGACCCCAGGGCCCACAACACATGCAGTTGCCCAGGACATCACCTCAACATTCTACATGTTCATCACACCAACCATCGAAAAAATCATCCTGGAGATGACAAATATGGAGGGTTTCCGTAAATATGGAGACAACTGGAAAAGGATGGATGAGATTGACCTGCGTGCCTACATAGGGCTGCTAACCTTAGTGGGTGTGTATAGGTTCCGAGGCAAGGCTACATGTAGTCTCTGGGATGCAGAGAGTGGAAGGGTGATTTTCCGTGCCACGATGCCACTGAAAGTTGTTCACACTTTCTCAAGAATGATACGATTTGATAATTGTGAGTCAAGACCTGCAAGACGTGTGAGAGACAAACTGGTGGCCATAAGAGAGGTCTGGGAGAAGTGGATGGAGCATCTGCCATACCTCTACAACCCTGGGCCTGAAGTAACAGTGGATGAGCAACTGGTTCCATTCAGAGGTACATTTTTATTTTCATATCTGTAATGTAAGTGATTTTCACTGTTTATTTTATTATGTATCGCTCTAATATCATTGATTTATGTGATTGTTTCCTGTGACACTGATACTAATTACTGATAGCAATCTCTTTGGTCAAAAGGTCACTGTCCTTTCCGGCAGTATAATAATCCCAGCAGGCCAGCAAAGTATGGAATCAAGATGGAGGTGGCCTGTGACACACAATCCAGCTACGCTTGGAAG
This sequence comes from Salvelinus fontinalis, assembly GCF_029448725.1. Taxonomy (NCBI): domain Eukaryota; kingdom Metazoa; phylum Chordata; class Actinopteri; order Salmoniformes; family Salmonidae; genus Salvelinus; species Salvelinus fontinalis. The sequence continues at coordinate 20,560,820 of NC_074697.1, forward strand.
ATGTAAGTCTACACAGGGAAGCCGACCAGCGGAGGCCCGGAGAAGAACCAGGGGATGCAAGTCTACACAGGGAAGCCGACCAGCGGAGGCCCGGAGAAGAACCAGGGGATGCAAGTCTACACAGGGAAGCCGACCAGTGGAGACCCGGAGAAGAACCAGGGGATGCAAGTCTACACAGGGAAGCCGACCAGTGGAGACCCGGAGAAGAACCAGGGGATGCAAGTCTACACAGGGAAGCCGACCAGTGGAGGCCCGGAGAAGAACCAGTGGATGCGGCTTGTGCTTGATGTGACAGATGGACTGAGGGGGCACAACGTCACGCGTGACAATTTCTTCACCTCTTATGAACTCAGCCAGCAGCTTCTGAAGAGGAAGATCACCATGGTTGTCACAGTTAGAAACAACAAGCCCTGCACTCCTTGCAACAAGGGGGAGAGAGGCCTTCTCATCAAAGTTTGCCTTCATCCCCACCACCACTCTAGTTTCTTACCTCCCAAAGAGGAACAAGAATGTGGTCCTCCTGAGCACACTGCACAAAACGGCTGAGATCAGTGATCGTGAGGACAGGAAGCCTACCGTCATCCTGGACAACAACCACAACAAAGGAGGCGTGAACAACCTGGACAAGGTGATTGGAACTTACAGCTGCAGGAGGATGACTGCCTGCTGGCCCCTGGTCATCTTCCATAACATCATTGATGTGTCCTAGAGCTGGGGCAGGCAAAAGGAGGAGATGCCAATTCTGCCCCCCAAAGAAGGACTCTAAAACAAATACTGTGTGCTGCACATGTGAGAAATACATCTGCAAAGTCCATGCACATATGCTTGCATACTGTCCTACATGTGCTAATTAGAGTTGATTGATTTATGTTCTTCACATTTATGTTTTGTATCTATTATCTTATTTTATTCTTATTTATTGTTGTTGTTTATCTTCTTCAGGATTGATGTCCCGTCGTTGCGACGATTGAGCTAACGTAGGCTAATGTGATTAGCATGAGGTTGTATGTAACAAGAACATTTCCCAGGGCATAGACATATCTGAGATTGGCAGAAAACTTAAATTATTGTTAATCTGCACTGTCCATTAATATAGCTATTACAGTGAAAGAATACCATGCTATTGTTTGAGGAGAGCGCACAATTTTGAACATGAAAAGTTATTAATAAACAAATTAGGCACATTTGGGCAGTCTTGATACTAAATTTTGAACAGGTATACAATGGTTCATTGGATCAGTCTAATACTTTGCACATACACTGCTGCCATCTGATGGACAAAATCTAAATTGGACCTGGGCTGGAATAATGCATTTTTGATGGTACAAAAAAATGTGTTATCAAAGTGTTATATTCTCCTACATTCCTTTCACATTTCCACAAACTTCAAAGTGTTTTCTTTCAAATGGTACCAATAATATGCATATCCTTGCTTCAGGACCTGAGCTACAGGCAGTTAGATTTGGGTATGTCGTTCTAAGCAAAAATGTGTATATAGGGGCAGATCTTTAAGATCTTGTGGGTGGGGGCAAAGGTTCAATAAATGGGAAAAGACTAGTATTATGTAGTTGAATTCCTCATTGTACAGAATATAGGAATATATCCCTATATTGCCACAAAGGTTCAAGACTGTTATTGTTTCCCTTAAATAAAATGCATTCAAAACTACTTTCTGCACATTTCTGCTATTTTCTTAGGCTATACAAGTACTATCTCTTGCTAAATTATGTTTACACCTATGCAGTACCTTGATCAATAATAATAAACCTCTACTTTAGTAAAGAAAACAATTATGACAGGTGTGTTGTAATAAAAACGAGTGGTGTCCACTGATTAAAAGCAGTCTTTCTGCATTGTGTAGAGGGAAAACCCAGATATTCACAAAGTTTGTGATTAATGACAGGTTTTTTCTTCATGCAAAATAGATTTGTGGTTTAAAAATCAATTAGGCTGCTTTATTTTAGAAGTTTAGTGAAGGCGGGTCATTTTTAACCCTGAGGACAAAGGGATTATACAAAATGTTAAGACTACACAAGGGTTAATGATGGTGTTGGAGTCGTGCCTGGCCATGCAGTCATCAGTGAACAGGGAGTACAGGAGGGGACTGAGCACGCACCCCTGAGTGGCCCCCGTGTTGAGGATCAGCGTGGCGGGTGTGTTTTTACCTACCCTTACCATCTGGGGGCGGTCACTACCTCAGTCTGTGTATCCCTACCTCAGTCCACGTATCCACTACCTCAGTCCACGTATCCACTACCTCAGTCCACGTATCCACTACCTCAGTCCATGTATTCACTACCTCAGTCCATGTATTCACTACCTCAGTCCACGTATCCACTACCTCAGTCCACGTATCCACTACCTCAGTCCATGTATCCACTACCTCAGTGCATGTATCTACTACTTCAGTCCACATATCCACTACCTCAGTCCATGTATCAACTACCTCAGTATCCACTACCTCAGTCCATGTATCCCAAATCAAATCAAATTTTATTGGTCACATACACATGGTTAGCAGATGTTAATGCGAGTGTAGCGAAATGCTTGTGCTTCTAGTTCCGACAGTGCAGTAATATCTAACAAGTAATCTAAGAAATTCACAATGACTACCTTATACACACAAATGTAAATGGATGAATAAGAATATGTACATATACATTTATGGATGAGCGATGGCAGTGCGACATAGGCAAGATGCAATAGATGGTATAGAATACAGTATATACATATGAGATGAGTAATGTAGGATATATAGACATTATTGAAGTTGCGTTATTTAAAGTGACTAGTGATACATTTATTAAATACATTTTTTACATTTATTAAGGTGGCGAGAGATTTGAGTCTGTATGTTGGCAGCAGCCACTCAATGTTAGTGATGGCTGTTCAACAGTCTGATGGCCTTGAGATAGAAGCTGTTTTTCAGTCTCTCGGTCCCAGCTTTGATGCACCTGTATTGACCTCGCCTTCTGGATGATAGCGGGGTGAACAGGCTGTGGCTCGGGTGGTTGATGTCCTTGATGATCTTTTTGGCCTTCCTGTGACATTGGGTGCTGTAAGTGTCATGGAGGGCAGGTAGTTTGCCCCCGGTGATGCGTTGTGCAGACCGCGCTACCCTCTAGAGAGACTTGTGGTTGTGGGCGGAGCAGTTGCCGTACCAGCCAGTGATAGAGCCTGACAGGATGCTCTCGACTGTGCATCTGTAAACGTTTGAGTGTTTTAGGTGACAAGCCACATTTCTTCAGCCTCCTGAGGTTGAAGAGGAGCTGTTGCACCTTCTTCACCACGCTGTCTGTGTGGATGGACCATTTCAGTTTGTCTGTGATGTGTGTGCTGAGGAACTTAAAACTTTCCACCTTCTCCACTACTGTCCCATCGGTGTGGATGGGGGGATGCTCCATCTGCTGTTTTCTGAAGTCCACGGTCATCTCCTATGTTTTGTTGACTTTGAGTGAGAGGTTATTTTCCTGACACCACACTCTGAGTGCCCTCACCTCCTCCCTGTAGTCCGTTTTGTTGTTGTTCGTAATAAAGCATACCACTGTAGTGTCGTCTGCAAACTTGATGATTGAGTTAGAGGCGTGCACGGCCACGCAATCGTGGGTGAACAAGGAGTACAGGAGAGGGCTGAGGACGCACCCTTGTGGAGGGTACTATGGTGTTAAATGCTGAGCTGAAGTCAACGAACAGCACTCTTACATAGGAATTCCTCTTTTACAGATGGGATAGAGCAGTGTGCAATGTGATGGCGATTGCGTCGTCTGTGGACCTATTGGGGCGGTAAGCAAATTGGAGGGGGTCTAGGGTATCAGGTAGGGTGGAGGTGATATGATTCTTGACTAGTCTCTCAAAGCACTTCATGATGACAGATGTGAGTGCTAGAGGGCGATAGTCATTTAGTTCAGTTATCTTAGCTTTCTTGGGAACAGGAACAATGGTGGCCATCTTGAAGCATGTGGGCACAGCAGACTGGGATAGGGATTGATTGAATATGTCCATAAACACACCAGCCAGCTGGTTTGCGCATGCTCTGAGGACGCGGCAAGGAATGTCTGGGCCGGCAGCTTTGCGAGGGTTAACGCGTTTAAATATTTTACTCACGTTGGCCACAGTGAAGGAGAACCCACAGGCTTGGTAGCGGGCCGTGTCAGTGGCACTGTATTGTACTCAAAGCTAGCAAAGAAGTTGTTTAATTTGTCTGGGAGCAAGACGTCGATGTCTGCGACGGGACTGGTTTTCTTTTTGTAATCCGTGATTGTCAAGTTTTGACCTCCTTCTTGTGCAATTCCCCACTTGAAAAGGACAGTCCCTCCACATGAAGATTTTAACTGGATTTCACTCAATAAACAGCCATAGAATCAGTTGTTTGTCTTTTATTTACCATTCTTTGGTTGGCAGTAAACAGGTGAAAAACCTCAAAAAAGAGATGACAAATACAAGTGATTATTTGAGTTGACAGCCTAATTAAATACACAAAATTATCCACATTCACCTCAGAAACACATTTCTGCCATTATCAAATACAAGGTTTCCACTGTTAAGCAAATGTTTCCCAAAATAGAAACCCACCATTTTTAATCAAATGAGCAGAATCAGTATATTTTTATCTAAATTTGCATTTTAGCCAAATACATTCAAAATATTTTTAGTAGTAAAAAATTACATTTATTTTCTAATCAGCAGTTAAGCAGACAAATCTTACATTTTTTAGCCAAAGATTTTTTAGACTATACATTTGTTACTGAATTAAGAACTTGGTTTACTAAGATTTCTACTAAGTTTAAATTACTTTTAACCATTTCAAACAAGTTCTATCAACAATGAATTTGGCTCTTCTTACTTTATACCCCACAAACAACATTTGAAGTTATAAATACCACTGCAAAAGTCCTATCAAAGTTAAGAGTTAAGTCTGTGTTTTCCAGAGTATCATTAGCAGTGCACTGCTTAAGTCAGTCTAACAAAACATGGCCAATATGGCGCTTACCGGCTGTCTTTCACAGTTTTGTGGAGGGCTTGGACTTGCACAGTCACCTTGATCACAAAGATGAAGTTTCCTTGGTCTTGTGGTTTTATAAATGCTCCTTTCACTGCGGTCTAAAGACAACAGCAGAACCAGGTGCTGGCACGCCCAGATTGCCTGGAAGATTTGTTCTACCTGGTTCACCACTGATTGAAGGAGGAGGAGTTTCACCACTGAGGAGCTCCCAGGCAGTTTGTCAGCACAGTGATTGACTTTAGACTCTGCCACATACATCTCGTGTTTGAGCCGTTGAATTGCGACTCTACTTTGTCTCTATACTGACGCTTTGCTTGTTTGATTGCCTTGCGGAAGGAATGCTACTCTGTTTGTATTAGGTCATCTGAACAAGCACCAAACCAGCGTGCATGAGTGCAGAGTTGGATGGTGAGCCGTGCATTGCATGACGTGCAATTTTTGTGCTGTTCCTATCAGAATAAATCTCCATGACTGGTGCTACACGTTGGAGTTCGTGTCGGTGATTGATTGTACACAACGCAATCAGAGTACTGTTACAGTGGTGTTTGTGTTTGGTTTTCCAGTCGCCTTGCCATGACTAAAAATGGTGGTTCACGTTTTCAGTTTTGCGCGAATGCTGCCATCAATCCACGGTTTCTGTTTAGGGAAAGTTTTAATAGTCACAGTGGGTAAAACGTCACTGATGCACTTCCTAATAAACTCGCTCACTGAGTCAGCGTATACGTCAATGTTGTTGTCTGAGGCTACCCGGAACATATCCCAGTCCACGTGATCGAAGCAATCTTGAAGCGAGGAATTCGATGGGTCAGACCAGCGTTGGTTAGACCTGAGCACGGGCATTTCCTGTTTTAGTTTCTGTCTTTAGACTGGGAGCAACAAAATGGAGTCATGGTCAGATTTGTAGTAGGGAGGGCCAGAATGCTTCCAGCGCATGTCGCGCATTTGATATGCTGATAGAATTTAGGAAGCCTTGTTCTCAGATTAGCATTGTTAAAATCCACAGCTACAATAAATTATTTCTCAGGATATATGGTTTCCAATTTACATAGAGTCCAGTGAAGTTCTTAAAGGTCCGTTGAGGTTTCTGCTTGGGGGTGGGGGGTATACATGGCTGTGATTATAATTGAAGAGAATTCTCTTGGTAGATAATGTGGTCGACATTTGATTGTAAGGAATTCTAGGTCAGGTGAACAAAGGATTTGAGTTCCTGTATGTTGTTATGATTACACTATGAGTTGTTAATCATAAGGCATACACCCCCGCCCTTCTTCTTACCAGAGAGATATTTGTTTCTGTTGGCGCGATGTGTGACGAAACCGGGTGGCTGTACCGACTCTGACAACATATCCTGAGTGAGCCATGTTTCCATTAAACAGAGAATGTTACAATCTCTGATGTCTCTCTGGAAGGCAACTCGTGCCCTAATTTCGTCCACCTTGTTGTCTAGAGATTGGACATTGGCGAGTAAATATGCTCGGAAGCGGTGGATGGTGTGCATGCCTCCGAAGTCTGACTCCATCTGCCTCTCCTGCGGCGACCGCGTTGTTTTGGGTCGGCCTCTGGGATAAGATCCCATGTCCAGGGTGGGTGTCTGAACAAGGAATCCTCTTCAGGAAAGACGTATTCCTGTTCACAATGATGGTAAGTTGACGTTGCTTTTATATCCAATAGTTCTTCCGGGGTCTATGTAATAACACTTGAGATTTTCTGGGCTAACAATGTAATAAATAATACATACAAAACGAATTACTGCATAGTTTCATAAGGACCTGAAGCAAGGCGATCATTTGTGTCCGCGCCATGGTTCAGTTCATGTATCCAGCCCAGCCTTGACTACGACTTGAATATGACTAGTTCTACATAATTAGGGCCTGGAGGTTTTCCTTACCAAGTAACCTGATCAGAAAAAACAACTTTCCTTATACACAATCTGCAATTAAATCTTTCATATATATTTTTTAAATATCATATCAGCTTCAACTGTCTGCACTTACTTTTATAAGTGGAATGAAATAAGCAGGATAAACTCACAGATCTACGCCGGGATCTCCCCTCTGGGATGTGTGTGGAGCATACTATATGAGTGCCACTTCTGATTCATTAGCTCAGCTATCTATCTCTGCCCGGGTTTTTTCTTTCTCATGTTATTACGGCTAATGTAATTTCCACCTGTTCCCTAGCATGTAAATCAAAGACCAGACAAACTGTCAACCCTGGAGTGTAGAGAGGGAGGGGAAAGAGGGAGATGGTGGGAGAAAGGTAGGAGATAGAGAAGGGAAAGAGGGAGATGGTGGGAGAAAGGTAGGAGATAGAGAGGGGAGAAAGGGAGATGGTAGGAGAAAGGTAGGAGATAGAGAGGGGAAGAGGGAGATGGTGGGAGAAAGGTAGGAGAAAGAGACGGGACAGAGGGAGATGGTAGGAGACAGAGAGGGGAGAGAGGGAGATGGTGGGAGAAAGGTAGGAGATAGAGAGGGGAAAGAGGGAGATGGTGGGAGAAAGGTAGGAGATAAAGAGGGAGATGGTAGGAGAAAGGTAGGAGATAGAGAAGGGAAAGAGGGAGATGGTGGGAGAAAGGTAGGAGATAGAGAGGGGAAAGAGGGAGATGGTAGGAGAAAGGTAGGAGATAGAGAGTGAAAAGAGGGAGATGGTGGGAGAACGGTATGAGATAGAGAGGGGAAAGAGGGAGATGGTAGGAGACAGAGAGGGGAGTGAGGGAGATGGTGGGAGAAAGGTAGGAGATAGAGAGGGGAAGAGGGAGATGGTGGGAGAAAGGTAGGAGATAGAGAGGGGAATGAGGGAGATGGTGGGAGAAAGGTAGAAGAAAGAGAGGGGAAGAGCGAGATGGTGGTAGAAAGGTAGGAGATAAAGAGGGAGATGGTAGGAGAAAGGTAGGAGATAGAGAAGGGAGAGAGGGAGATGGTATGAGAAGGGTAGAGAATAGAGAGTGGAGAGAGGGAGATGGTGGGAGAAAGGTTGGAGATGGAGAGGGGAAAGAGGGAGATGGTTGGAGAAAGATAGGAGATAGAGAGGGGGAGAGGGAGATGGTAGGAGATAAAGAGGGAGATGGTAGGAGAAAGGTAGGAGATAGAGAAGGGAAAGAAGGAGATGGTGGGAGAAAGGTAGGAGATAAAGAGGCAGATGGTGGGAGAAAGGTAGGATATAGAGAGGGGAAAGAGGGAGATGGTAGGAGAAAGGTAGGAGATAGAGAGGGCAAAGAGGGAGATGGTGGGAAAAAGGTAGGAGATAGAGAGGGGGAAAAGGGAGATGGTGGGAGAAAGGTAGGAGATAGAGAGGTGAGAGAGGGAGATGGTGGAAGAGAGGTATGAGATAAAGAGGTAGATGGTAGGAGAAAGGTAGGAGATAAAGAGGGAGATAGTAGGAGAAAGGTAGGAGATAGAGAGGGGAGAGAGGGAGATGGTGGAAGAGAGGTATGAGATAAAGAGGTAGATGGTAGGAGAAAGGTAGGAGATAAAGAGGGAGATGGTAGGACAAAGGTAGGATATAAAGAGGGAGATGGTGGGAGAAAGGTAGGAGATAGAGAAGGGAAAGAGGGAGATGGTGGAAGAAAGGTATGAGATAGAGAGGGGAGAGAGGGAGATGGTGGGAGAAAGGTAGGAAATAGAGAGGGGAGAGAGGGAGATGGTAGGAGAAAGGTAGGAGATAGAGAGGGAGATGGTGGGAGAAAGGTAGGAGATAGAAAGGGGAGAGAGGGAGATGGTAGGAGAAAGGTAGGAGATAGAGAGGGGAAACGGGGAGATGGCAGGAGAAAGGTAGGTGAAAGGTGTGTGTGTGTGTGTGTGTGTGTGTGTGTGTGTGTGTGTGTGTGTGTGTGTGTGTGTGTGTGTGTGTGTGTGTGTGTGTGTGTGTGTGTGTGTGTGTGTGTGTGTGTGTGTGTGTGTGTGTGTGTGTGTGCCTGCATATGCCTGTTTGTCATGCACACACACTGAATCACTGGTCATGTCATAACAGGATGACTCTGAATCACTGGGCATGTCATAACAGCATGACTGACTCACTGGGCATGTCATAACAGCAAGACTCTGAATCACTGGGCATGTCATAACAGCATGACTGACTCACTGGGCATGTCATAACAGCATGACTGACTCACTGGGCATGTCATAACAGCATGACTGACTCACTGGGCATGTCATAACAGGATGACTGACTCACTGGGCATGTCATAACAGCAAGACTCTGAATCACTGGGCATGTCATAACAGCATGACTGACTCACTGGGCATGTCATAACAGCATGACTGACTCACTGGGCATGTCATAACAGCATGACTGACTCACTGGGCATGTCATAACAGCATGACTGACTCACTGGGCATGTCATAACAGCAAGACTCTGAATCACTGGGCATGTCATAACAGCATGACTGACTCACTGGGCATGTCATAACAGCATGACTGACTCACTGGGCATGTCATAACAGCATGACTGACTCACTGGGCATGACTCTAAATTACCTGAGATCAGGTATGATGTGACAGTGGACCACAGCAGATAAAGGAAACATGCTATGTGTATTTTAAGGGTGAGATATGTTTAGGTAAACGGTAATTACATATAGGTTAGAGTGATAGGAAAATGCAATTAAGAATGGTGATATATGGTGAAGTGTGATTATTTATCAAGCTTTGATGGTGATGTAGCTATGCTCATTGTAAGTGTTTTGGATAAAAGGTCCGTGGCATTAGTCTCAATTGATGGAGAATTAAGTTAAAGATTAAGTTAAACACTGTAGACCTTTTACCAGCACACAAATACAATGAAAAGGCGCTGGCTTCGCTTCTGTGAAAAGCACAGCTTCACTTTCCGTTAATGTTACTAACACATGGATCAGAAGGCTAGATGCTGTCCTTCTGTTATAATTTGGGGGGTACTTTATTTGTCCCGTTACACACAAGTGTGTCATGGAAATGTGTTTCTTGCATATCCTGACTCCCCCTGAGCTACCCACAGGGGGTGGGGTCACAGCCAGGGTCACCGCTGTCAAGTACTCCTGGAGCAAGTGCTCAAGAGCACAGCTCAAGGGCACAGCTCAAGGGCACAGCAACATATTTTTTCACCTTGTCAGCATCAGGATTCAAACCAGAGACCATTCGGTTACTGGCCCAACGCTCTAACCCCAAGGCTGCCTGCTGCCCTTAGACACCAAATACTTGAAACCAGAGAGAGAAAAAACATGTCTGGGGCAGATGAGGATGGTGTTTGAGACTTAACGTCCTTCACAGAAGCAGCACTAGATTAAGGAGAGCGTACCTTAGTTTAACTCAGTGCCGTTAACATTTAAAGGTAGCTAGTGACTGTCAGAGAGAGACAGAGTCCAGAGGGAAAGGGACAGGTAGATTCAGGAGATTCAGACTGAGAGACAGTTATGGAGGAGAGGGTGAGGGAGAGAAGGAAAGGGGTGGAGAGGAGAGACAGAGAGATGGAGGAGAGGGTGAGGGAGAGAAGGAAAGGGGTGGAGAGGAGAGAGAGATGGACAGAGATAGAAACAGTGAGAGAGCAGTGTAGGACTCTGAGGGGAGGACGGCTCATAATTATGTCTGGAATGCTGAAAATGGAATGTTTGATGTGATACCATTCCACCTATTCCGCTCCAGCCATTACCACAAGCCCTTACTCCCCAATTAAGATACCATCAACCTCCTGTGTGAGAGCGAGAGACTTCCCTTGTAGATTTTGTTGTATCCTCTTACCTCTATTCCTTCCCCCTCTCCCTCTCCCCCTGCCCCTTTTTTCCCTGTCTGTCTCTGAGCCAAGGGCGAGAGCAGCGTCTAACTCGTGTGAAGGTGTATGTCGCTAGAGGGATTGAGGGCAGACCCTGAGCACCTGCAGCCTGGCATGATGTGTCTGTAAAGATGTGTGTGGAATGAGCTGTGATTTCTCCATTCATATTTAAAACCTCTCTGCCTCTGCCTCTGCCTCTCTGCCTCTCTGCCTCTGCCTCCCTCATCACTGCTTCTGCATTGTCTCTGTTGCTGTCAGTTTCTACTTTGTAGTCCACCGCAGGCATCCAAAACGCTCTGATGAGGAGTGTAATCACTCTGTAATCAGTGTGATGATAATAAGATCGATATGCAGGTGACTAGAGCTCTAGTGCGTCACGATGTCTTATGCAGTAGTTGTGTTGTGTGAATCCCTTGTGTGATGAGCTTATTCAACATTAAATGACGCAATCTCTGTGAGAAAATGTGTTGCGTAATTCAGATGCAGGCCTCTCATCTCTAAGTAATTCATGAGCCCTGAGCTTACTGAAGTTTGGATACTGAAGTTTGACTTCGTACAAAAAGTGGCATAGTGTAATCTGGCTTACTATAAATCTAATTTCCACCTACAACCATGGATCTGAAAGTTCTGAAATGTTTTGCCTTGAGTGAATCATCCAAATGATGAAAGGAGGATGGTAAACAGGTAATGAAAGAGATAATACAGACATCATATTGGTTCAGACTCCTGGACTGAAAGAGATAGAGATTTTTTTTTACTAAACAACAACTCTTCAACTCTGAATTGCTCCAGATAAACAGACAATGGACTGCCTTTGTCGTAAGTAACAGCATTGTTTTCATTGACTTGGACCTAATTCTGGGTCAGTGGAAACACAGACGCTCACGCTGTGATTGATGTGACCCTTTTATGTGGCCAGGGCCACTGTCGTCATAAAACGACCCCTCCCATTGATGTAAGCCGAGACAGGTCGGTCCTCGGGCTGATGTCACTCTGTGAAATGCTGGCACACTCTAGACTAAAATGCCTGTCATAAAAAGCCTTAACTGACACTTCGATGACATGGGGCCATTTAGCGATATTGAGGTTCTGTCGGAGAGTGCCAGAGGGACATTAACACATGAGGGTGGATTGCACTCACTCAAAAGGGGCCTTGTCCCGAGGTTTGGTCTCTAAAGAGCCTGAGGGAAAAAATAGGTCCTATCTCCAGATTACTGTAGCTCCTCATCTCGCCCTGCAGAAAGAGGTCCTATCTCCAGACTAGCTTCCTTTCTCGCCCTGTAGAAAGAGGTCCTTGTCAGGACCCGGTGAGAGAAGCAGTCACTAATAGTTGGCAGAACCCAGAAGATGAGGCAGACTCAGCAGTACTAGAGATAATGATTTAATAAAAGGACAAGATCTTCAGGCAAAGAATATAAATCCACCACGTCCAAAATAAAGCCAAGAGGCACAAAATGGATATCCTCCAAAATACAAAGAAACTCCACAAAGTGGTAAAAACAGCAGGGAAAAACAAACCTCAAAAGACTACTCAAAAATACACAAGACCTAAACCAGAGAACCTCTGGAAAATCCAATAAGAGAACTATATGTTTCACACAAAAAGGCTTGGGCTGGGGCTGGGTGCTAACATACAAACACTGAGCAAAGAACTGAGGAACACACAGGGTTTAAATACTAACAAGGGAACTACACACAGGTGCAAACAATAAAAGAGCAAGGAAAAAACAAAAGGTTCAAAAAAGGTGCAATGGGGACATCTAGTGACAAAAACCAGAACAGTCCTGGCCAAAACCTGACAGAATCCCCCTCCTAGGAACGGCTCCTGACGTTCCTACCAGCCTTCTCAGGGTGGAGGGCCCTGAACTGACGAATGAGGTCAGGGTCCAGTATGTCCTTGGCAGGAACCCAGGAGCGCTCCTCGGGACCGTAGCCTTCCCAGTCCACCAGATACTGCCAGGACCGCCGCACCCGGCGGGAATCCAGTATCCGGTGGACGGTATAAGCCGACTGGCATCCGATGACATGGGGCGGAGGGGGAGGTCTGCCTGCCGGGATAAGGGGAGAAAAAACAACAGGTTTTAATAAAGAAATGTGAAATGTTGGATTGATCTTAAGGGATCTGGGTAAGTGCAGGCGAAAAGTAACGGGATTGACTCTCCTGGCAATCTTAAAGGGACCGATGAATCTCTGGGACAGCTTGCGAGACTCCACCCGTAGCGGTAAGTCCTTTGTTGAGAGCCATACTCTCTGGCCGGGGTACAGGGTAGGACCGGGACGGCGACGTCTGTTATCTTGTCGCTGGTACTGCTGTGAGGCACGCAGAAGATTAAGACGGGCCTTCTTCCACGTAAGCCGACAGCGTCTGATGAACCTCAAGGCACTCTGACTTCTGCCTCTTGGTCCGGGAACAATAGCGGAGCATAGCCAAACTGACACTCGTGCGGGGACATACCAGTGGAGGAGGAGCACAAGGTGTTGTGCGCGTACTCGGCCCAAACAATGAAGGATGACCATGTGGATGGGTTGTTGGAGACCATACATCTGAGGGTGGTTTCCAGCTCTTGATTCATCCTCTCAGTTTGGCCGTTGGACTCCGGATGGTACCCTGAAGAAAGACTGGCCGTAGCCCCTATGAGTTGGCAGAAGGCCTTCCAAAACCTAGAGGCGAACTGTGGACCTCTGTCGGAAACCATATCTTGCGGAATGCCAAAGACTCGGAACACATGGTTAATCACCAACTCAGCCGTTTCCTTGGCAGAAGGTAATTTGGTCAAGGGAACAAACCTGGCCGCCTTAGAAAACCTGTCGATGATGACTAGGATAGTAGTATTACCATGGGACGGAGGAAGGCCAGTAATAAAGTCCAACGAGATATGGGACCAGGGTCGGTGGGGAATAGATAAAGGGTGAAGGAGTCCTTGAGGGCGGAGGTGAGAAGATTTGCCCTGGCAGCACACGGAACAGGCCTTGACGAAAGTGGCAACGTCTTCTTTTATGGTGGGAGACCAGAACTTACGCTGGATGAACTCCAAGGTGCGACCTACGCCCGGGTGACAGGTGAGGCGAGAGGAGTGCCCCCACAGAAGGACTTGGGACCTTGCTGCCTTGGGAACAAACAACCGATTGGCAGGACCTCCTCCAGGACCCGGTTCGATGGCTTGAGCTTGTTTCACGGTATCCTCCACTTGCCACGAGATCGGAGCCACGATCTTAGCGGCGGGAAGGACAGTCATGTCAGTATCTTCTCGAATGGCAGGAGAGTAGATTCGTGACAAGGCGTCCGATTTGAGATTCTTCGACCCGGGTCTATAGGTGAGGATAAACTGGAATCGGCTGAAGAAAAGAGACGTTCGAGCTTGTCTGGAGTTCAACCGCTTCGCCTGCTGGATATACTCCAGATCTTTGTGGTCCGTAAGCACTTGAAATGGTTGAGAAGCCCCCTCGAGCCAGTGTCTCCATTCCTTCAATGCCATCTTAACCGCTAGGAGTTCACGATCCCCCACATCGTAATTCCTCTCGGCCGGGGTAAGCCGGTGAGAGAAGAAGGCGCAAGGATGAAGCCTCTTGTCTTCACCCCTCTGAGACAGGACAGCTCCAACACCAACCTCTGATGCGTCTACCTCCAGCACAAAAGGTTCATCCGCCGTCGGTAGTGTCAGGATGGGAGCAGAGAGGATGCGCTGCTTGAGTCCTTGGAAGGCCGTCTCAGCTTCTCTTCCCCACAGAAACCTTGTGTTGCCACCCTTGGTTACAGTTGAGAGAGGGGCTGCCACCGAGTTGAAGTTCTTGATGAACTTGCGGTAAAAGTTGGTGAAGCCCAGGAAACGCTGAACTTCCTTAACGGACTTGGGGGTGGGACAATCCGCTACCGCCCCTACCTTCTTGGGGTCCATCTGGATCTGACCGGGTTCCACTACAAATCCCAGGAATTGTACTCGAGAGGAATGGAATTCACACTTTTCCGGCTTAACGTACAAATGGCTGTCTAGGAGGCGTTTGAGCACTTGTCTGACATGCTTAGTGTGTTCTTGAAGGGAGCTCGAAAAGATGAGGATGTCATCCAAGTAAACAAACACGAAAATGTTAAGCATATCCCTAAGCACATCGTTTATGAGCGCTTGGAACACAGCCGGGGCGTTGGTCAGGCCGAAGGGCATCACCAAGTATTCGTAGTGACCAGTAGGCGTGTTGAAAGCGGTCTTCCACTCGTCACCGGGTTTGATCCGCACAAGATGGTATGCGTTCCGTAGGTCAAGCTTAGTGAAGACCACTGCTTCCTGGAGCAGCTCAAAGGCTGTGGCCATAAGGGGTAGTGGGTAGCGGTTACGGACGGTTATGGCATTAAGTCCCCGGTAGTCGATGCAAGGACGTAATCCACCGTCTTTTTTGGCCACAAAGAAAAACCCTGCTCCTGCCGGCGAGGTGGATGGACGCATGAGGCCTGCTGCCAGAGTGTCCTTGATGTAGGTATCCATAGCAGCTCGTTCGGGAGGAGATAGGGAAAAGATCCGACCCCTGGGGGGGCAGGTGCCCGGAAACAGGTCGATGGGGCAATCGTAAGGTCTATGGGGTGGTAGTTTGGTGGCCCTCTGTTTGCTAAATACCGGTTTGAGGTCATGGTCACACTCGGGAACTCGGGACAGGTCGATGGATTCTAGAGACTCGGGAGGGGAACTCGGGCAACTTGGGAAGATACAAGTGGCTTGGCACGTAGGACCCCACTGCTTGATAGTGCCCACAGACCAGTCGATGTGAGGGTTATGGCTGTGAAGCCAGGGGTATCCAAGGACGAGAGGGAACTCGGAACACGAGGTCAGATGAAAGTTCATCACTTCCTGGTGTTGGGAAACTGAAAGTCGCAAGGGGGTAGTGACACGAGTGACAAGTCCAGATCCCAAAGGGGTTCCATCCAACGTAGTAACCCTTATGGGGTCACTTATAGGTTCAGAGGGAACGCCATTCTCCTTCGCCCAGACACCATCCATGAAGTTACCTGCGGCTCCAGAGTCTACCAAGGCTTGAAGGTGAAGCTCGTGGTTGTCCCAGGAAAGGGTAACTGGAATGAGCAGGCGGGAGTTGGATGGATGGGAGGAGGTTATGTTTCCCGTTACAGTCCTCCCAGGCCTGCACGGGAGAGTGCGTTTTCCCTGGAGCCCGGGACACGTGGAGAGGAAATGGCCCGGTTTGCCGCAATATAGACAGCATCGCTCCCTCATCCGGCGGTCTCTCTCAGCCTGGGAGATGCGTCCAACCTGCATGGGTTCCGGTGGAGTCAGCGAGGATAAAGGTGGAGACTCGGAGCTGGAACCGATAGGAGCTAGGGTGAGAGATCTACGGTTGAGCTCTCTCTCTCTCAGACGCTGGTATATGCGTGAAGCCAACTTGATCAGGGACTCGAGGTTGTCCGGTGGTTCCCGAGTGGCCAATTCATCTTGGATGGTGTCGGAAAGACCCTTCAAAAAACACACTGTGAGCGCCTCGTCGTTCCAGCCACTCGCTGCTGCCACCGTGCGGAACTGGATGGCATAGTCCGTCACGCTGCGCCGACCTTGGCGGAGAGTTAGGAGCTGTTTGGCTGAGTCAGGACCGCTGGTGGGATCTTGAAACACTCGCTTGAATTCTTCAGCAAAGGTAGAGTAGCTGGCACAGCAGGGACTTTGGGCATCCCACACAGCAGTAGCCCAGGCTAGGGCTTTTTCCGACAGCAGGGTGATGATATATGCTATCTTGGACCGGTCGGTGGGAAACAACGAGGGTTGCAGCTCGAAGGAGAGAGAACATTGGGTGAAAAAACCCTTACAAACACTCAGATCACCTGAGAACCGTTGGGGAGGCGGCAGACGAGGTTCAGCCAGGAGGTTAACTGCCACGGGCACTTGAATCTGATGAACTGGAGCAGAAGCGGTTGCAGTGGAAAGTTGATCAGAAATCTGCTTTATGGAAGTCATCATATCCGACAGAAGTTGAGAATGTCCAGCCAGTAAGGCCTCTTGCTGAACCAGAGCAGCTTCGTGACGTTGGACAGTCCCATCGTGGTGGGACAGCATGGGAAAAAAGTCCTGGGTACTGGCTGCCTCTGGGTTCATTATAATGGCTCAGTGTTTCTGTCAGGACCCGGTGAGAGAAACAGTCACTAATAGTTGGCAGAACCCAGAAGACGAGGCAGACAGCAGTCCTAGAGATAATGATTTAATAAAAGGACAAGATCTTCAGGCAAAGGATATAAATCCACCACGTCCAAAATAAAGCCAAGAGGCACAAAATGGATATCCTCCAAAATACAAAGAAACTCCACAAAGTGGTAAAAACAGCAGGGAAAAACAAACCTCAAAAGACTACTCAAAAATACACAAGAACTAAACCAGAGAACCTCTGGAAAATCCAATAAGAGAACTATATGTTTCACACAAAAAGGCTTGGGCTGGGGCTGGGTGCTAACATACAAACACTGAGCAAAGAACTGAGGAACACACAGGGTTTAAATACTAACAAGGGAACGACACACAGGTGCAAACAATAAAAGAGCAAGGAAAAAACAAAAGGTTCAAAAAAGGTGCAATGGGGACATCTAGTGACAAAAACCAGAACAGTCCTGGCCAAAACCTGACAGTCCTATCTCCAGACTAACTACCCTTCTCACCCTGTAGAAAGAGGTCCTATCTTCAGACTAGCTTCCCATCTCGCCATGCCGAAAGAGGTCCTATCTCCAGACTAGCTTCCCATCTCGCCCTGCAGAAAGAGATCTTATCTCCCTGCTAGCTCCCCATCTCGCCCTGTAGAAAGAGGTCCTATCTCCAGACTAGCTTCCCTTCTCGCCCTGTAGAAAGAGGTCCTATCTCCAGACTAACTACCCTTCTCACCCTGTAGAAAGAGGTCCTATCTTCAGACTAGCTTCCCATCTCACCCTGTAGGAAGAGGTCTTATCTCCAGACTAGCTTCCCTTCTCGCTCTGTAGAAAGAGTTCCTATCTCCAAACTAGCTTCCCTTCTCACCCTGTAGAAAGAGGTCCTATCTCCAGACTAGCTCCCCATCTCGCCCTGTAAAAAGAGGTTCTATCTCCAGACTAGCTTCCCATCCCACCATGCAGAAAGAGGTCCTATCTCCAGACTAGCATCCCTTCTCACCCTGTAGAAAGAAGTCCTATCTCCAGACTAGCTTCCCTTCTCGCCCTGTAGAAAGAGGTCCTATCTCCAGACTAGCTTCCCTTCTCGCCCTGTAGAAAGAGGTCATATCTCCAGACTAGCTTCCCATCTCACCCTGTAGAAAGAGGTCCTATCTCTAGACTAGTTTCCCATCCCACCGTGCAGAAAGAGGTCCTATCTCCAGATTACTGTAGCTCCCCATCTCGCCCTGTAGAAAGAGGTTCTATCTCCAGACTAGCTTCCCATCCCGCCATGCAGAAAGAGGTCCTATCTCTAGACTAGCTTCCCATCTCGCCCTGCAGAAGAGATCTTATCTCCCTGCTAGCTCCCCATCTCGCCCTGCAGAAAGAGGTCCTATCTCCAGACTAACTTCCCATCCCGCCCTGCAGAAAGAGGTCCTATCTCTAGACTAGCTCCTCATCTTGCCCTGCAGAAAGAGGTCCTATCTCCAGACTAACTTCCCATCCCGCCCTGCAGAAAGAGGTCCTATCTCTAGACTAGCTTCCCATCTCGGCCTGCAGATAGAGGTCCTATCTCCAGACTAGTTTCCCATTTCACCCTGCAGAAAGCAGAATCATTTATAGGAAGGTGCCCACCTTGCTCAGTAATCATCAAGTGTCTGAGTGTTTTATCTGCTGTGTTTAATCACAGTCTGGCTTTTAACTATCTTCTCACCACTTCTGGGCTCTGTTCCCCAAATAAAACGGATCTCTCGTTTTCAGGAGTCATCTTGCGATTGTCCAGAGTTGATTTTCTTGTCGTCTTTTTGCTTGTCAATTTTTATTTTGGTTTGTAAAACTGAATGCATTTGCAATGCATTACAGTATAACTCTACCCCATTGGGCAACAACTTGTACACACAAGTTAAGTTGGTCTCTTCCACTGTCCTTTCAATTGACCCTTGGGATCATCGGAGTACACTAAGTCCTGGCTAGAAATAGGGGGAGTGCATGTGCTTTGCATTATTGACAGGCAGGGATGAGAGACTGTAACAGCAATATGAAATATGTGTCAGGCACAGGACATCATCCTGCCCATCAGCATTATGGGAGTTTATTAGAGTGTCACAATGCCTCTCTCAGGGTACGTCTGTGTTGTATTTATCCTGTCATCTGTATGTTCATCTCTATGCTGCTGGTTCATCCCTGTCATTCTCCCGTTGCCTGATCCCCTTTCACATCCTGACAGTAACAAGCGGACTAAAGAATAACTGAAAGTGCTGGTGCTTCACCGCACCGCATAGTCTTTCACTGGAGCTGTCATATTTCATTCAAATGAAAGGCAGGGACAGGGACAGGGAAAGTACAAAGAGCAGAAGGGGAGAAAATGGAAAGAGATGGGAAAAAAGAAGAAGAGAGAAGGTGAGTGGTTTGGGCATTTATCATCTGCTGTTTGAAACACGGGAAGCAGTGATGAGTCGGTGTTATAAAAGAGACAAAGGAAGTGATGAATGTGTCCAACAGGAAGTGATAAATGTGTCCAGTGTGTAAACTTTAATGGTTGAGCCTTGGCCTGGAGCGATCTGCTGATATTTAGTTAACTGTAATGTGATCAATCAGAGCGTAAAGGAAGGTACTGTACTAGTGGGGCTCAACGCCAAACAGACAGGTACTATAACTCATTAGACAGGAGAGGCCTCAAAGGAAAATCAACAATCAACAAATGAGGGGATGTTCTTCGCTGGATGGGGCTGGACCCAATAACAACATCTAAAGCCAGTCACTACTAGCTCCTGTGGTAGCCAGACTAAGACCCAATAACAACATCTAAACCCAGTCACTAGTAGCTCCTGTGGTAGCCAGACTAAGACCCAATAACAACATCTAAAACCAGTCACTAGTAGCTCCTGTGGTAGCCAGACTAAGACCCAATAACAACATCTAAAACTAGTCACTAGTACCTCCTGTGGTAGCCAGACTAAGATCCAATCCTAAACATCTAAACCCAGTTACTAGTAGCTCCTGTGGTAGCCAGACTAAGACCCAGTGACAACATCTAAACCCAGTTACTAGTAGCTCCTGTGGTAGCCAGACTAAGACCCAATAACAACATCTAAACCCAGTCACTAGTAGCTCCTGTGGTAGCCAGACTAAGACCCAATGACAACATCTAAACCCAGTCACTAGTAGCTCCTGTGGTAGCCAGACTAAGACCGAATCCTAACATCTAAACCCAGTCACTAGTAGCTCCTGTGGTAGCCAGACTAAGACCCAATAACAACATCTAAAACCAGTCGCTAGTACCTCCTGTGGTAGCCAGACTAAGATCCAATCCTACACATCTAAACCCAGTTACTAGTAGCTGCTGTGGTAGCCAGACTAAGACCCAATAACAACATCTAAACCCAGTCACTAGTAGCTGCTGTGGTAGCCAGACTAAGACCCAATCCTAACATCTAAACCCAGTTACTAGTAGCTCCTGTGGTAGCCAGACTAAGACCCAATAACAACATCTAAACCCAGTCACTAGTAGCTCCTGTGGTAGCCAGACTAAGACCCAATCCTAACATCTAAACCCAGTGACTAGTAGCTCCTGTGGTAGCCAGACTAAGACCCAATAACAACATCTAAACCCAGTCACTAGTAGCTCCTGTGGTAGCCAGACTAAGACCCAATGATACCATCTAAACCCAGTCACTAGTAGCTGCTGTGGTAGCCAGACTAAGACCCAATAACAACATCTAAACCCAGTCACTAGTAGCTGCTGTGGTAGCCAGACTAAGACCCAATAACAACATCTAAACCCAGTCACTAGTACCTCCTGTGGTAGCCAGACTAAGACCCAATAACAACATCTAAACCCAGTCACTAGTAGCTGCTGTGGTAGCCAGACTAAGACCCAATAACAACATCTAAAACCAGTCACTAGTACCTCCTGTGGTAGCCAGACTAAGACCCAATAACAACATCTAAAACCAGTTACTAGTACCTCCTGTGGTAGCCAGACTAAGACCCAATAACAACATCTAAACCCAGTCAATAGTAGCTCCTGTGGTAGCCAGACTAAGACCCAATAACAACATCTAAAACCAGTCACTAGTACCTCCTGTGGTAGCCAGACTAAGATCCAATCCTAAACATCTAAACCCAGTTACTAGTAGCTCCTGTGGTAGCCAGACTAAGACCCAATAACAACATCTAAACCCAGTCACTAGTATCTCCTGTGGTAGCCAGACTAAGACCCAATCCTAACATCTAAACCCAGTTACTAGTAGCTCCTGTGGTAGCCAGACTAAGACCCAATAACAACATCTAAAACCAGTCACTAGTACCTCCTGTGGTAGCCAGACTAAGATCCAATCCTAAACATCTAAACCCAGTTACTAGTAGCTCCTGTGGTAGCCAGACTAAGACCCAATAACAACATCTAAAACCAGTCACTAGTACCTCCTGTGGTAGCCAGACTAAGACCCAATCCTAACATCTAAACCCAGTTACTAGTAGCTCCTGTGGTAGCCAGACTAAGACCCAATAACAACTTTTAAACCCAGTCACTAGTAGCTCCTGTGGTAGCCAGACTAAGACCCAATAACAACATCTAAACCCAGTCACTAGTAGCTCCTGTGGTAGCCAGACTAAGACCCAATCCTAACATCTAAACCCAGTCACTAGTAGCTCCTGTGGTAGCCAGACTAAGATCCAATCCTAAACATCTAAACCCAGTTACTAGTAGCTCCTGTGGTAGCCAGACTAAGACCCAATAACAACATCTAAACCCAGTCACTAGTATCTCCTGTGGTAGCCAGACTAAGACCCAATCCTAACATCTAAACCCAGTTACTAGTAGCTCCTGTGGTAGCCAGACTAAGACCCAATAACAACATCTAAAACCAGTCACTAGTACCTCCTGTGGTAGCCAGACTAAGATCCAATCCTAAACATCTAAACCCAGTCACTAGTAGCTCCTGTGGTAGCCAGACTAAGACCCAATGATACCATCTAAACCCAGTCACTAGTAGCTGCTGTGGTAGCCAGACTAAGATCCAATCCTAACATCTAAACCCAGTTACTAGTAGCTCCTGTGGTAGCCAGACTAAGACCCAATAACAACATCTAAACCCAGTCACTAGTAGCTGCTGTGGTAGCCAGACTAAGACCCAATCCTAATATCTAAAGCCAGTCACTAGCAGCTCCTGTGGTAGCCAGACTAAGATCCAATCCTAAACATCTAAACCCAGTTACTAGTAGCTCCGGTGGTAGCCAGACTAAGACCCAGTGACAACATCTAAACCCAGTTACTAGTAGCTCCTGTGGTAGCCAGACTAAGACCCAATAACAACATCTAAACCCAGTCACTAGTAGCTCCTGTGGTAGCCAGACTAAGACCCAATGACAACATCTAAACCCAGTCACTAGTAGCTCCTGTGGTAGCCAGACTAAGACCGAATCCTAACATCTAAACCCAGTCACTAGTAGCTCCTGTGGTAGCCAGACTAAGACCCA
This sequence comes from Salvelinus fontinalis, assembly GCF_029448725.1. NCBI lineage: Eukaryota > Metazoa > Chordata > Actinopteri > Salmoniformes > Salmonidae > Salvelinus > Salvelinus fontinalis. Next base: position 20,583,152 of record NC_074697.1, read on the forward strand.
ATAACAACATCTAAAACCAGTCGCTAGTACCTCCTGTGGTAGCCAGACTAAGATCCAATCCTACACATCTAAACCCAGTTACTAGTAGCTGCTGTGGTAGCCAGACTAAGACCCAATAACAACATCTAAACCCAGTCACTAGTAGCTGCTGTGGTAGCCAGACTAAGACCCAATCCTAACATCTAAACCCAGTGACTAGTAGCTCCTGTGGTAGCCAGACTAAGACCCAATAACAACATCTAAACCCAGTCACTAGTAGCTCCTGTGGTAGCCAGACTAAGACCCAATGATACCATCTAAACCCAGTCACTAGTAGCTGCTGTGGTAGCCAGACTAAGACCCAATAACAACATCTAAACCCAGTCACTAGTAGCTGCTGTGGTAGCCAGACTAAGACCCAATAACAACATCTAAACCCAGTCACTAGTACCTCCTGTGGTAGCCAGACTAAGACCCAATAACAACATCTAAACCCAGTCACTAGTAGCTGCTGTGGTAGCCAGACTAAGACCCAATAACAACATCTAAAACCAGTCACTAGTACCTCCTGTGGTAGCCAGACTAAGACCCAATAACAACATCTAAAACCAGTTACTAGTACCTCCTGTGGTAGCCAGACTAAGACCCAATAACAACATCTAAACCCAGTCACTAGTAGCTCCTGTGGTAGCCAGACTAAGACCCAATGATACCATCTAAACCCAGTCACTAGTAGCTGCTGTGGTAGCCAGACTAAGACCCAATAACAACATCTAAACCCAGTCACTAGTAGCTGCTGTGGTAGCCAGACTAAGACCCAATAACAACATCTAAACCCAGTCACTAGTACCTCCTGTGGTAGCCAGACTAAGACCCAATAACAACATCTAAACCCAGTCACTAGTAGCTGCTGTGGTAGCCAGACTAAGACCCAATAACAACATCTAAAACCAGTCACTAGTACCTCCTGTGGTAGCCAGACTAAGACCCAATAACAACATCTAAAACCAGTTACTAGTACCTCCTGTGGTAGCCAGACTAAGACCCAATAACAACATCTAAACCCAGTCACTAGTAGCTCCTGTGGTAGCCAGACTAAGACCCAATAACAACATCTAAAACCAGTCACTAGTACCTCCTGTGGTAGCCAGACTAAGATCCAATCCTAAACATCTAAACCCAGTTACTAGTAGCTCCTGTGGTAGCCAGACTAAGACCCAATAACAACATCTAAACCCAGTCACTAGTATCTCCTGTGGTAGCCAGACTAAGACCCAATCCTAACATCTAAACCCAGTTACTAGTAGCTCCTGTGGTAGCCAGACTAAGACCCAATAACAACATCTAAAACCAGTCACTAGTACCTCCTGTGGTAGCCAGACTAAGATCCAATCCTAAACATCTAAACCCAGTTACTAGTAGCTCCTGTGGTAGCCAGACTAAGACCCAATAACAACATCTAAAACCAGTCACTAGTACCTCCTGTGGTAGCCAGACTAAGACCCAATCCTAACATCTAAACCCAGTTACTAGTAGCTCCTGTGGTAGCCAGACTAAGACCCAATAACAACTTTTAAACCCAGTCACTAGTAGCTCCTGTGGTAGCCAGACTAAGACCCAATAACAACATCTAAACCCAGTCACTAGTAGCTCCTGTGGTAGCCAGACTAAGACCCAATCCTAACATCTAAACCCAGTCACTAGTAGCTCCTGTGGTAGCCAGACTAAGATCCAATCCTAAACATCTAAACCCAGTTACTAGTAGCTCCTGTGGTAGCCAGACTAAGACCCAATAACAACATCTAAACCCAGTCACTAGTATCTCCTGTGGTAGCCAGACTAAGACCCAATCCTAACATCTAAACCCAGTTACTAGTAGCTCCTGTGGTAGCCAGACTAAGACCCAATAACAACATCTAAAACCAGTCACTAGTACCTCCTGTGGTAGCCAGACTAAGATCCAATCCTAAACATCTAAACCCAGTCACTAGTAGCTCCTGTGGTAGCCAGACTAAGACCCAATGATACCATCTAAACCCAGTCACTAGTAGCTGCTGTGGTAGCCAGACTAAGATCCAATCCTAACATCTAAACCCAGTTACTAGTAGCTCCTGTGGTAGCCAGACTAAGACCCAATAACAACATCTAAACCCAGTCACTAGTAGCTGCTGTGGTAGCCAGACTAAGACCCAATCCTAATATCTAAAGCCAGTCACTAGCAGCTCCTGTGGTAGCCAGACTAAGATCCAATCCTAAACATCTAAACCCAGTTACTAGTAGCTCCTGTGGTAGCCAGACTAAGACCCAATCCTAACATCTAAACCCAGTTACTAGTAGCTCCTGTGGTAGCCAGACTAAGACCCAATGATACCATCTAAACCCAGTCACTAGTAGCTGCTGTGGTAGCCAGACTAAGATCCAATCCTAACATCTAAACCCAGTTACTAGTAGCTCCTGTGGTAGCCAGACTAAGACCCAATAACAACATCTAAACCCAGTCACTAGTAGCTGCTGTGGTAGCCAGACTAAGACCCAATCCTAATATCTAAAGCCAGTCACTAGCAGCTCCTGTGGTAGCCAGACTAAGATCCAATCCTAAACATCTAAACCCAGTTACTAGTAGCTCCTGTGGTAGCCAGACTAAGACCCAATCCTAACATCTAAACCCAGTTACTAGTAGCTCCTGTGGTAGCCAGACTAAGACCCAATAACAACATCTAAAACCAGTCACTAGTACCTCCTGTGGTAGCCAGACTAAGATCCAATCCTAAACATCTAAACCCAGTTACTAGTAGCTCCTGTGGTAGCCAGACTAAGACCCAATAACAACATCTAAAACCAGTCACTAGTACCTCCTGTGGTAGCCAGACTAAGACCCAATCCTAACATCTAAACCCAGTTACTAGTAGCTCCTGTGGTAGCCAGACTAAGACCCAATAACAACTTTTAAACCCAGTCACTAGTAGCTCCTGTGGTAGCCAGACTAAGACCCAATAACAACATCTAAACCCAGTCACTAGTAGCTCCTGTGGTAGCCAGACTAAGACCCAATCCTAACATCTAAACCCAGTCACTAGTAGCTCCTGTGGTAGCCAGACTAAGATCCAATCCTAAACATCTAACCCCAGTTACTAGTAGCTCCTGTGGTAGCCAGACTAAGACCCAATAACAACATCTAAACCCAGTCACTAGTATCTCCTGTGGTAGCCAGACTAAGACCCAATCCTAACATCTAAACCCAGTTACTAGTAGCTCCTGTGGTAGCCAGACTAAGACCCAATAACAACATCTAAAACCAGTCACTAGTACCTCCTGTGGTAGCCAGACTAAGACCCAATCCTAACATCTAAACCCAGTTACTAGTAGCTCCTGTGGTAGCCAGACTAAGACCCAATAACAACATCTAAAACCAGTCACTAGTACCTCCTGTGGTAGCCAGACTAAGACCCAATGATACCATCTAAACCCAGTCACTAGTTGCTGCTGTGGTAGCCAGACTAAGATCCAATCCTAACATCTAAACCCAGTTACTAGTAGCTCCTGTGGTAGCCAGACTAAGACCCAATAACAACATCAAAACCCAGTCACTAGTAGCTGCTGTGGTAGCCAGACTAAGACCCAATCCTAATATCTAAAGCCAGTCACTAGCAGCTCCTGTGGTAGCCAGACTAAGACCCAATAACAACATCTGAAACCAGTCACTAGTAGCTGCTGTGGTAGCCAGACTAAGACCCAATAACAACATCTAAACCCAGTCACTAGTAGCTGCTGTGGTATTCAGACTAAGACCCAATAACAACATCTAAAACCAGTCACTAGTACCTCCTGTGGTAGCCAGACTAAGACCCAATCCTAACATGTAAACCCAGTTACTAGTACCTCCTGTGGTAGCCAGACTAAGACCCAATAACAACATCTAAACCCAGTCACTAGTAGCTCCTGTGGTAGCCAGACTAAGACCCAATCCTAACATCTAAACCCAGTCACTAGTAGCTCCTGTGGTAGCCAGACTAAGACCAAATAACAACATCTAAACCCAGTCACTAGTAGCTGCTGTGATAGCCAGACTAAGACCCAATGATACCATCTAAACCCAGTCACTAGTAGCTGCTGTGGTAGCCAGACTAAGACACAATAACAACATCTAAACCCAGTCACTAGCAGCTGCTGTGGTAGCCAGACTAAGACCCAATAACAACATCTAAACCCAGTCACTAGTAGCTGCTGTGGTAGCCAGACTAAGACACAATAACAACATCTAAACCCAGTCACTAGTAGCTCCTGTGGTAGCCAGACTAAGACCCAATAACAACATCTAAAACCAGTCACTAGTACCTCCTGTGGTAGCCAGACTAAGACCCAATCCTAACATCTAAACCCAGTTACTAGTAGCTGCTGTGGTAGCCAGACTAAGACCCAATGATACCATCTAAACCCAGTCACTAGTAGCTGCTGTGGTAGCCAGACTAAGACCCAATCCTAACATCTAAACCCAGTCACTAGTAGCTGCTGTGGTAGCCAGACTAAGACCCAATGATACCATCTAAACCCAGTCACTAGTAGCTGCTGTGGTAGCCAGACTAAGACCCAATCCTAACATCTGAACCCAGTTACTAGTAGCTCCTGTGGTAGCCAGACTAAGACCCAATAACAACATCTAAACCCAGTCACTAGTAGCTGCTGTGGTAGCCAGACTAAGACCCAATCCTAATATCTAAAGCCAGTCACTAGTAGCTGCTGTGGTAGCCAGACTAAGACCCAATGATAACATCTAAACCCAGTCACTAGCAGCTGCTGTGGTTGCCAGACTAAGACCTAATAACAACATCTAAACGCAGTCACTAGCAGCTCCTGTGGTAGCCAGACTAAGACCCAATGATAACATCTAAACTCAGTCACTAGTAGCTCCTGTGGTAGCCAGACTAAGACCCAATAACAACATCTAAACCCAGTCACTAGTAGCTCCTGTGGTAGCCAGACTAAGACGCAATAACAACATCTAAACCCAGTCACTAGTAGCTCCTGTGGTAGCCAGACTAAGACCCAATTATACCATCTAAACCCAGTCACTAGTAGCTGCTATGGTAGCCAGACTAAGACCCAATCCTAATATCTAAAGCCAGTCACTAGCAGCTCCTGTGGTAGCCAGACTAAGACCCAATGATAACATCTAAACTCAGTCACTAGTAGCTCCTGTGGTAGCCAGACTAAGATCCAATAACAACATCTAAACCCAGTCACTAGAAGCTCCTGTGGTAGCCAGACTAAGACCCAATAACAACATCTAAACCCAGTCACTAGTAGCTCCTGTGGTAGCCAGACTAAGACCCAATCCTAACATCTAAACCCAGTTACTAGTAGCTGCTGTGGTAGCCAGACTAAGACCCAATGATACCATCTAAACCCAGTCACTAGTAGCTGCTGTGGTAGCCAGACTAAGACCCAATCCTAACATCTAAACCCAGTCACTAGTAGCTGCTGTGGTAGCCAGACTAAGACCCAATGATACCATCTAAACCCAGTCACTAGTAGCTGCTGTGGTAGCCAGACTAAGACCCAATCCTAACATCTGAACCCAGTTACTAGTAGCTCCTGTGGTAGCCAGACTAAGACCCAATAACAACATCTAAACCCAGTCACTAGTAGCTGCTGTGGTAGCCAGACTAAGACCCAATCCTAATATCTAAAGCCAGTCACTAGTAGCTGCTGTGGTAGCCAGACTAAGACCCAATGATAACATCTAAACCCAGTCACTAGCAGCTGCTGTGGTTGCCAGACTAAGACCTAATAACAACATCTAAACGCAGTCACTAGCAGCTCCTGTGGTAGCCAGACTAAGACCCAATAACAACATCTAAAACCAGTCACTAGTACCTCCTGTGGTAGCCAGACTAAGACCCAATCCTAACATCTAAACCCAGTTACTAGTAGCTGCTGTGGTAGCCAGACTAAGACCCAATGATACCATCTAAACCCAGTCACTAGTAGCTGCTGTGGTAGCCAGACTAAGACCCAATCCTAACATCTAAACCCAGTCACTAGTAGCTGCTGTGGTAGCCAGACTAAGACCCAATGATACCATCTAAACCCAGTCACTAGTAGCTGCTGTGGTAGCCAGACTAAGACCCAATCCTAACATCTGAACCCAGTTACTAGTAGCTCCTGTGGTAGCCAGACTAAGACCCAATAACAACATCTAAACCCAGTCACTAGTAGCTGCTGTGGTAGCCAGACTAAGACCCAATCCTAATATCTAAAGCCAGTCACTAGTAGCTGCTGTGGTAGCCAGACTAAGACCCAATGATAACATCTAAACCCAGTCACTAGCAGCTGCTGTGGTTGCCAGACTAAGACCTAATAACAACATCTAAACGCAGTCACTAGCAGCTCCTGTGGTAGCCAGACTAAGACCCAATGATAACATCTAAACTCAGTCACTAGTAGCTCCTGTGGTAGCCAGACTAAGACCCAATAACAACATCTAAACCCAGTCACTAGTAGCTCCTGTGGTAGCCAGACTAAGACGCAATAACAACATCTAAACCCAGTCACTAGTAGCTCCTGTGGTAGCCAGACTAAGACCCAATTATACCATCTAAACCCAGTCACTAGTAGCTGCTATGGTAGCCAGACTAAGACCCAATCCTAATATCTAAAGCCAGTCACTAGCAGCTCCTGTGGTAGCCAGACTAAGACCCAATGATAACATCTAAACTCAGTCACTAGTAGCTCCTGTGGTAGCCAGACTAAGATCCAATAACAACATCTAAACCCAGTCACTAGAAGCTCCTGTGGTAGCCAGACTAAGACCCAATAACAACATCTAAACCCAGTCACTAGTAGCTCCTGTGGTAGCCAGACTAAGACCCAATCCTAACATCTAAACCCAGTTACTAGTAGCTGCTGTGGTAGCCAGACTAAGACCCAATGATACCATCTAAACCCAGTCACTAGTAGCTGCTGTGGTAGCCAGACTAAGACCCAATCCTAACATCTAAACCCAGTCACTAGTAGCTGCTGTGGTAGCCAGACTAAGACCCAATGATACCATCTAAACCCAGTCACTAGTAGCTGCTGTGGTAGCCAGACTAAGACCCAATCCTAACATCTGAACCCAGTTACTAGTAGCTCCTGTGGTAGCCAGACTAAGACCCAATAACAACATCTAAACCCAGTCACTAGTAGCTGCTGTGGTAGCCAGACTAAGACCCAATCCTAATATCTAAAGCCAGTCACTAGTAGCTGCTGTGGTAGCCAGACTAAGACCCAATGATAACATCTAAACCCAGTCACTAGCAGCTGCTGTGGTTGCCAGACTAAGACCTAATAACAACATCTAAACGCAGTCACTAGCAGCTCCTGTGGTAGCCAGACTAAGACCCAATGATAACATCTAAACTCAGTCACTAGTAGCTCCTGTGGTAGCCAGACTAAGACCCAATAACAACACCTAAACCCAGTCACTAGTAGCTCCTGTGGTAGCCAGACTAAGACGCAATAACAACATCTAAACCCAGTCACTAGTAGCTCCTGTGGTAGCCAGACTAAGACCCAATTATACCATCTAAACCCAGTCACTAGTAGCTGCTATGGTAGCCAGACTAAGACCCAATCCTAATATCTAAAGCCAGTCACTAGCAGCTCCTGTGGTAGCCAGACTAAGACCCAATGATAACATCTAAACTCAGTCACTAGTAGCTCCTGTGGTAGCCAGACTAAGATCCAATAACAACATCTAAACCCAGTCACTAGTAGCTCCTGTGGTAGCCAGACTAAGACCCAATAACAACATCTAAACCCAGTCACTAGTAGCTTCTGTGGTAGCCAGACTAAGACCCAATAACAACATCTAAACCCAGTGACTAGTACCTCCTGTGGTAGCCAGACTAAGACCCAATAACAACATCTAAACCCAGTCACTAGTAGCTCCTGTGGTAGCCAGACTAAGACCCAATAACAACATCTAAACCCGGTCACTAGTAGCTCCTGTGGTAGCCAGACTAAGACCCAATAACAACATCTAAACCCAGTCACTAGTAGCTGCTGTGGTAGCCAGACTAAGACCCAATCCTAACATCTAAACCCAGTCACTAGTAGCTGCTGTGGTAGCCAGACTAAGACCCAATAACAACATCTAAAGCCAGTCACTATTAGCTCCTGTGGTAGCCAGACTAAGACCCAATTATACCATCTAAACCCAGTCACTAGTAGCTGCTGTGGTAGCCAAACTAAGACCCAATCCTAATATCTAAAGCCAGTCACTAGCAGCTCCTGTGGTAGCCAGACTAAGACCCAATAACAACATCTAAACCCAGTCACTAGTAGCTGCTGTGGTAGCCAGACTAAGACCCAATGATAACATCTAAACCCAGTCACTAGTAGCTCCTGTGGTAGCCAGACTAAGACCCAATAACAACATCTAAACCCAGTCACTAGTAGCTGCTGTGGTAGCCAGACTAAGACCCAACAACAACATCAAAAACCAGTCACTAGTAGCTGCTGTGGTAGCCAGACTAAGACCCAATTATACCATCTAAACCCAGTCACTAGTAGCTGCTCTGGTAGCCAGACTAAGACCCAATCCTAATATCTAAAGCCAGTCACTAGCAGCTCCTGTGGTAGCCAGACTAAGACCCAATGATAACATCTAAACCCAGTCACTAGTAGCTCCTGTGGTAGCCAGACTAAGACCCAATAACAACATCTAAACCCAGTCACTAGTAGCTCCTGTGGATGCCAGACTAAGACCCAATGATAACATCTAAACTCAGTCACTAGTAGCTCCTGTGGTAGCCAGACTAAGACCCAATAACAACATCTAAACCCAGTCACTAGTAGCTCCTGTGGTAGCCAGACTAAGACCCAATAACAACATCTAAACCCGGTCACTAGTAGCTCCTGTGGTAGCCAGACTAAGACCCAATAACAACATCTAAACCCAGTCACTAGTAGCTCCTGTGGTAGCCAGACCAAGACCCAATAACAACATCAAAAACTAATCACTAGTAGCTGCTGTGGTAGCCAGACTAAGACCCAATCCTAACATCTAAACCCAGTCACTAGTATTTGCTGTGGTAGCCAGACTAAGACCCAATAACAACATCTAAACCCAGTCACTAGTAGCTCCTGTGGTAGCCAGACTAAGACCCAATCCTAACATCTAAACCCAGTCACTAGTACCTCCTGTGGTAGCCAGACTAACACCCAATCCTAACATCTAAACCCAGTCACTAGTAGCTGCTGTGGTAGCCAGACTAAGACCCAATAACAACATCAAAAACCAGTCACTAGTAGCTGCTGTGGTAGCCAGACTAAGACCCAATAACAACATCAAAAACCAATCACTAGTAGCTGCTGTGGTAGCCAGACTAAGACCCAATCCTAACATCTAAACCAGTCACTAGTAGCTGCTGTGGTAGCCAGAATAAGACTCAATCCTAACATCTAAACCCAGTTACTAGTAGCTGCTGTGGTAGCCAGACGAAGACCCAATCCTAACATCTAAAGCCAGTCACTAGCAGCTCCTGTGGTAGCCAGACTAAGACCCAATAACAACATCTAAACCCAGTCACTAGTACCTCCTGTGGTAGCCAGACTAAGACCCAATAACAACATCTAAACCCAGTCACTAGTAGCTCCTGTGGTAGCCAGACTAAGACCCAATAACAACATCTAAACCCAGTCACTAGTAGCTCCTGTGGTAGCCAGACTAAGACCAAATAACAACATCTAAACCCAGTCACTAGTAGCTCCTGTGGTAGCCAGACTAAGACCCAATAACAACATCTAAACCCAGTCACTAGTAGCTTCTGTGGTAGCCAGACTAAGACCCAATAACAACATCAAAAACCAGTCACTAGTAGCTGCTGTGGTAGCCAGACTAAGACCCAATAACAACATCTAAACCCAGTCACTAGTAGCTCCTGTGGTAGCCAGACTAAGACCCAATGATAACATCTAAACTCAGTCACTAGTAGCTCCTGTGGTAGCCAGACTAAGACCCAATCCTAATATCTAAAGCCAGTCACTAGCAGCTCCTGTGGTAGCCAGACTAAGACCCAATGATAACATCTAAACTCAGTCACTAGTAGCTCCTGTGGTAGCCAGACTAAGACCCAATAACAACATCTAAACCCAGTCACTAGTAGCTCCTGTGGTAGCCAGACTAAGACCCAATAACAACATCTAAACCCGGTCACTAGTAGCTCCTGTGGTAGCCAGACTAAGACCCAATAACAACATCAAAAACCAATCACTAGTAGCTGCTGTGGTAGCCAGACTAAGACCCAATCCTAACATCTAAACCCAGTCACTAGTAGCTGCTGTGGTAGCCAGACTAAGACCCAATAACAACATCTAAACCCAGTCACTAGTAGCTCCTGTGGTAGCCAGACTAAGACCCAATTATACCATCTAAACCCAGTCACTAGTAGCTGCTGTGGTAGCCAAACTAAGACCCAATAACAACATCTAAACCCAGTCACTAGTAGCTGCTGTGGTAGCCAGACTAAGACCCAATTATACCATCTAAACCCAGTCACTAGTAGCTGCTGTGGTAGCCAGACTAAGACCCAATCCTAATATCTAAAGCCAGTCACTAGCAGCTCCTGTGGTAGCCAGACTAAGACCCAATAACAACATCTAAACCCGGTCACTAGTAGCTCCTGTGGTAGCCAGACTAAGACCCAATAACAACATCTAAACCCAGTCACTAGTAGCTCCTGTGGTAGCCAGACTAAGACCCAATAACAACATCAAAACTAATCACTAGTAGCTGCTGTGGTAGCCAGACTAAGACCCAATCCTAACATCTAAACCCAGTCACTAGTAGCTGCTGTGGTAGCCAGACTAAGACCCAATAACAACATCTAAACCCAGTCACTAGTAGCTCCTGTGGTAGCCAGACTAAGACCCAATCCTAACATCTAAACCCAGTCACTAGTACCTCCTGTGGTAGCCAGACTAACACCCAATAACAACATTAAAAACCAATCACTAGTAGCTGCTGTGGTAGCCAGACTAAGACCCAATCCTAACATCTAAACCAGTCACTAGTAGCTGCTGTGGTAGCCAGACTAAGACACAATGATAACATCTAAACTCAGTCACTAGTAGCTCCTGTGGTAGCCAGACTAAGACCCAATCCTAATATCTAAAGCCAGTCACTAGCAGCTCCTGTGGTAGCCAGACTAAGACCCAATGATAACATCTAAACTCAGTCACTAGTAGCTCCTGTGGTAGCCAGACTAAGACCCAATAACAACATCTAAACCCAGTCACTAGTAGCTCCTGTGGTAGCCAGACTAAGACCCAATAACAACATCTAAACCCGGTCACTAGTAGCTCCTGTGGTAGCCAGACTAAGACCCAATAACAACATCTAAACCCAGTCACTAGTAGCTCCTGTGGTAGCCAGACCAAGACCCAATAACAACATCAAAAACTAATCACTAGTAGCTGCTGTGGTAGCCAGACTAAGACCCAATCCTAACATCTAAACCCAGTCACTAGTATTTGCTGTGGTAGCCAGACTAAGACCCAATAACAACATCTAAACCCAGTCACTAGTAGCTCCTGTGGTAGCCAGACTAAGACCCAATCCTAACATCTAAACCCAGTCACTAGTACCTCCTGTGGTAGCCAGACTAACACCCAATCCTAACATCTAAACCCAGTCACTAGTAGCTGCTGTGGTAGCCAGACTAAGACCCAATAACACCATCAAAAACCAGTCACTAGTAGCTGCTGTGGTAGCCAGACTAAGACCCAATAACAACATCAAAAACCAATCACTAGTAGCTGCTGTGGTAGCCAGACTAAGACCCAATCCTAACATCTAAACCAGTCACTAGTAGCTGCTGTGGTAGCCAGAATAAGACTCAATCCTAACATCTAAACCCAGTTACTAGTAGCTGCTGTGGTAGCCAGACGAAGACCCAATCCTAACATCTAAAGCCAGTCACTAGCAGCTCCTGTGGTAGCCAGACTAAGACCCAATAACAACATCTAAACCCAGTCACTAGTGCCTCCTGTGGTAGCCAGACTAAGACCCAATAACAACATCTAAACCCAGTCACTAGTAGCTCCTGTGGTAGCCAGACTAAGACCCAATAACAACATCTAAACCCAGTCACTAGTAGCTCCTGTGGTAGCCAGACTAAGACCAAATAACAACATCTAAACCCAGTCACTAGTAGCTCCTGTGGTAGCCAGACTAAGACCCAATAACAACATCTAAACCCAGTCACTAGTAGCTTCTGTGGTAGCCAGACTAAGACCCAATAACAACATCAAAAACCAGTCACTAGTAGCTGCTGTGGTAGCCAGACTAAGACCCAATAACAACATCTAAACCCAGTCACTAGTAGCTCCTGTGGTAGCCAGACTAAGACCCAATGATAACATCTAAACTCAGTCACTAGTAGCTCCTGTGGTAGCCAGACTAAGACCCAATCCTAATATCTAAAGCCAGTCACTAGCAGCTCCTGTGGTAGCCAGACTAAGACCCAATGATAACATCTAAACTCAGTCACTAGTAGCTCCTGTGGTAGCCAGACTAAGACCCAATAACAACATCTAAACCCAGTCACTAGTAGCTCCTGTGGTAGCCAGACTAAGACCCAATAACAACATCAAAAACCAATCACTAGTAGCTGCTGTGGTAGCCAGACTAAGACCCAATCCTAACATCTAAACCCAGTCACTAGTAGCTGCTGTGGTAGCCAGACTAAGACCCAATAACAACATCTAAACCCAGTCACTAGTAGCTCCTGTGGTAGCCAGACTAAGACCCAATTATACCATCTAAACCCAGTCACTAGTAGCTGCTGTGGTAGCCAAACTAAGACCCAATAACAACATCTAAACCCAGTCACTAGTAGCTGCTGTGGTAGCCAGACTAAGACCCAATTATACCATCTAAACCCAGTCACTAGTAGCTGCTGTGGTAGCCAGACTAAGACCCAATCCTAATATCTAAAGCCAGTCACTAGCAGCTCCTGTGGTAGCCAGACTAAGACCAAATAACAACATCAAAAACCAGTCACTAGTAGCTGCTGTGGTAGCCAGACTAAGACCCAATTATACCATCTAAACCCAGTCACTAGTAGCTGCTGTGGTAGCCAGACTAAGACCCAATCCTAATATCTAAAGCCAGTCACTAGCAGCTCCTGTGGTAGCCAGACTAAGACCCAATGATAACATCTAAACTCAGTCACTAGTAGCTCCTGTGGTAGCCAGACTAAGACCCAATAACAACATCTAAACCCAGTCACTAGTAACTCCTGTGGTAGCCAGACTAAGACCCAATAACAACATCTAAACCCAGTCACTAGTAGCTGCTGTGGTAGCCAGACTAAGACCCAATAACAACATCAAAAACCAGTCACTAGTAGCTGCTGTGGTAGCCAGACTAAGACACAATAACAACATCTAAACCCAGTCACTAGTAGCTGCTGTGGTAGCCAGACTAAGACCCAATAACAACATCTAAACCCAGTCACTAGTAGCTCCTGTGGTAGCCAGACTAAGACCCAATGATAACATCTAAACTCAGTCACTAGTAGCTCCTGTGGTAGCCAGACTAAGACCCAATCCTAATATCTAAAGCCAGTCACTAGCAGCTCCTGTGGTAGCCAGACTAAGACCCAATGATAACATCTAAACTCAGTCACTAGTAGCTCCTGTGGTAGCCAGACTAAGACCCAATAACAACATCTAAACCCAGTCACTAGTAGCTCCTGTGGTAGCCAGACTAAGACCCAATAACAACATCTAAACCCGGTCACTAGTAGCTCCTGTGGTAGCCAGACTAAGACCCAATAACAACATCTAAACCCAGTCACTAGTAGCTCCTGTGGTAGCCAGACTAAGACCCAATAACAACATCAAAAACTAATCACTAGTAGCTGCTGTGGTAGCCAGACTAAGACCCAATCCTAACATCTAAACCCAGTCACTAGTAGCTGCTGTGGTAGCCAGACTAAGACCCAATAACAACATCTAAACCCAGTCACTAGTAGCTCCTGTGGTAGCCAGACTAAGACCCAATCCTAACATCTAAACCCAGTCACTAGTACCTCCTGTGGTAGCCAGACTAACACCCAATAACAACATTAAAAACCAATCACTAGTAGCTGCTGTGGTAGCCAGACTAAGACCCAATCCTAACATCTAAACCAGTCACTAGTAGCTGCTGTGGTAGCCAGACTAAGACTCAATCCTAACATCTAAACCCAGTTACTAGTAGCTGCTGTGGTAGCCAGACGAAGACCCAATCCTAACATCTATACCCAGTTACTAGTAGCTGCTGTGGTAACCAGACTAAGACTCAATCCTAACATCTAAACCCAGTTACTAGTAGCTGCTGTGGTAGCCAGACTAAGACCCAATAACAACATCTAAACCCAGTCACTAGTAGCTGCTGTGGTAGCCAGACTAAGACCCAATAACAACATCAAAAACCAGTCACTAGTAGCTGCTGTGGTAGCCAGACTAAGACCCAATAACAACATCAAAAACCAGTCACTAGTACCTCCTGTGGTAGCCAGACTAAGACCCAATAACAACATTAAAAACCAATCACTAGTACCTCCTGTGGTAGCCAGACTAAGACTCAATCCTAACATCTAAACCCAGTTACTAGTAGCTGCTGTGGTAGCCAGACTAAGACCCAATAACAACATCTAAACCCAGTGACTAGTACCTCCTGTGGTAGCCAGACTAAGACCCAATAACATCATCTAAACCCAGTTACTAGTCGCTCCTGTGGTAGCCAGACTAAGACCCAATAACAACATCTAAACGCAGTCACTAGTAGCTGCTGTGGTAGCAAGACTAAGACCCAATAACAACATCTAAACCCAGTCACTAGTAGCTCCTGTGGTAGCCAGACTAACACCCAATCCTAACATCTAAACCCAGTCACTAGTAGCTCCTGTGGTAGCCAGACTAAGACCCAATCCTAACATCTAAACCCAGTCACTAGTAGCTGCTGTGGTAGCCAGACTAAGACCCAATGATAACATCTAAACTCAGTCACTAGTAGCTCCTGTGGTAGCCAGACTAAGACCCAATAACAACATCTAAACCCAGTCACTAGTAGCTGCTGTGGTAGCCAGACTAAGACCCAATAACAACATCTAAACCCAGTTACTAGTAGCTGCTGTGGTAGCCAGAAAAAGACATAATAACAACATCTAAACCCAGTCACTAGTAGCTCCTGTGGTAGCCAGACTAAGACCCAATAACAACATCAAAAACTAATCACTAGTAGCTGCTGTGGTAGCCAGACTAAGACCCAATAACAACATCTAAACCCAGTCACTAGTAGCTGCTGTGGTAGCCAGACTAAGACCCAATGACAATATCTAAACCCAGTTACTAGTAGCTGCTGTGGTAGCCAGACTAAGACCCAATGACAACATCTAAACCCAGTTACTAGTAGCTGCTGTGGTAGCCAGACTAAGACCCAATCCTAACATCTAAACCCAGTCACTAGTAGCTGCTGTGGTAGCCAGACTAACACCCAATGACAACATCTAAACCCAGTTACTAGTAGCTGCTGTGGTAGCCAGACTAAGACCCAATCCTAACATCTAAACCCAGTCACTAGTAGCTGCTGTGGTAGCCAGACTAAGACCCAATCCTAATATCTAAAGCCAGTCACTAGCAGCTCCTGTGGTAGCCAGACTAAGACCCAATGATAACATCTAAACTCAGTCACTAGTAGCTCCTGTGGTAGCCAGACTAAGACCCAATAACAACATCTAAACCCCGTCACTAGTAACTCCTGTGGTAGCCAGACTAAGACCCAATAACAACATCTAAACCCAGTCACTAGTAGCTGCTGTGGTAGCCAGACTAAGACCCAATAACAACATCAAAAACCAGTCACTAGTAGCTGCTGTGGTAGCCAGACTAAGACACAATAACAACATCTAAACCCAGTCACTAGTAGCTGCTGTGGTAGCCAGACTAAGACCCAATAACAACATCTAAACCCAGTCACTAGTAGCTCCTGTGGTAGCCAGACTAAGACCCAATGATAACATCTAAACTCAGTCACTAGTAGCTCCTGTGGTAGCCAGACTAAGACCCAATCCTAAAATCTAAAGCCAGTCACTAGCAGCTCCTGTGGTAGCCAGACTAAGACCCAATGATAACATCTAAACTCAGTCACTAGTAGCTCCTGTGGTAGCCAGACTAAGACCCAATAACAACATCTAAACCCAGTCACTAGTAGCTCCTGTGGTAGCCAGACTAAGACCCAATAACAACATCTAAACCCGGTCACTAGTAGCTCCTGTGGTAGCCAGACTAAGACCCAATAACAACATCTAAACCCAGTCACTAGTAGCTCCTGTGGTAGCCAGACTAAGACCCAATAACAACATCAAAAACTAATCACTAGTAGCTGCTGTGGTAGCCAGACTAAGACCCAATCCTAACATCTAAACCCAGTCACTAGTAGCTGCTGTGGTAGCCAGACTAAGACCCAATAACAACATCTAAACCCAGTCACTAGTAGCTCCTGTGGTAGCCAGACTAAGACCCAATAACAACATCAAAAACCAGTCACTAGTAGCTGCTGTGGTAGCCAGACTAAGACCCAATAACAACATCTAAACCCAGTCACTAGTAGCTCCTGTGGTAGCCAGACTAAGACCCAATAACAACATCAAAAACCAGTCACTAGTAGCTGCTGTGGTAGCCAGACTAAGACCCAATAACAACATCTAAACCCAGTCACTAGTAGCTGCTGTGGTAGCCAGACTAAGACCCAATGACAATATCTAAACCCAGTTACTAGTAGCTGCTGTGGTAGCCAGACTAAGACCCAATGACAACATCTAAACCCAGTTACTAGTAGCTGCTGTGGTAGCCAGACTAAGACCCAATCCTAACATCTAAACCCAGTCACTAGTAGCTGCTGTGGTAGCCAGACTAACACCCAATGACAACATCTAAACCCAGTTACTAGTAGCTGCTGTGGTAGCCAGACTAAGACCCAATCCTAACATCTAAACCCAGTCACTAGTAGCTGCTGTGGTAGCCAGACTAAGACCCAAAGATACCATCTAAACCCAGTCACTAGTAGCTCCTGTGGTAGCCAGACTAAGACCCAATAACAACATCTAAACCCAGTCACTAGTAGCTGCTGTGGTAGCCAGACTAAGACCCAATAACAACATCTAAACCCAGTCACTAGTAGCTGCTGTGGTAGCCAGACTAAGACCCAATAACAACATCAAAAACCAGTCACTAGTAGCTGCTGTGGTAGCCAGACTAAGACCCAATAACAACATCAAAAACCAATCACTAGTAGCTGCTGTGGTAGCCAGACTAAGACCGAATCCTAACATCTAAACCCAGTCACTAGTAGCTGCTGTGGTAGCCAGACTAAGACTCAATCCTAACATCTAAACCCAGTTACTAGTAGCTGCTGTGGTAGCCAGACTAAGACCCAATAACAACATCTAAACCCAGTTACTAGTAGCTCCTGTGGTAGCCAGACGAAAGACCCAATAACAACATCTAAACGCAGTCACTAGTAGCTGCTGTGGTAGCCAGACTAAGACCCAATAACAACATCTAAACGCAGTCACTAGTAGCTGCTGTGGTAGCCAGACTAAGACCCAATGATACCATCTAAACCCAGTTACTAGTAGCTGCTGTGGTAGCCAGACTAAGACCCAATAACAACATCAAAAACCAGTCACTAGTAGCTGCTGTGGTAGCCAGACTAAGACCCAATAACAACATCTAAACCCAGTCACTAGTAGCTGCTGTGGTAGCCAGACTAAGACCCAATAACAACATCTAAACCCAGTTACTAGTAGCTGCTGTGGTAGCCAGACTAAGACCTAATAACAACATCTAAACCCAGTCACTAGTAGCTCCTGTGGTAGCCAGACTAAGACCCAATAACAACATCAAAAACCAGTCACTAGTAGCTGCTGTGGTAGCCAGACTAAGACCCAATAACAACATCAAAAACCAGTCACTAATAGCTGCTGTGGTAGCCAGACTAAGACCCAATAACAACATCTAAACCCAGTCACTAGTAGCTGCAGTGGTATCCAGACTAAGACCCAATGAGAACATCTAAACCCAGTTACTAGTAGCTGCTGTGGTAGCCAGACTAAGACCCAATCCTAACATCTAAACCCAGTCACTAGTAGCTGCTGTGGTAGCCAGACTAAGACCCAAAGATACCATCTAAACCCAGTCACTAGTAGCTCCTGTGTTAGCCAGACTAAGACCCAATAACAACATCTAAACCCAGTCACTAGTAGCTGCTGTGGTAGCCAGACTAAGACCCAATAACAACATCAAAAACCAATCACTAGTAGCTGCTGTGGTAGCCAGACTAAGACCGAATCCTAACATCTAAACCCAGTCACTAGTAGCTGCTGTGGTAGCCAGACTAAGACTCAATCCTAACATCTAAACCCAGTTACTAGTAGCTGCTGTGGTAGCCAGACTAAGACCCAATAACAACATCTAAACCCAGTTACTAGTAGCTCCTGTGGTAGCCAGACGAAAGACCCAATAACAACATCTAAACGCAGTCACTAGTAGCTGCTGTGGTAGCCAGACTAAGACCCAATAACAACATCTAAACGCAGTCACTAGTAGCTGCTGTGGTAGCCAGACTAAGACCCAATGATACCATCTAAACCCAGTTACTAGTAGCTGCTGTGGTAGCCAGACTAAGACCCAATAACAACATCAAAAACCAGTCACTAGTAGCTGCTGTGGTAGCCAGACTAAGACCCAATAACAACATCTAAACCCAGTCACTAGTAGCTGCTGTGGTAGCCAGACTAAGACCCAATAACAACATCTAAACCCAGTTACTAGTAGCTGCTGTGGTAGCCAGACTAAGACCTAATAACAACATCTAAACCCAGTCACTAGTAGCTCCTGTGGTAGCCAGACTAAGACCCAATAACAACATCAAAAACCAGTCACTAGTAGCTGCTGTGGTAGCCAGACTAAGACCCAATAACAACATCAAAAACCAGTCACTAATAGCTGCTGTGGTAGCCAGACTAAGACCCAATAACAACATCTAAACCCAGTCACTAGTAGCTGCAGTGGTATCCAGACTAAGACCCAATGAGAACATCTAAACCCAGTTACTAGTAGCTGCTGTGGTAGCCAGACTAAGACCCAATCCTAACATCTAAACCCAGTCACTAGTAGCTGCTGTGGTAGCCAGACTAAGACCCAAAGATACCATCTAAACCCAGTCACTAGTAGCTCCTGTGTTAGCCAGACTAAGACCCAATAACAACATCTAAACCCAGTCACTAGTAGCTGCTGTGGTAGCCAGACTAAGACCCAATAACAACATCTAAACCCAGTCACTAGTAGCTGCTGTGGTAGCCAGACTAAGACCCAATCCTAACATCTAAACCCAGTCACTAGTAGCTGCTGTGGTAGCCAGACTAAGACCCAATAACAACATCTAAACCCAGTCACTAGTAGCTCCTGTGGTAGCCAGACTAAGACCCAATAACAACATCTAAACCCAGTCACTAGTAGCTCCTGTGGTAGCCAGACTAAGACCCAATAACAACATCTAAACCCAGTCACTAGTAGCTCCTGTGGTAGCCAGACTAAGACCCAATAACAACATCTAAACCCAGTCACTAGTAGCTCCTGTGGTAGCCAGACTAAGACCAAATAACAACATCTAAACCCAGTCACTAGTAGCTGCTGTGGTAGCCAGACTAAGACCCAATAACAACATCTAAACCCAGTTACTAGTAGCTGCTGTGGTAGCCAGAAAAAGACCTAATAACAACATCTAAACCCAGTCACTAGTAGCTCCTGTGGTAGCCAGACTAAGACCCAATAACAACATCTAAACCCAGTCACTAGTAGCTCCTGTGGTAGCCAGACTAAGACCCAATAACAACATCAAAAACCAGTCACTAGTAGCTGCTGTGGTAGCCAGACTAAGACCCAATAACAACATCTAAACCCAGTCACTAGTAGCTGCTGTGGTAGCCAGACTAAGACCCAATGACAACATCTAAACCCAGTTACTAGTAGCTGCTGTGGTAGCCAGACTAAGACCCAATCCTAACATCTAAACCCAGTCACTAGTAGCTGCTGTGGTAGCCAGACTAAGACCCAAAGATACCATCTAAACCCAGTCACTAGTAGCTCCTGTGGTAGCCAGACTAAGACCCAATAACAACATCTAAACCCAGTCACTAGTAGCTGCTGTGGTAGCCAGACTAAGACACAATAACAACATCTAAACCCAGTCACTAGTAGCTGCTGTGGTAGCCAGACTAAGACCCAATCTTAACATCTAAACCCAGTCACTAGTAGCTGCTGTGGTAGCCAGACTAAGACCCAATAACAACATCAAAAACCAGTCACTAGTAGCTGCTGTGGTTGCCAGACTAAGACCCAATAACAACATCTAAACCCAGTCACTAGTAGCTGCTGTGGTAGCCAGACTAAGACCCAATGATACCATCTAAACCCAGTCACTAGTAGCTGCTGTGGTAGCCAGACTAAGACCCAATAACAACATCAAAAACCAGTCACTAGTAGCTGCTGTGGTAGCCAGACTAAGACAAAATAACAACATCAAAAACCAGTCACTAGTACCTCCTGTGGTAGCCAGACTAAGACCCAATAACAACATGTAAACCCAGTCACTAGTACCTCCTGTGGTAGCCAGACTAAGACCCAATGATACCATCTAAACCCAGTCACTAGTAGCTGCTGTGGTAGCCAGACTAAGACCCAATAACAACATCTAAACCCAGTCACTAGTAGCTGCTGTGGTAGCCAGACTAAGACCCAATGATACCATCTAAACCCAGTTACTAGTAGCTCCTGTGGTAGCCAGACTAAGACCCAATGATAACATCTAAACCCAGTCACTAGTAGCTGCTGTGGTAGCCAGACTAAGACCCAAAGATACCATCTAAACCCAGTTACTAGTAGCTCCTGTGGTAGCCAGACTAAGACCCAATGATAACATCTAAACCCAGTCACTAGTAGCTGCTGTGGTAGCCAGACTAAGACCCAATAACAACATCTAAACCCAGTCACTAGTAGCTCCTGTGGTAGCCAGACTAAGACCCAATAACAACATCTAAACCCAGTTACTAGTAGCAGCTGTGGTAGCCAGAAAAAGACCTAATAACAACATCTAAACCCAGTCACTAGTAGCTCCTGTGGTAGCCAGACTAAGACCCAATAACAACATCTAAACCCAGTCACTAGTAGCAACTGTGGTAGCCAGACTAAGACCCAATAACAACATCAAAAACCAGTCACTAGTAGCTGCTGTGGTAGCCAGACTAAGACCCAATAACAACATCTAAACCCAGTCACTAGTAGCTGCTGTGGTAGCCAGACTAAGACCCAATGACAACATCTAAACCCAGTTACTAGTAGCTGCTGTGGTAGCCAGACTAAGACCCAATCCTAACATCTAAACCCAGTCACTAGTAGCTGCTGTGGTAGCCAGACTAAGACCCAAAGATACCATCTAAACCCAGTCACTAGTAGCTCCTGTGGTAGCCAGACTAAGACCCAATAACAACATCTAAACCCAGTCACTAGTAGCTGCTGTGGTAGCCAGACTAAGACACAATAACAACATCTAAACCCAGTCACTAGTAGCTGCTGTGGTAGCCAGACTAAGACCCAATCCTAACATCTAAACCCAGTCACTAGTAGCTGCTGTGGTAGCCAGACTAAGACCCAATAACAACATCAAAAACCAGTCACTAGTAGCTGCTGTGGTAGCCAGACTAAGACCCAATAACAACATCTAAACCCAGTCACTAGTAGCTGCTGTGGTAGCCAGACTAAGACCCAATGATACCATCTAAACCCAGTCACTAGTAGCTGCTGTGGTAGCCAGACTAAGACCCAATAACAACATCAAAAACCAGTCACTAGTAGCTGCTGTGGTAGCCAGACTAAGACAAAATAACAACATCAAAAACCAGTCACTAGTACCTCCTGTGGTAGCCAGACTAAGACCCAATAACAACATGTAAACCCAGTCACTAGTACCTCCTGTGGTAGCCAGACTAAGACCCAATGATACCATCTAAACCCAGTCACTAGTAGCTGCTGTGGTAGCCAGACTAAGACCCAATAACAACATCTAAACCCAGTCACTAGTAGCCGCTGTGGTAGCCAGACTAAGACCCAATGATACCATCTAAACCCAGTTACTAGTAGCTCCTGTGGTAGCCAGACTAAGACCCAATGATAACATCTAAACCCAGTCACTAGTAGCTGCTGTGGTAGCCAGACTAAGACCCAAAGATACCATCTAAACCCAGTTACTAGTAGCTCCTGTGGTAGCCAGACTAAGACCCAATGATAACATCTAAACCCAGTCACTAGTAGCTGCTGTGGTAGCCAGACTAAGACCCAATAACAACATCTAAACCCAGTCACTAGTAGCTCCTGTGGTAGCCAGACTAAGACCCAATAACAACATCTAAACCCAGTCACTAGTAGCTGCTGTGGTAGCCAGACTAAGACCCAATAACAACGTCTAAACCCAGTCACTAGTAGCTCCTGTGGTAGCCAGACTAAGACCCAATAACAACATCAAAAACCAGTCACTAGTAGCTGCTGTGGTAGCCAGACTAAGACCCAATAACAACATCTAAACCCAGTCACTAGTAGCTGCTGTGGTAGCCAGACTAAGACCCAATGACAACATCTAAACCCAGTTACTAGTAGCTGCTGTGGTAGCCAGACTAAGACCCAATCCTAACATCTAAACCCAGTCACTAGTAGCTGCTGTGGTAGCCAGACTAAGACCCAAAGATACCATCTAAACCCAGTCACTAGTAGCTCCTGTGGTAGCCAGACTAAGACCCAATAACAACATCTAAACCCAGTCACTAGTAGCTGCTGTGGTAGCCAGACTAAGACACAATAACAACATCTAAACCCAGTCACTAGTAGCTGCTGTGGTAGCCAGACTAAGACCCAATCCTAACATCTAAACCCAGTCACTAGTAGCTGCTGTGGTAGCCAGACTAAGACCCAATAACAACATCAAAAACCAGTCACTAGTAGCTGCTGTGGTAGCCAGACTAAGACCCAATAACAACATCTAAACCCAGTCACTAGTAGCTGCTGTGGTAGCCAGACTAAGACCCAATGATACCATCTAAACCCAGTCACTAGTAACTGCTGTGGTAGCCAGACTAAGACCCAATAACAACATCAAAAACCAGTCACTAGTAGCTGCTGTGGTAGCCAGACTAAGACAAAATAACAACATCAAAAACCAGTCACTAGTACCTCCTGTGGTAGCCAGACTAAGACCCAATAACAACATGTAAACCCAGTCACTAGTACCTCCTGTGGTAGCCAGACTAAGACCCAATGATACCATCTAAACCCAGTCACTAGTAGCTGCTGTGGTAGCCAGACTAAGACCCAATAACAACATCTAAACCCAGTCACTAGTAGCTGCTGTGGTAGCCAGACTAAGACCCAATGATACCATCTAAACCCAGTTACTAGTAGCTCCTGTGGTAGCCAGACTAAGACCCAATGATAACATCTAAACCCAGTCACTAGTAGCTGCTGTGGTAGCCAGACTAAGACCCAAAGATACCATCTAAACCCAGTTACTAGTAGCTCCTGTGGTAGCCAGACTAAGACCCAATGATAACATCTAAACCCAGTCACTAGTAGCTGCTGTGGTAGCCAGACTAAGACCCAATAACAACATCTAAACCCAGTCACTAGTAGCTCCTGTGGTAGCCAGACTAAGACCCAATAACAACATCTAAACCCAGTCACTAGTAGCTGCTGTGGTAGCCAGACTAAGACCCAATAACAACATCTAAACCCAGTGACTAGTTTCTCCTGTGGTAGCCAGACTAAGACCCAATAACAACATCTAAAACCAGTCACTAGTACCTCCTGTGGTAGCCAGACTAAGACCCAATGATAACATCTAAACTCAGTCACTAGTAGCTGCTGTGGTAGCCAGACTAAGACCCAATCCTAACATCTAAACCAGTCACTAGTAGCTGCTGTGGTAGCCAGACTAAGACCCAATAACAACATCAAAAACCAGTCACTAGCAGCTCCTGTGGTAGCCAGACTAAGACCCAATCCTAACATCTAAACCGAGTCACTAGTAGCTGCTGTGGTAGCCAGACTAAGACCCAATCCTAACATCTAAACCCATTCACTAGTAGCTGCTGTGGTAGCCAGACTAAGACTCAATCCTAACATCTAAACCAGTCACTAGTAGCTGCTGTGGTAGCCAGACTAAGACCCAATAACAACATTAAAAACCAGTCACTAGCAGCTCCTGTGGTAGCCAGACTAAGACCCAATTCTAACATCTAAACCCAGTCACTAGTAGCTGCTGTGGTATCCAGACTAAGACCCAATGATACCATCTAAACCCAGTTACTAGTAGCTCCTGTGGTAGCCAGACTAAGACCCAATAACAACATCTAAACCCAGTCACTAGTAGCTGCTGTGGTAGCCAGACTAAGACCCAATAACAACGTCTAAACCCAGTCACTAGTAGCTCCTGTGGTAGCCAGACTAAGACCCAATAACAACATCAAAAACCAGTCACTAGTAGCTGCTGTGGTAGCCAGACTAAGACCCAATAACAACATCTAAACCCAGTCACTAGTAGCTGCTGTGGTAGCCAGACTAAGACCCAATGACAACATCTAAACCCAGTTACTAGTAGCTGCTGTGGTAGCCAGACTAAGACCCAATCCTAACATCTAAACCCAGTCACTAGTAGCTGCTGTGGTAGCCAGACTAAGACCCAAAGATACCATCTAAACCCAGTCACTAGTAGCTCCTGTGGTAGCCAGACTAAGACCCAATAACAACATCTAAACCCAGTCACTAGTAGCTGCTGTGGTAGCCAGACTAAGACACAATAACAACATCTAAACCCAGTCACTAGTAGCTGCTGTGGTAGCCAGACTAAGACCCAATCCTAACATCTAAACCCAGTCACTAGTAGCTGCTGTGGTAGCCAGACTAAGACCCAATAACAACATCAAAAACCAGTCACTAGTAGCTGCTGTGGTAGCCAGACTAAGACCCAATAACAACATCTAAACCCAGTCACTAGTAGCTGCTGTGGTAGCCAGACTAAGACCCAATGATACCATCTAAACCCAGTCACTAGTAGCTGCTGTGGTAGCCAGACTAAGACCCAATAACAACATCAAAAACCAGTCACTAGTAGCTGCTGTGGTAGCCAGACTAAGACAAAATAACAACATCAAAAACCAGTCACTAGTACCTCCTGTGGTAGCCAGACTAAGACCCAATAACAACATGTAAACCCAGTCACTAGTACCTCCTGTGGTAGCCAGACTAAGACCCAATGATACCATCTAAACCCAGTCACTAGTAGCTGCTGTGGTAGCCAGACTAAGACCCAATAACAACATCTAAACCCAGTCACTAGTAGCTCCTGTGGTAGCCAGACTAAGACCCAATAACAACATCTAAACCCAGTTACTAGTAGCTCCTGTGGTAGCCAGACTAAGACCCAATGATAACATCTAAACCCAGTCACTAGTAGCTGCTGTGGTAGCTAGACTAAGACCCAAAGATACCATCTAAACCCAGTTACTAGTAGCTCCTGTGGTAGCCAGACTAAGACCCAATGATAACATCTAAACCCAGTCACTAGTAGCTGCTGTGGTAGCCAGACTAAGACCCAATAACAACATCTAAACCCAGTCACTAGTAGCTCCTGTGGTAGCCAGACTAAGACCCAATAACAACATCTAAACCCAGTCACTAGTAGCTGCTGTGGTAGCCAGACTAAGACCCAATAACAACATCTAAACCCAGTGACTAGTTTCTCCTGTGGTAGCCAGACTAAGACCCAATAACAACATCTAAAACCAGTCACTAGTACCTCCTGTGGTAGCCAGACTAAGACCCAATGATAACATCTAAACTCAGTCACTAGTAGCTGCTGTGGTAGCCAGACTAAGACCCAATCCTAACATCTAAACCAGTCACTAGTAGCTGCTGTGGTAGCCAGACTAAGACCCAATAACAACATCAAAAACCAGTCACTAGCAGCTCCTGTGGTAGCCAGACTAAGACCCAATCCTAACATCTAAACCGAGTCACTAGTAGCTGCTGTGGTAGCCAGACTAAGACCCAATCCTAACATCTAAACCCATTCACTAGTAGCTGCTGTGGTAGCCAGACTAAGACTCAATCCTAACATCTAAACCAGTCACTAGTAGCTGCTGTGGTAGCCAGACTAAGACCCAATAACAACATCAAAAACCAGTCACTAGCAGCTCCTGTGGTAGCCAGACTAAGACCCAATTCTAACATCTAAACCCAGTCACTAGTAGCTGCTGTGGTATCCAGACTAAGACCCAATGATACCATCTAAACCCAGTTACTAGTAGCTCCTGTGGTAGCCAGACTAAGACCCAATGATAATATCTAAACCCAGTCACTAGTAGCTGCTGTGGTAGCCAGACTAAGACCCAATGATACCATCTAAACCCAGTTACTTGTTGCTCCTGTGGTAGCCAGACTAAGACTCAATAACAACATCTAAACCCAGTTACTAGTAGCTGCTGTGGTAGCCAGACTAAGACCCAATAACAACATCTAAACCCAGTCACTAGCAGCTCCTGTGGTAGCCAGACTAAGACCCAATCCTAACATCTAAACCCAGTCACTAGTAGCTGCTGTGGTAGCCAGACTAAGACCCAATGATAACATCTAACCCCAGTCACTAGTAGCTGCTGTGGTAGCCAGACTAAGACCCAATAACAACATCTAAACCCAGTCACTAGTAGCTGCTGTGGTAGCCAGACTAAGACCCAATGATACCATCTAAACCCAGTTACTAGTAGCTCCTGTGGTAGCCAGACTAAGACCCAACGATAACATCTAAACCCAGTCACTAGTAGCTGCTGTGGTAGCCAGACTAAGACCCAATGATACCATCTAAACCCAGTTACTAGTAGCTCCTGTGGTAGCCAGACTAAGACCCAATCCTAACATCTAAACCCAGTCACTAGTAGCTGCTGTGGTAGCCAGACTAAGACCCAATAGCAACATCTAAACCCAGTTACTAGTAGCTCCTGTGGTAGCCAGACTAAGACCCAATAACAACATCTAAACCCAGTCACTAGTAGCTGCTGTGGTAGCCAGACTAAGACCCAATAACAACATCAAAAACCAGTCACTATTAGCTGCTGTGGTAGCCAGACTAAGACCCAATAACAACATCTAAACCCAGTCACTAGTAGCTGCTGTGGTAGCCAGACTAAGACCCAATAACAACATCAAAAACCAGTCACTATTAGCTGCTGTGGTAGCCAGACTAAGACCCAATGATAACATCTAAACCCAGTCACTAGTAGCTGCTGTGGTAGCCAGACTAAGACAAAATAACAACATCAAAAACCAGTCACTAGCAGCTCCTGTGGTAGCCAGACTAAGACCCAATCCTAACATCTAAACCCAGTCACTAGTAGCTGCTGTGGTAGCCAGACTAAGACCCAATAACAACATCAAAAACCAGTCACTATTAGCTGCTGTGGTAGCCAGACTAAGACCCAATGATAACATCTAAACCAGTCACTAGTAGCTGCTGTGGTAGCCAGACTAAGACCCAATAACAACATCAAAAACCAGTCACTAGCAGCTCCTGTGGTAGCCAGACTAAGACCCAATCCTAACATCTAAACCCAGTCACTAGTAGCTGCTGTGGTAGCCAGACTAAGACCCAATGATACCATCTAAACCCAGTTACTTGTTGCTCCTGTGGTAGCCAGACTAAGACTCAATAACAACATCTAAACCCAGTTACTAGTAGCTGCTGTGGTAGCCAGACTAAGACCCAATAACAACATCTAAACCCAGTCACTAGCAGCTCCTGTGGTAGCCAGACTAAGACCCAATCCTAACATCTAAACCCAGTCACTAGTAGCTGCTGTGGTAGCCAGACTAAGACCCAATGATAACATCTAACCCCAGTCACTAGTAGCTGCTGTGGTAGCCAGACTAAGACCCAATAACAACATCTAAACCCAGTCACTAGTAGCTGCTGTGGTAGCCAGACTAAGACCCAATGATACCATCTAAACCCAGTTACTAGTAGCTCCTGTGGTAGCCAGACTAAGACCCAACGATAACATCTAAACCCAGTCACTAGTAGCTGCTGTGGTAGCCAGACTAAGACCCAATGATACCATCTAAACCCAGTTACTAGTAGCTCCTGTGGTAGCCAGACTAAGACCCAATCCTAACATCTAAACCCAGTCACTAGTAGCTGCTGTGGTAGCCAGACTAAGACCCAATAGCAACATCTAAATCCAGTTACTAGTAGCTCCTGTGGTAGCCAGACTAAGACCCAATAACAACATCTAAACCCAGTCACTAGTAGCTGCTGTGGTAGCCAGACTAAGACCCAATAACAACATCAAAAACCAGTCACTAGTAGCTGCTGTGGTAGCCAGACTAAGACCCAATAACAACATCAAAAACCAGTCACTATTAGCTGCTGTGGTAGCCAGACTAAGACCCAATGATAACATCTAAACCCAGTCACTAGTAGCTGCTGTGGTAGCCAGACTAAGACAAAATAACAACATCAAAAACCAATCACTAGTAGCTGCTGTGGTAGCCAGACTAAGACCCAACGATAACATCTAAACCCAGTCACTAGTAGCTGCTGTGGTAGCCAGACTAAGACTCAATCCTAACATCTAAACCAGTGACTAGTAGCTGCTGTGGTAGCCAGACTAAGACCCAATAACAACATCTAAACCCAGTCACTAGTAGCTCCTGTGGTAGCCAGACTAAGACTCAATCCTAACATCTAAACCAGTGATTAGTAGCTCCTGTGGTAGCCAGACTAAGACCCAATAACAACATCTAAACCCAGTCACTAGTAGCTGCTGTGGTAGCCAGACTAAGACTCAATCCTAACATCTAAACCAGTGACTAGTAGCTGCTGTGGTAGCCAGATTAAGACTCAATCCTAACATCTAAACCCAGTCACTAGTAGCTGCTGTGGTAGCCAGACTAAGACCCAATAACAACATCTAAACCCAGTCACTAGTAGCGGCTGTGGTAGCCAGACTAAGACCCAATAACAACATCTAAAGCCAGTCACTAGTAGCTGCTGTGGTAGCCAGACTAAGACCCAATAACAACATCTAAACCCAGTCACTAGTAGCTGCTGTGGTAGCCAGACTAAGACCCAATAACAACATCTAAACCCAGTCACTAGTAGCTGCTGTGGTAGCCAGACTAAGACCCAATGATACCATCTAAACTCAGTGACTACTAGCTGCTGTGGTAGCCAGACTAAGACCCAATAACAACATCTAAACCCAGTCACTAGTAGCTGCTGTGGTAGCCAGACTAAGACCCAATAGCAACATCTAAAGCCAGTCACTAGTAGCTGCTGTGGTAGCCAGACTAAGACCCAATAACAACATCAAAAACCAGTCACTAGTAGCTGCTGTGGTAGCCAGACTAAGACCCAATAACAACATCTAAACCCAGTCACTAGTAGCTTCTGTGGTAGCCAGACTAAGACCCAATAACAACATCTAAACCCAGTCACTAGTAGCTGCTGTGGTAGCCAGACTAAGACCCAATAACAACATCTAAACCCAGTCACTAGTAGCTGCTGTGGTAGCCAGACTAAGACCCAATAACAACATCTAAACCCAGTCACTAGTAGCTGCTGTGGTAGCCAGACTAAGACCCAATAACAACATCAAAAACCAGTCACTAGTAGCTCCTGTGGTAGCCAGACTAAGACCCAATAACAACATCTAAAACCAGTCACTAGTAGCTGCTGTGGTTGCCAGACTAAGACCCAATAACAACATCTAAACCCAGTCACTAGTAGCTGCTGTGGTAGCCAGACTAAGACCCAATAACAACATCTAAACCCAGTCACTAGTAGCTCCTGTGGTAGCCAGACTAAGACCCAATCCTAACATCTAAACCCAGTCACTAGTAGCTGCTATGGTAGCCAGACTAAGACCCAATGATAACATCTAAACCAAGTCACTAGTAGCTGCTGTGGTAGCCAGACTAAGACCCAATAACAACATCTAAACCCAGTCACTAGTAGCTGCTGTGGTAGCCAGACTAAGACCCAATGATACCATCTAAACCCAGTTACTAGTAGCTCCTGTGGTAGCCAGACTAAGACCCAACGATAACATCTAAACCCAGTCACTAGTAGCTGCTGTGGTAGCCAGACTAAGACCCAATGATACCATCTAAACCCAGTTACTAGTAGCTCCTGTGGTAGCCAGACTAAGACCCAATAACAACATCTAAACCCAGTCACTAGTAGCTGCTGTGGTAGCCAGACTAAGACCCAATAACAACATCAAAAACCAGTCACTATTAGCTGCTGTGGTAGCCAGACTAAGACCCAATGACAACATCTAAACCCAGTGACTAGTTTCTCCTGTGGTAGCCAGACTAAGACCCAATAACAACATCAAAAACCAGTCACTAGTAGCTGCTGTGGTAGCCAGACTAAGACAAAATAACAACATAAAAAACCAATCACTAGTAGCTGCTGTGGTAGCCAGACTAAGACCCAACGATAACATCTAAACCCAGTCACTAGTAGCTGCTGTGGTAGCCAGACTAAGACTCAATCCTAACATCTAAAACAGTGACTAGTAGCTGCTGTGGTAGCCAGACTAAGACCCAATAACAACATCTAAAGCCAGTCACTAGTAGCTCCTGTGGTAGCCAGACTAAGACTCAATCCTAACATCTAAACCAGTGACTAGTAGCTCCTGTTGGAGCCAGACGCAGACCCAATAACAACATCTAAACCCAGTCACTAGTAGCTGCTGTGGTAGCCAGACTAAGACTCAATCCTAACATCTAAACCAGTGACTAGTAGCTGCTGTGGTAGCCAGATTAAGACTCAATCCTAACATCTAAACCCAGTCACTAGTAGCTGCTGTGGTAGCCAGACTAAGACCCAATAACAACATCTAAACCCAGTCACTAGTAACGGCTGTGGTAGCCAGACTAAGACCCAATAACAACATCTAAAGCCAGTCACTAGTAGCTGCTGTGGTAGCCAGACTAAGACCCAATAACAACATCTAAACCCAGTCACTAGTAGCTGCTGTGGTAGCCAGACTAAGACCCAATAACAACATCTAAACCCAGTCACTAGTAGCTGCTGTGGTAGCCAGACTAAGACCCAATAACAACATCTAAACCCAGTCACTAGTAGCTGCTGTGGTAGCCAGACTAAGACCCAATAACAACATCAAAAACCAGTCACTATTAGCTGCTGTGGTAGCCAGACTAAGACCCAATGACAACATCTAAACCCAGTGACTAGTTTCTCTTGTGGTAGCCAGACTAAGACCCAATAACAACATCAAAAACCAGTCACTAGTAGCTGCTGTGGTAGCCAGACTAAGACAAAATAACAACATAAAAAACCAATCACTAGTAGCTGCTGTGGTAGCCAGACTAAGACCCAACGATAACATCTAAACCCAGTCACTAGTAGCTGCTGTGGTAGCCAGACTAAGACTCAATCCTAACATCTAAAACAGTGACTAGTAGCTGCTGTGGTAGCCAGACTAAGACCCAATAACAACATCTAAAGCCAGTCACTAGTAGCTCCTGTGGTAGCCAGACTAAGACTCAATCCTAACATCTAAACCAGTGACTAGTAGCTCCTGTGGTAGCCAGACTAAGACCCAATAACAACATCTAAACCCAGTCACTAGTAGCTGCTGTGGTAGCCAGACTAAGACTCAATCCTAACATCTAAACCAGTGACTAGTAGCTGCTGTGGTAGCCAGATTAAGACTCAATCCTAACATCTAAACCCAGTCACTAGTAGCTGCTGTGGTAGCCAGACTAAGACCCAATAACAACATCTAAACCCAGTCACTAGTAGCGGCTGTGGTAGCCAGACTAAGACCCAATAACAACATCTAAAGCCAGTCACTAGTAGCTGCTGTGGTAGCCAGACTAAGACCCAATAACAACATCTAAACCCAGTCACTAGTAGCTGCTGTGGTAGCCAGACTAAGACCCAATAACAACATCTAAACCCAGTCACTAGTAGCTGCTGTGGTAGCCAGACTAAGACCCAATGATACCATCTAAACTCAGTGACTAGTAGCTGCTGTGGTAGCCAGACTAAGACCCAATAACAACATCTAAACCCAGTCACTAGTAGCTGCTGTGGTAGCCAGACTAAGACCCAATAGCAACATCTAAACCCAGTCACTAGTAGCTGCTGTGGTAGCCAGACTAAGACCCAATAACAACATCAAAAACCAGTCACTAGTAGCTGCTGTGGTAGCCAGACTAAGACCCAATAACAACATCTAAACCCAGTCACTAGTAGCTTCTGTGGTAGCCAGACTAAGACCCAATAACAACATCTAAACCCAGTCACTAGTAGCTGCTGTGGTAGCCAGACTAAGACCCAATAACAACATCTAAACCCAGTCACTAGTAGCTGCTGTGGTAGCCAGACTAAGACCCAATAACAACATCTAAACCCAGTCACTAGTAGCTGCTGTGGTAGCCAGACTAAGACCCAATAACAACATCTAAACCCAGTCACTAGTAGCTGCTGTGGTAGCCAGACTAAGACCCAATAACAACATCTAAACCCAGTCACTAGCAGCTCCTGTGGTAGCCAGACTAAGACCCAATCCTAACATCTAAACCCAGTCACTAGTAGCTGCTGTGGTAGCCAGACTAAGACCCACTGATAACATCTAAACCAAGTCACTAGTAGCTGCTGTGGTAGCCAGACTAAGACCCAATAACAACATCTAAACCCAGTCACTAGTAGCTGCTGTGGTAGCCAGACTAAGACCCAATGATACCATCTAAACCCAGTTACTAGTAGCTCCTGTGGTAGCCAGACTAAGACCCAACGATAACATCTAAACCCAGTCACTAGTAGCTGCTGTGGTAGCCAGACTAAGACCCAATGATACCATCTAAACCCAGTTACTAGTAGCTCCTGTGGTAGCCAGACTAAGACCCAATAACAACATCTAAACCCAGTCACTAGTAGCTGCTGTGGTAGCCAGACTAAGACCCAATAACAACATCAAAAACCAGTCACTATTAGCTGCTGTGGTAGCCAGACTAAGACCCAATGATAACATCTAAACCCAGTGACTAGTTTCTCCTGTGGTAGCCAGACTAAGACCCAATAACAACATCAAAAACCAGTCACTAGTAGCTGCTGTGGTAGCCAGACTAAGACAAAATAACAACATAAAAAACCAATCACTAGTAGCTGCTGTGGTAGCCAGACTAAGACCCAACGAAAACATCTAAACCCAGTCACTAGTAGCTGCTGTGGTAGCCAGACTAAGACTCAATCCTAACATCTAAAACAGTGACTAGTAGCTGCTGTGGTAGCCAGACTAAGACCCAATTACAACATCTAAAGCCAGTCACTAGTAGCTGCTGTGGTAGCCAGACTAAGACCCAATAACAACATCTAAACCCAGTCACTAGTAGCTGCTGTGGTAGCCAGACTAAGACCCAATAACAACATCTAAACCCAGTCACTAGTAGCTGCTGTGGTAGCCAGACTAAGACCCAATAACAACATCTAAACCCAGTCACTAGTAGCTGCTGTGGTAGCCAGACTAAGACCCAATAACAACATCTAAACCCAGTCACTAGTAGCTGCTGTGGTAGCCAGACTAAGACCCAATAACAACATCTAAACCCAGTCACTAGTAGCTGCTGTGGTAGCCAGACTAAGACCCAATAACAACATCTAAACCCAGTCACTAGTAGCTGCTGTGGTAGCCAGACTAAGACCCAATAACAACATCAAAAACCAGTCACTAGTAGCTCCTGTGGTAGCCAGACTAAGACCCAATAACAACATCTAAAACCAGTCACTAGTAGCTGCTGTGGTTGCCAGACTAAGACCCAATAACAACATCTAAACCCAGTCACTAGTAGCTGCTGTGGTAGCCAGATTAAGACCCAATAACAACATCTAAACCCAGTCACTAGCAGCTCCTGTGGTAGCCAGACTAAGACCCAATGATAACATCTAAACCAAGTCACTAGTAGCTGCTGTGGTAGCCAGACTAAGACCCAATAACAACATCTAAACCCAGTCACTAGTAGCTGCTGTGGTAGCCAGACTAAGACCCAATAACAACATCTAAACCCAGTCACTAGTAGCTGCTGTGGTAGCCAGACTAAGACCCAATGATAACATCTAAACCAAGTCACTAGTAGCTGCTGTGGTAGCCAGACTAAGACCCAATAACAACATCTAAACCCAGTCACTAGTAGCTGCTGTGGTAGCCAGACTAAGACCCAATGATACCATCTAAACCCAGTTACTAGTAGCTCCTGTGGTAGCCAGACTAAGACCCAACGATAACATCTAAACCCAGTCACTAGTAGCTGCTGTGGTAGCCAGACTAAGACCCAATAACAACATCTAAACCCAGTCACTAGTAGCTGCTGTGGTAGCCAGACTTAGACCCAATAACAACATCAAAAACCAGTCACTAGTAGCTGCTGTGGTAGCCAGACTAAGACCCAATAACAACATCAAAAACCAGTCACTATTAGCTGCTGTGGTAGCCAGACTAAGACCCATTGATAACATCTAAACCCAGTGACTAGTTTCTCCTGTGGTAGCCAGACTAAGACCCAATAACAACATCAAAAACCAGTCACTAGTCGCTGCTGTGGTAGCCAGACTAAGACAAAATAACAACATAAAAAACCAATCACTAGTAGCTGCTGTGGTAGCCAGACTAAGACTCAATCCTAACATCTAAAACAGTGACTAGTAGCTGCTGTGGTAGCCAGACTAAGACCCAATAACAACATCTAAACCCAGTCACTAGTAGCTGCTGTGGTAGCCAGACTAAGACTCAATCCTAACATCTAAACCAGTGACTAGTAGCTTCTGTGGTAGACAGACTAAGACCCAATAACAACATCTAAACCCAGTCACTAGTAGCTGCTGTGGTAGCCAGACTAAGACTCAATCCTAACATCTAAACCAGTGACTAGTAGCTGCTGTGGTAGCCAGACTAAGACTCAATCCTAACATCTAAACCGAGTCACTAGTAGCTGCTGTGGTAGCCAGACTAAGACCCAATAACAACATCTAAACCCAGTCACTAGTAGCTGCTGTGGTAGCCAGACTAAGACCCAATAACAACATCTAAACCCAGTCACTAGTAGCTGCTGTGGTAGCCAGACTAAGACCCAATAACAACATCTAAACCCAGTCACTAGTAGCTGCTGTGGTAGCCAGACTAAGACCCAATAACAACATCTAAACCCAGTCACTAGTAGCTGCTGTGGTAGCCAGACTAAGACCCAATAACAATATCTAAACCCAGTCACTAGTAGCTGCTGTGGTAGCCAGACTAAGACCCAATAACAACATCTAAACCCAGTCACTAGTAGCTGCTGTGGTAGCCAGACTAAGACCCAATAACAACATCAAAAACCAGTCACTAGTAGCTCCTGTGGTAGCCAGACTAAGACCCAATAACAACATCTAAAACCAGTCACTAGTAGCTGCTGTGGTTGCCAGACTAAGACCCAATAACAACATCTAAACCCAGTCACTAGTAGCTGCTGTGGTAGCCAGACTAAGACCCAATAACAACATCTAAACCCAGTCACTAGCAGCTCCTGTGGTAGCCAGACTAAGACCCAATGATAACATCTAAACCAAGTCACTAGTAGCTGCTGTGGTAGCCAGACTAAGACCCAATAACAACATCTAAACCCAGTCACTAGTAGCTGCTGTGGTAGCCAGACTAAGACCCAATAACAACATCTAAACCCAGTCACTAGTAGCTGCTGTGGTAGCCAGACTAAGACCCAATGATAACATCTAAACCAAGTCACTAGTAGCTGCTGTGGTAGCCAGACTAAGACCCAATAACAACATCTAAACCCAGTCACTAGTAGCTGCTGTGGTAGCCAGACTAAGACCCAATAACAACATCTAAACCCAGTCACTAGTAGCTGCTGTGGTAGCCAGACTAAGACCCAATAACAACATCTAAACCCAGTCACTAGTAGCTGCTGTGGTAGCCAGACTAAGACCCAATAACAACATCTAAACCCAGTCACTAGCAGCTCCTGTGGTAGCCAGACTAAGACCCAATCCTAACATCTAAACCCAGTCACTAGTAGCTGCTGTGGTAGCCAGACTAAGACCCACTGATAACATCTAAACCAAGTCACTAGTAGCTGCTGTGGTAGCCAGACTAAGACCCAATAACAACATCTAAACCCAGTCACTAGTAGCTGCTGTGGTAGCCAGACTAAGACCCAATGATACCATCTAAACCCAGTTACTAGTAGCTCCTGTGGTAGCCAGACTAAGACCCAACGATAACATCTAAACCCAGTCACTAGTAGCTGCTGTGGTAGCCAGACTAAGACCCAATGATACCATCTAAACCCAGTTACTAGTAGCTCCTGTGGTAGCCAGACTAAGACCCAATAACAACATCTAAACCCAGTCACTAGTAGCTGCTGTGGTAGCCAGACTAAGACCCAATAACAACATCAAAAACCAGTCACTATTAGCTGCTGTGGTAGCCAGACTAAGACCCAATGATAACATCTAAACCCAGTGACTAGTTTCTCCTGTGGTAGCCAGACTAAGACCCAATAACAACATCAAAAACCAGTCACTAGTAGCTGCTGTGGTAGCCAGACTAAGACAAAATAACAACATAAAAAACCAATCACTAGTAGCTGCTGTGGTAGCCAGACTAAGACCCAACGAAAACATCTAAACCCAGTCACTAGTAGCTGCTGTGGTAGCCAGACTAAGACTCAATCCTAACATCTAAAAAAACAGTGACTAGGAGCTGCTGTGGTAGCCAGACTAAGACCCAATTACAACATCTAAAGCCAGTCACTAGTAGCTGCTGTGGTAGCCAGACTAAGACCCAATAACAACATCTAAACCCAGTCACTAGTAGCTGCTGTGGTAGCCAGACTAAGACCCAATAACAACATCTAAACCCAGTCACTAGTAGCTGCTGTGGTAGCCAGACTAAGACCCAATGATACCATCTAAACTCAGTGACTAGTAGCTGCTGTGGTAGCCAGACTAAGACCCAATAACAACATCTAAACCCAGTCACTAGTAGCTGCTGTTGTAGCCAGACTAAGACCCAATAGCAACATCTAAACCCAGTCACTAGTAGCTGCTGTGGTAGCCAGACTAAGACCCAATAACAACATCAAAAACCAGTCACTAGTAGCTGCTGTGGTAGCCAGACTAAGACCCAATAACAACATCTAAACCCAGTCACTAGTAGCTGCTGTGGTAGCCAGACTAAGACCCAATAACAACATCTAAACCCAGTCACTAGTAGCTGCTGTGGTAGCCAGACTAAGACCCAATAACAACATCTAAACCCAGTCACTAGTAGCTGCTGTGGTAGCCAGACTAAGACCCAATAACAACATCTAAACCCAGTCACTAGTAGCTGCTGTGGTAGCCAGACTAAGACCCAATAACAACATCAAAAACCAGTCACTAGTAGCTCCTGTGGTAGCCAGACTAAGACCCAATAACAACATCTAAAACCAGTCACTAGTAGCTGCTGTGGTTGCCAGACTAAGACCCAATAACAACATCTAAACCCAGTCACTAGTAGCTGCTGTGGTAGCCAGACTAAGACCCAATAACAACATCTAAACCCAGTCACTAGCAGCTCCTGTGGTAGCCAGACTAAGACCCAATGATAACATCTAAACCAAGTCACTAGTAGCTGCTGTGGTAGCCAGACTAAGACCCAATAACAACATCTAAACCCAGTCACTAGTAGCTGCTGTGGTAGCCAGACTAAGACCCAATAACAACATCTAAACCCAGTCACTAGTAGCTGCTGTGGTAGCCAGACAAAGACCCAATGATAACATCTAAACCAAGTCACTAGTAGCTGCTGTGGTAGCCAGACTAAGACCCAATAACAACATCTAAACCCAGTCACTAGTAGCTGCTGTGGTAGCCAGACTAAGACCCAATGATACCATCTAAACCCAGTTACTAGTAGCTCCTGTGGTAGCCAGACTAAGACCCAACGATAACATCTAAACCCAGTCACTAGTAGCTGCTGTGGTAGCCAGACTAAGACCCAATAACAACATCTAAACCCAGTCACTAGTAGCTGCTGTGGTAGCCAGACTTAGACCCAATAACAACATCAAAAACCAGTCACTAGTAGCTGCTGTGGTAGCCAGACTAAGACCCAATAACAACATCAAAAACCAGTCACTATTAGCTGCTGTGGTAGCCAGACTAAGACCCAATGATAACATCTAAACCCAGTGACTAGTTTCTCCTGTGGTAGCCAGACTAAGACCCAATAACAACATCAAAAACCAGTCACTAGTAGCTGCTGTGGTAGCCAGACTAAGACAAAATAACAACATAAAAAACCAATCACTAGTAGCTGCTGTGGTAGCCAGACTAAGACTCAATCCTAACATCTAAAACAGTGACTAGTAGCTGCTGTGGTAGCCAGACTAAGACCCAATAACAACATCTAAACCCAGTCACTAG
Organism: Salvelinus fontinalis; assembly: GCF_029448725.1. Classification (NCBI taxonomy): domain Eukaryota; kingdom Metazoa; phylum Chordata; class Actinopteri; order Salmoniformes; family Salmonidae; genus Salvelinus; species Salvelinus fontinalis. Next base: position 20,621,757 of record NC_074697.1, read on the forward strand.
TAGCTGCTGTGGTAGCCAGACTAAGACTCAATCCTAACATCTAAACCAGTGACTAGTAGCTTCTGTGGTAGACAGACTAAGACCCAATAACAACATCTAAACCCAGTCACTAGTAGCTGCTGTGGTAGCCAGACTAAGACTCAATCCTAACATCTAAACCAGTGACTAGTAGCTGCTGTGGTAGCCAGACTAAGACTCAATCCTAACATCTAAACCGAGTCACTAGTAGCTGCTGTGGTAGCCAGACTAAGACCCAATAACAACATCTAAACCCAGTCACTAGTAGCTGCTGTGGTAGCCAGACTAAGACCCAATAACAACATCTAAACCCAGTCACTAGCAGCTCCTGTGGTAGCCAGACTAAGACCCAATGATAACATCTAAACCAAGTCACTAGTAGCTGCTGTGGTAGCCAGACTAAGACCCAATAACAACATCTAAACCCAGTCACTAGTAGCTGCTGTGGTAGCCAGACTAAGACCCAATAACAACATCTAAACCCAGTCACTAGTAGCTGCTGTGGTAGCCAGACAAAGACCCAATGATAACATCTAAACCAAGTCACTAGTAGCTGCTGTGGTAGCCAGACTAAGACCCAATAACAACATCTAAACCCAGTCACTAGTAGCTGCTGTGGTAGCCAGACTAAGACCCAATGATACCATCTAAACCCAGTTACTAGTAGCTCCTGTGGTAGCCAGACTAAGACCCAACGATAACATCTAAACCCAGTCACTAGTAGCTGCTGTGGTAGCCAGACTAAGACCCAATAACAACATCTAAACCCAGTCACTAGTAGCTGCTGTGGTAGCCAGACTTAGACCCAATAACAACATCAAAAACCAGTCACTAGTAGCTGCTGTGGTAGCCAGACTAAGACCCAATAACAACATCAAAAACCAGTCACTATTAGCTGCTGTGGTAGCCAGACTAAGACCCAATGATAACATCTAAACCCAGTGACTAGTTTCTCCTGTGGTAGCCAGACTAAGACCCAATAACAACATCAAAAACCAGTCACTAGTAGCTGCTGTGGTAGCCAGACTAAGACAAAATAACAACATAAAAAACCAATCACTAGTAGCTGCTGTGGTAGCCAGACTAAGACTCAATCCTAACATCTAAAACAGTGACTAGTAGCTGCTGTGGTAGCCAGACTAAGACCCAATAACAACATCTAAACCCAGTCACTAGTAGCTGCTGTGGTAGCCAGACTAAGACTCAATCCTAACATCTAAACCAGTGACTAGTAGCTTCTGTGGTAGACAGACTAAGACCCAATAACAACATCTAAACCCAGTCACTAGTAGCTGCTGTGGTAGCCAGACTAAGACTCAATCCTAACATCTAAACCAGTGACTAGTAGCTGCTGTGGTAGCCAGACTAAGACTCAATCCTAACATCTAAACCGAGTCACTAGTAGCTGCTGTGGTAGCCAGACTAAGACCCAATAACAACATCTAAACCCAGTCACTAGTAGCTGCTGTGGTAGCCAGACTAAGACCCAATAACAACATCTAAACCCAGTCACTAGTAGCTGCTGTGGTAGCCAGACTAAGACCCAATAACAACATCTAAACCCAGTCACTAGTAGCTGCTGTGGTAGCCAGACTAAGACCCAATAACAACATCTAAACCCAGTCACTAGTAGCTGCTGTGGTAGCCAGAATAAGACCCAATAACAACATCTAAACCCAGTCACTAGTAGCTGCTGTGGTAGCCAGACTAAGACCCAATAACAACATCTAAACCCAGTCACTAGTAGCTGCTGTGGTAGCCAGACTAAGACCAAATAACAACATCAAAAACCAGTCACTAGTAGCTCCTGTGGTAGCCAGACTAAGACCCAATAACAACATCTAAAACCAGTCACTAGTAGCTGCTGTGGTTGCCAGACTAAGACCCAATAACAACATCTAAACCCAGTAACTAGTAGCTGCTGTGGTAGCCAGACTAAGACCCAATAACAACATCTAAACCCAGTCACTAGCAGCTCCTGTGGTAGCCAGACTAAGACCCAATGATAACATCTAAACCAAGTCACTAGTAGCTGCTGTGGTAGCCAGACTAAGACCCAATAACAACATCTAAACCCAGTCACTAGTAGCTGCTGTGGTAGCCAGACTAAGACCCAATAACAACATCTAAACCCAGTCACTAGTAGCTGCTGTGGTAGCCAGACTAAGACCCAATGATAACATCTAAACCAAGTCACTAGTAGCTGCTGTGGTAGCCAGACTAAGACCCAATAACAACATCTAAACCCAGTCACTAGTAGCTGCTGTGGTAGCCAGACTAAGACCCAATGATACCATCTAAACCCAGTTACTAGTAGCACCTGTGGTAGCCAGACTAAGACCCAACGATAACATCTAAACCCAGTCACTAGTAGCTACTGTGGTAGCCAGACTAAGACCCAATAACAACATCTAAACCCAGTCACTAGTAGCTGCTGTGGTAGCCAGACTTAGACCCAATAACAACATCAAAAACCAGTCACTAGTAGCTGCTGTGGTAGCCAGACTAAGACCCAATAACAACATCAAAAACCAGTCACTATTAGCTGCTGTGGTAGCCAGACTAAGACCCAATGATAACATCTAAACCCAGTGACTAGTTTCTCCTGTGGTAGCCAGACTAAGACCCAATAACAACATCAAAAACCAGTCACTAGTAGCTGCTGTGGTAGCCAGACTATGACAAAATAACAACATAAAAAACCAATCACTAGTAGCTGCTGTGGTAGCCAGACTAAGACTCAATCCTAACATCTAAAACAGTGACTAGTAGCTGCTGTGGTAGCCAGACTAAGACCCAATAACAACATCTAAACACAGTCACTAGTAGCTGCTGTGGTAGCCAGACTAAGACTCAATCCTAACATCTAAACCAGTGACTAGTAGCTTCTGTGGTAGACAGACTAAGACCCAATAACAACATCTAAACCCAGTCACTAGTAGCTGCTGTGGTAGCCAGACTAAGACTCAATCCTAACATCTAAACCAGTGACTAGTAGCTGCTGTGGTAGCCAGACTAAGACTCAATCCTAACATCTAAACCGAGTCACTAGTAGCTGCTGTGGTAGCCAGACTAAGACCCAATAACAACATCTAAACCCAGTCACTAGTAGCTGCTGTGGTAGCCAGACTAAGACCCAATAACAACATCTAAACCCAGTCACTAGTAGCTGCTGTGGTAGCCAGACTAAGACCCAATAACAACATGTAAACCCAGTCACTAGTAGCTGCTGTGGTAGCCAGACTAAGACCCAATGATACCATCTAAACTCAGTGACTAGTAGCTGCTGTGGTAGCCAGACTAAGACCCAATAACAACATCTAAACCCAGTCACTAGTAGCTGCTGTGGTATCCAGACTAAGACCCAATAGCAACATCTAAACCCAGTCACTAGTAGCTGCTGTGGTAGCCAGACTAAGACCCAATAACAACATCTAAACCCAGTCACTAGTAGCTGCTGTGGTAGCCAGACTAAGACCCAATAACAACATCTAAACCCAGTCACTAGTAGCTCCTGTGGTAGCCAGACTAAGACCAGATTATACCATCTAAACCCAGTCACTAGTAGCTGCTGTGGTAGCCAGACTAAGACCCAATAACAACATCAAAAACCAATCACTAGTACCTCCTGTGGTAGCCAGACTATGACAAAATAACAACATCAAAAAAAAGTCACTAGTACCTCCTGTGGTAGCCAGACTAAGACCCAATAACAACATCTAAAACCAGTCACTAGTTTCTCCTGTGGTAGCCAGACTAAGACAAAATAACAACATCTAAAGCCAGTCACTAGTAGCTCCTGTGGTAGCCAGACTAAGACCCAATAACAACATCTAAAGCCAGTCACTAGTAGCTCCTGTGGTAGCCAGACTAAGACCCAATAACAACATCTAAACCCAGTCACTAGTAGCTCCTGTGGTAGCCAGACTAAGACCCAATAACAACATCTAAACCCAGTCACTAGTAGCTGCTGTGGTAGCCAGACTAAGACCCAATAACAACATCTAAACGCAGTCACTAGTAGCTGCTGTGGTAGCCAGACTAAGACCGAATCCTAACATCTAAACCCAGTTACTAGTAGCTGCTGTGGTAGCCAGACTAAGACCCAATAACAACATCTAAACCCAGTGACTAGTACCTCCTGTGTTAGCCAGACTAAGACCCAATAACAACATCTAAACCCAGTTACTAGTAGCTCCTGTGGTAGCCAGACTAAGACCCAATGACAACATCTAAACCCAGTCACTAGTAGCTGCTGTGGTAGCCAGACTAAGACCCAATAACAACATCAAAAACCTGTCACTAGTAGCTGCTGTGGTAGCCAGACTAAGACCCAATAACAACATCAAAAACCTGTCACTAGTAGCTGCTGTGGTAACCAGACTAAGACCCAATGATAACATCTAAACCCAGTCACTAGTAGCTGCTGTGGTAGCCAGACTAAGACTCAATCCTAACATCTAAACCCAGTCACTAGTAGCTGCTGTGGTAGCCAGACTAAGACCCAATGATAACATCTAAACCCAGTCACTAGTAGCTGCTGTGGTAGCCAGACTAAGACTCAATCCTAACATCTAAACCCAGTCACTAGTAGCTGCTGTGGTAGCCAGACTAAGACCCAATGATAACATCTAAACCCAGTTACTAGTAGCTGCTGTGGTAGCCAGACTAAGACCCAATAACAACATCTAAACCCAGTCACTAGTAGCTCCTGTGGTAGCCAGACTAAGACCCAATAACAACATCTAAACCCAGTCACTAGTAGCTGCTGTGGTAGCCAGACTAAGACCTAATAACAACATCTAAACCCAGTCACTAGTAGCTGCTGTGGTAGCCAGACTAAGACCCAATAACAACATCTAAACCCAGTCACTAGTAGCTGCTGTGGTAGCCAGACTAAGACCGAATCCTAACATCTAAACCCAGTTACTAGTAGCTGCTGTGGTAGCCAGACTAAGACCCAATAACAACATCTAAAACCAGTCACTAGTTTCTCCTGTGGTAGCCAGACTAAGACAAAATAACAACATCTAAAGCCAGTCACTAGTAGCTCCTGTGGTAGCCAGACTAAGACCCAATAACAACATCTAAAGCCAGTCACTAGTAGCTCCTGTGGTAGCCAGACTAAGACCCAATAACAACATCTAAACCCAGTCACTAGTAGCTCCTGTGGTAGCCAGACTAAGACCCAATAACAACATCTAAACCCAGTCACTAGTAGCTGCTGTGGTAGCCAGACTAAGACCCAATAACAACATCTAAACGCAGTCACTAGTAGCTGCTGTGGTAGCCAGACTAAGACCGAATCCTAACATCTAAACCCAGTTACTAGTAGCTGCTGTGGTAGCCAGACTAAGACCCAATAACAACATCTAAACCCAGTGACTAGTACCTCCTGTGTTAGCCAGACTAAGACCCAATAACAACATCTAAACCCAGTTACTAGTAGCTCCTGTGGTAGCCAGACTAAGACCCAATGACAACATCTAAACCCAGTCACTAGTAGCTGCTGTGGTAGCCAGACTAAGACCCAATAACAACATCAAAAACCTGTCACTAGTAGCTGCTGTGGTAGCCAGACTAAGACCCAATAACAGCATCAAAAACCTGTCACTAGTAGCTGCTGTGGTAACCAGACTAAGACCCAATGATAACATCTAAACCCAGTCACTAGTAGCTGCTGTGGTAGCCAGACTAAGACTCAATCCTAACATCTAAACCCAGTCACTAGTAGCTGCTGTGGTAGCCAGACTAAGACCCAATGATAACATCTAAACCCAGTCACTAGTAGCTGCTGTGGTAGCCAGACTAAGACTCAATCCTAACATCTAAACCCAGTCACTAGTAGCTGCTGTGGTAGCCAGACTAAGACCCAATGATAACATCTAAACCCAGTTACTAGTAGCTGCTGTGGTAGCCAGACTAAGACCCAATAACAACATCTAAACCCAGTCACTAGTAGCTCCTGTGGTAGCCAGACTAAGACCCAATAACAACATCTAAACCCAGTCACTAGTAGCTGCTGTGGTAGCCAGACTAAGACCTAATAACAACATCTAAACCCAGTCACTAGTAGCTGCTGTGGTAGCCAGACTAAGACCCAATAACAACATCTAAACCCAGTCACTAGTAGCTGCTGTGGTAGCCAGACTAAGACCGAATCCTAACATCTAAACCCAGTTACTAGTAGCTGCTGTGGTAGCCAGACTAAGACCCAATAACAACATCTAAACCCAGTGACTAGTACCTCCCGTGGTAGCCAGACTAAGACCCAATAACAACATCTAAACCCAGTTACTAGTAGCTCCTGTGGTAGCCAGACTAAGACCCAATAACAACATCTAAACCCAGTCACTAGTAGCTGCTGTGGTAGCCAGACTAAGACCCAATAACAACATCAAAAACCAGTCACTAGTAGCTGCTGTGGTAGCCAGACTAAGACCCAATGATAACATCTAAACCCAGTCACTAGTAGCTGCTGTGGTAGCCAGACTAAAACTCAATCCTAACATCTAAACCCAGTCACTAGTAGCTGCTGTGGTAGCCAGACTAAGACCCAATGATAACATCTAAACCCAGTTACTAGTAGCTGCTGTGGTAGCCAGACTAAGACCCAATAACAACATCTAAACCCAGTCACTAGTAGCTCCTGTGGTAGCCAGACTAAGACCCAATAACAACATCTAAACCCAGTCACTAGTAGCTGCTGTGGTAGCCAGACTAAGACCTAATAACAACATCTAAACCCAGTCACTAGTAGCTGCTGTGGTAGCCAGACTAAGACCCAATAACAACATCTAAACCCAGTCACTAGTAGCTGCTGTGGTAGCCAGAATAAGACCGAATCCTAAAATCTAAACCCAGTTACTAGTAGCTGCTGTGGTAGCCAGACTAAGACCCAATAACAACATCTAAACCCAGTGACTAGTACCTCCTGTGGTAGCCAGACTAAGACCCAATAACAACATCTAAACCCAGTCACTAGTAGCTGCTGTGGTAGCCAGACTAAGACCCAATAACAACATCAAAAACCAGTCACTAGTAGCTGCTGTGGTAGCCAGACTAAGACCCAATGATAACATCTAAACCCAGTCACTAGTAGCTGCTGTGGTAGCCAGACTAAGACTCAATCCTAATATCTAAACCCAGTCACTAGTAGCTGCTGTGGTAGCCAGACTAAGACCCAATGATAACATCTAAACCCAGTTACTAGTAGCTGCTGTGGTAGCCAGACTAAGACCCAATAACAACATCTAAACCCAGTCACTAGTAGCTCCTGTGGTAGCCAGACTAAGACCTAATAACAACATCTAAACCCAGTCACTAGTAGCTGCTGTGGTAGCCAGACTAAGACCCAAAAACAACATCTAAACCCAGTCACTAGTAGCTGCTGTGGTAGCCAGACTAAGACCGAATCCTAACATCTAAAACCAGTTACTAGTAGCTGCTGTGGTAGCCAGACTAAGACCCAATAACAACATCTAAACCCAGTGACTAGTACCTCCTGTGGTAGCCAGACTAAGACCCAATAACAACATCTAAACCCAGTTACTAGTAGCTCCTGTGGTAGCCAGACTAAGACCCAATAACAACATCTAAACCCAGTCACTAGTAGCTGCTGTGGTAGCCAGACTAAGACCCAATAACAACATCAAAAACCAGTCACTAGTAGATGCTGTGGTAGCCAGACTAAGACCCAATGATAACATCTAAACCCAGTCACTAGTAGCTGCTGTGGTAGCCAGACTAAGACTCAATCCTAACATCTAAACCCAGTCACTAGTAGCTGCTGTGGTAGCCAGACTAAGACCCAATGATAACATCTAAACCCAGTTACTAGTAGCTGCTGTGGTAGCCAGACTAAGACCCAATAACAACATCTAAACCCAGTCACTAGTAGCTCCTGTGGTAGCCAGACTAAGACCCAATAACAACATCTAAACCCAGTCACTAGTAGCTGCTGTGGTAGCCAGACTAAGACCTAATAACAACATCTAAACCCAGTCACTAGTAGCTGCTGTGGTAGCCAGACTAAGACCCAATAACAACATCTAAACCCAGTCACTAGTAGCTGCTGTGGTAGCCAGACTAAGACCGAATCCTAACATCTAAACCCAGTTACTAGTAGCTGCTGTGGTAGCCAGACTAAGACCCAATAACAACATCTAAACCCAGTGACTAGTACCTCCTGTGGTAGCCAGACTAAGACCCAATAACAACATCTAAACCCAGTTACTAGTAGCTCCTGTGGTAGCCAGACTAAGACCCAATAACAACATCTAAACCCAGTCACTAGTAGCTGCTGTGGTAGCCAGACTAAGACCCAATAACAACATCAAAAACCAGTCACTAGTAGCTGCTGTGGTAGCCAGACTAAGACCCAATGATAACATCTAAACCCAGTCACTAGTAGCTGCTGTGGTAGCCAGACTAAAACTCAATCCTAACATCTAAACCCAGTCACTAGTAGCTGCTGTGGTAGCCAGACTAAGACCCAATGATAACATCTAAACCCAGTTACTAGTAGCTGCTGTGGTAGCCAGACTAAGACCCAATAACAACATCTAAACCCAGTCACTAGTAGCTCCTGTGGTAGCCAGACTAAGACCCAATAACAACATCTAAACCCAGTCACTAGTAGCTGCTGTGGTAGCCAGACTAAGACCTTTATAACAACATCTAAACCCAGTCACTAGTAGCTGCTGTGGTAGCCAGACTAAGACCCAATAACAACATCTAAACCCAGTCACTAGTAGCTGCTGTGGTAGCCAGAATAAGACCGAATCCTAAAATCTAAACCCAGTTACTAGTAGCTGCTGTGGTAGCCAGACTAAGACCCAATAACAACATCTAAACCCAGTGACTAGTACCTCCTGTGGTAGCCAGACTAAGACCCAATAACAACATCTAAACCCAGTCACTAGTAGCTGCTGTGGTAGCCAGACTAAGACCCAATAACAACATCAAAAACCAGTCACTAGTAGCTGCTGTGGTAGCCAGACTAAGACCCAATGATAACATCTAAACCCAGTCACTAGTAGCTGCTGTGGTAGCCAGACTAAGACTCAATCCTAATATCTAAACCCAGTCACTAGTAGCTGCTGTGGTAGCCAGACTAAGACCCAATGATAACATCTAAACCCAGTTACTAGTAGCTGCTGTGGTAGCCAGACTAAGACCCAATAACAACATCTAAACCCAGTCACTAGTAGCTCCTGTGGTAGCCAGACTAAGACCCAATAACAACATCTAAACCCAGTCACTAGTAGCTGCTGTGGTAGCCAGACTAAGACCCAATAACAACATCTAAACCCAGTCACTAGCAGCTCCTGTGGTAGCCAGACTAAGACCCAATAACAACATCTAAACCCAGTCACTAGTAGCTCCTGTGGTAGCCAGACTAAGAACCAATAACAACATCTAAACCCAGTCACTAGTAGCTCCTGTGGTAGCCAGACTAAGACCCAATAACAACATCTAAACCCAGTCACTAGTAGCTGCTGTGGTAGCCAGACTAAGACCCAATAACAACATCTAAACCCATTCACTAGTAGCTCCTGTGGTAGCCAGACTAAGACCCAATAACAACATCTAAACCCAGTCACTAGTAGCTCCTGTGGTAGCCAGACTAAGACACAATAACAACATCTAACCCAGTCACTAGTAGCTCCTGTGGTAGCCAGACTAAGACCCAATAACAACATCTAAACCCAGTCACTAGTAGCTCCTGTGGTAGCCAGACTAAGACCCAATAACAACATCTAAACCCAGTCACTAGTAGCTCCTGTGGTAGCCAGACTAAGACCCAATAACAACATCTAAACCCAGTCACTAGTAGCTCCTGTGGTAGCCAGACTAAGACCCAATAACAACATCTAAACCCAGTCACTAGTAGCTCCTGTGGTAGCCAGACTAAGACCCAATAACAACATCTAAACCCAGTCACTAGTAGCTCCTGTGGTAGCCAGACTAAGACCCAATCCTAACATCTAAACCCAGTCACTAGTAGCTGCTGTGGTAGCCAGACTAAGACCCAATAACAACATCTAAACCCAGTCACTAGTAGCTGCTGTGGTAGCCAGACTAAGACCCAATGATAACAACTAATCCCAATCACTCACTTGTGCTTCTAGTTCCGACAGTGCAGTAATATCTAACAGTAATCTGACAATTCAACAACTACCTAATACACACAAATCTAAGAAAAGGGATGGAATAACAATATATACAAATAAATATACTGTATGGATGAGCGATGACCGACCGGCATAGGCAAGATGCAATAAATAGTATAAAATACAGTATATACATATGGGATGAGTAATATAAGATATTAAGTAAACATTATTAAAGTGTAATTATTCAAGTGACTAGTGATCCATTTATTAAACAGGCCAATAATTTCACGTCTGTAAATAAGCAGCAGCCTCTCTGTGTTAGGGATGGCTGTTTAACAGTCTGATGGCCTTGAGATTGAAGCTGTTTTTCAGTTTCTCGGTCCCAGCTTTGATGCACCTGAACTGGCCTGGCCTTCTGGATGGTAGCGGGGTGAAAAGGCAGTGGCTCGGGTGGTTGTTGTCCTTGATGATCTTTTTGGCCTTCCGGTGACATCGGTTGCTGTAGGTACCCTGGAGGGCAGGTAGTTTGAACCCGGTGATGCATTGTGCAGACCACACCACCATCTCAGTTGTGCATCTGTAAAACGTTGTGAGGGATTTATGTGACAAGCCAAATGTCTTCAGCCTCCTGAGGTTGTTGCATCTTCTTCACAGCACTGTCTGTGTGGGTGGACCATCTCAGTTTGTCCGTGATGTGCACTCTGAGGAACTTAAAACTTTCCACCTTCTCCACTGCTGTCCCGTCGATGTGGATAGGGGGGTGCTCCATCTGCTGTTTCCTGAAGTCCACGATCATCTCCTTTCTTTTGTTGTGGTTGAGTGAGAGGTTATTTTCCTGAAACCGCACTCACGAGTGCTCTCACCTCCTCCCTGTAGGCTGCCTCGTCGTTGTTGGTAATCAAGCCCACTGCCTTTGTGTCGTCCGCAAGCTTCATGATTGAGTTGGAGTTGTGCATGGCCACGCAGTCATGGGTGAACATGGAGTACAGGTGGGGGCTGAGAATGCACCCTTGTGGGATCAGCAAAGTGGAGATGTTGTTTCTTACCTTCATCATCTGGGTGCGGCCCGCAGGAAGTCCAGGACCCAATGGCACAGGGTGGGTTTGAGACCCAGGGCCTCAAGCTTAATGATGAGCTTGGAGGGTACTATGGTGTTGAATGCTGAGCTGTAGTCAATGAACAGCATTCTTACATAGGTATTCCTCTTGTCCAGATGGGATAGGGCAGTGTGATGGTGATAGCATCGTCTGTGGACCTATTGGTACGGTATGCAAATTGAAGTGGGTCTAGGATGGCAGGTATGGTGGAGGTGATATGATCCTTGACTAGTCTCTCAAAGCTCTTCATAATGACAGAAGTGAGTGCTACGGGGCGATAGTCATTTAGTTCAGGTACAGAAACAATGGTGGCCATGTTGAAGCATGTGTGGGCAGCAGACTGGGATAGGGAGAGATTGAATATGTCTGTGAACACACCAGGCAGCTGGTCTGCACATGGTCTGAGGACGCGGCTAGGGATGCCGTCTGAGCCGGCAGCTTTGCGAGGGTTAACACGTTTAAATGTCTTACTCACGTTGGCCACAGATAAGGAGATGGAGGGCCCACAGTCCTTGGTAGTGGGCCGCGTCGGTGGCACTGTATTATCCTCAAAGCGGGTAAAGAAGATGTTTAGTTTCTCTGGAAGCAAGACGTCGGTGTCCGTGACGTTTCCTGGTTTTCTTTTTTTAGTCCGTGATTGGCCGTAGCCCCTGCCTACATACGTTTTGTGTCTGAGCCATTGAATTGCGACTCCACTTTGTCCCTATACCGACGTTTCGCTTGTTTGATTGCCTTGCGGAGGGAATAACTACACTGTTTGTATTCGGACATATTCCCACTCATCTTGCCATCGTTAAATGCGGTGGTTCACGCTTTCAGTTTTGCATGAATGCCGCCATCTATCCACGGTTTCTGGTTTGGGTAGGTTTTAATAGTCACAGTGGGTACATCATCTCAAACACACATCCTTATGAACTCACTAATTAAATCAGCGTACAACTCGCTATTATTCTCTGATTTAATTTGATTAGATTTTATTTGGATCTCTTTTAGTCCCCATTTGGACTAATCTTCCAAGAGTCCTTAAACATTAAAATACAATTTATAATACGAACACATTTCCACATATAACACACTATTACAAACATACATAATATACTAACATAATGACCCAATAAATACTCAATCTAAAAAAATATTGATTCTTCATCTACTAGTCCCACAACATTTCTAAATATTATACTTAAATTGTTTTAAAATACTGTTTAAATGTATATATTGAAAGGTTTCTGGTATGCTCAGTTAATTTATTCCATTTCTTTATTGCTCTAAATCATAACGTTCTTTTGCTATTATTCTCTGAGGCTGCGTGGAACATTTCCCAGTCCGCGTGATCAAAACAATCTGGAAGCGTGGATTCCGATTGGTCATACCAGCGTTGAATAGTTCTCGTCCCGGGTACATCCTGTTTGAGTTTCTGCCTATAGGTCGGGGGAAGCAAAATTAAGTTATGGTCAGATTTGCGAAAGGGAGGGTGGGGGAGGGCCTTGTATGCATCGCAGAAGTTAGAGTAGCAGTGATCCAGTGTATTGTTCACACGAGTGCTACAATCAATATGCTGATAGAATTTAGGTAGGCTTGTTCTCAAATTTGCTTTGTTAAAATCTCCAGCTACAATAAATGCAGCCTCAGGATATATGGTTTCCAGTTTGCGTAGAGTCCAGTGAAGTTCCTTGAAGGCCGCCGTGGTATCGGCTTGAGGGGGGATATACACGGCTGTGACAATAACCAGCAAGAAATCTCTTGGGAGATAATATGGTCGGCATTTGATATTGAGTAATTCTAGGTCAGGTGAACAAAGGACTTAAGTTCCTGTATGTTGTTACAATTACACCATGAGTCGTTAATCATGAAGCACGTTTATTTCTGTAGGCACGCCGCATAAAGAATCCCGGTGGCTCTACCATCTCCGAAAACATATCCCGAGAGAGCCATGTTTCTGTGAAATAGAGTATGTTACTATCCCTGATGTCTCTCTGGAAGGCAACCCTTGCCCTAATTTTGTCTACCTTGTTATCTAGAGACTGGACATTGGGGAGTAATATACTCGGAAGCGTCCGGTGTTGTGCATGCCACCGAATTCTGACCAAGAGGCCGTTCCATCTACCTCTTCTGCAGCGACGTTGTTTTGGGTCGGCCTCTGAGATCAGATCAAATGCCCTTAGTGGTGGTGCGAACAAAGAATCCGCTTCGGGAAAGTCGCATTCCTAGTCGTAATGTTGGTAAGTTGACGTCGCTCTGATATCCAATGGTTCCTCCCAGCTGTATGTAATAACACTTAAGATTTTCTGTGTTATGAAAGAAATAATAGATTAAAAAACTAAGTACTGTATAGTTTCCTAAGGACTAAAAAGGAGGTGACCCTCTCTGTCTGCGCCATCTTGCTATTGAGCCAGACTAAGACCCAATCCTAACATCTAAAGCCAATCACTAGTAGCTCTTGTGGTAGCCAAACTAAGACCCAATCAAAACATCTAAAGCCAATCACTAGTCATCTCACTACTGCTGAATGTAAGGCTCTAGAATCCTACCCAGCTTTTCTCCATCCCTCCATCCATGACTCTCTTTAGGCATCTCTTCCTTTGCCTAATGGCTAGTGGTATTTTAAGATGAGGTTGACTTGAGTTCACTTTCAGTTCTCCTGAAAGACCTTTACCCGGTCCGTCTCTGTTCTGTTTCCCTACATCATACATCCCTCAGCCTTTAGTTTCCTGTCCCTTACTCCGTTACCCTTCCTGTGCTCACACAATCCACCCTGTCGTCATTCTCTAATTTCTGTAACAGAAGCCTTGACCTCTTCCATTGCTTCCATTGCCTGTTCTGACTGAGCTCAGCAGCCAATAAGAGGCTTGCTAAACCCTGCACTCTGCCAACCCTGGTGATGACCAAATGTTTAAACTCACTGACACTTGGATTCAAGAATTTGTTCTCATCTGCTCAAGATACTGCAACTTTCTATTCTAACGTTACGTGACTCGTGTATATATTAATGATTAATTTATAAACCCAGCAAGTATTTAGGCCTTTTTTTATGAAGTATGTCAGTGGTAACCCAAAACAACCCTTGGCTCAAGGAGAGCTTTAAAGTGATACGTATCTCTTTATTTTGTACCCCCTCCCCCCAGAATGCTACCACTAGAATAAACTCTAGAGACAAAATCTGACCTTGCCTTGAAAGAGAAATTCTGAATAAATGTTACAGATGTAATTTATTCCCTTCAGGCAAGCCCACTACCTGTACCATATGTAAATCTCACACATTGCTGTGTCTTAAAGTGCATGTACTGTAGTCCCTTTGCACTTATATAAAACATATTCAGAAATCATCCACCACTTCTACTGTCAGACAAGATCACATTGTTTTAGCTGTTCACCTCCATTTCCTGTCTGACCGTCATTGTGAAACACAGAATAAACACCTTCTTTCCTCTCGTTACTTATCATCTGTCACAGAGGAGCAAGAGAGACAGAGAGGTGAAAAACCTGGGATGAAAATATATGAATTGGCTCATAAAAGTGAGCCTGATTAAATTAAGAAGATAATTGGATTTGTCTAAGTGTGAGTGTAATAAAAAAAAAGTCTGATTCGCTGTGATGAAATGGCCTGATTTAGATGTAGTCGTTTGGCTTGGCAGATTTGATGTGATTGGGAGGATGGGGGATGGGGTGGGAGGGGTGTTGGTTCAGTGAAATTACAAAGTCTACGGAAATGGAACACTTGCACATGGCAAACCAGTGGTGACACATCACAGCTCAGTGAGTTTCATCTTCACACTCGGTTCCGCTACCTGGGCAGAATGCTCTAGGTGTTGATCTGTCACATGTATTAACAGTATGTCTGCTCTGAGGTCTTCATTAAAGAGCCGTCTTACTGTGGTGTTGAATATGCTTTTGAGGACCAATTCAATTAATTTCAAGGGGCTTTATTGGCATGGGAAACATGTGTTAACATTGCCAAAGCAAGTGAGGTAGATAATATACAAAAGTGAAATAAACAATAAAAATTAACAGTAAACATTACACATAAGAAGTTTCAAAACAATAAAGCCATTACAAATGTCATATTATGTATATATACAGTGTTGTAACAATGTACAAATGGTTAAAGTACACAAGGGAAAATAAATAAGCATAAATATGGGTTGTATTTACAATGGTGTTCGTTCTTCACTGGTTGACCTTTTCTTGTGGCAACAGGTCGCAAATCTTGCTGCTGTGATGGCACACTGTGGAATTTTGGTTTGTTTTCAAATTCTTTGTGGATCTGTGTATTCTGAGGGAAATATGTGTCTCTAATATGGTCATACATTGGGCAGGAGGTTAGGAAGTGCAGCTCAGTTTCCACCTCATTTTGTTGGCAGCGTGCACATAGCCTGTCTTTTCTTGAAAGCCATGTCTGCCTACGGCGGCCTTTCTCAATAGCCATGAGTCTGTACATAGTCAAAGCTTTCCTTAAGTTTGGGTCAGTCACAGTGGTCAGGTATTCTGCCACTCTCTGTTTAGGAGCCAAATAGCATTCTAGTTTGCTTTGTTAATTCTTTTCAATGTGCCAAGTAATTATCTTTTTGTTTTCTCATGATTTGCTTGGGTCTAATTGTGCTGCTGTCCTGGGGCTCTCTGGGGTGTGTTTGTGTTTGTGAACAGAGCCCCAGGACCATCTTGCTTAGGGGACTCTTCTCCAGGTTAATCTCTCTGTAGGTGATGGCTTTGTTATGGAAGGTTTGGGAATCGCTTCCTTTTAGGTGGTTGTAGAATTGAACGTCTCTTTTCCGGATTTTGATAATTAGCGGGTATCGGCCTAATTCTGCTCTGCATGCATTATTTGGTGTTCTACATTGTACACGGAGAATATTTTTGCAGAATTCTGCATGCAGAGTCTCAATTTCGTGTTTGTCCCATTTTGTGAAATCGTGGTTGGTGAGTGGACCCCAGACCTCACAACCATAAAGGGCAATGGGTTCTATGACTGATTCAAGTATTTTTAGCTAGATCCTAATTGGTATGTTGAATTTTATATTCCTTTTGATGGCATAGAATGCCCTTCTTGCCTTGTCTCTCATACCGTTCACAGCTTTGTGGAAGTTACCTGTGGCGCTGATGTTTAGGCCAAGGTATGTATTGTTTTTTGTGTGCTCTAGGGCAACGGTGTCTAGATGGAATTTGTATTTGTGCTTCTGGCGACTGGACCTTTTTTGGAACCCCATTATTTTGGTCTTCCTGAGATTTACTGTCAGGGCCCAGGTCTGGCAGAATCTGTGTAGCATATCTAGGTGCTGCTGTAGGCCCTCCTTGGTTGGTGACAGAAGCACCAAATCATCAGCAAACAGTAGACATTTGACTTCAGATTCTAGTAGGGTGAGGCCGGGTGCTGCAGACTTTTTCTAGTGCCTGCGCCAATTTGTTGATATATATGTTGAAGAGGGTGGGGCTTAAGCTGTATGTTATTTGCCAATTTTATCCTCACACTTGTTGTTTGTGTACATGGATTTTATAATGTTGTATGTTTTACCCCCAACACCACTTTCCATCAATTTGTAAAGCAGACCCTCATGCCCAAATGAGTCGAAGGCTTTTTTGAAATCAACAAAGCATGAGAAGACTTTGCCTTTGTTTTGGTTTGTTTGGTTGTCAATTAGGGTGTGCAGGGTGAATACATGGTCTGTTGTACGGTAATTTGGTAAAAAGCCAATTTGACATTTGCTCAGGACATTGTTTTCACTGAGGAAATGTACGAGTCTGATGTTAATGATAATGCAGAGGATTTTCCCATGGTATCTGTTGACGCATATCCCACGGTAGTTATTGGGGTCAAAATTGTCTCCACTTTTGTGGATTGGGGTGATCAGTCCTTTGTTCCAAATATTGGGGAAGATGCCAGACCTAAGGATGATGTTAAAACTTCTTATGGCTGAGATCCCGTTAACGGGATCGACTTGACAACAGCCAGTGAAAGTGCAGAGCGCCAAATTCAAACAGCAGAAATCTCATACTTAAATTTCCTCAAACATACAAGTATTTTACACCATTTTAAAGATACACTTGTTGTAAATCCAGCCACAGTATCCGATTTCAAAAAGGCTTTACGACGAAAGCACACCAAATGTTTATGTTAGGTCAGTACCTAGTCACAGAAAAACACAGCCATTTTTCCAGCCAAAGAGAGGAGTCACAAAAAGCAGAAAGAGAGATAAAATTAATCACTAACCTTTGATGATCTTCTTCAGATGACACTCATAGGACTTCATGTTACACAATACATGTATGTTTGATAAAGTTCATATTTATATCCAAAAATCTTAGTTTACTTTGGCGTGTTATGTTCAGTAATGTTTTGCCTCCATAACATCCAGGGATTTTGCAGAGAGCCACATCAATTTACAGAAATAATCATAATAAACATTGATAAAAGATACAAGTATTATACATGGAACTTTTGATAAACTTCTCCTTAATGCAACCGCTGTGTCAGATTTACCAAAAACTTTACGGAAAAAGCAAGCCATGCTATAATTTGAGTACAGCGCTCAGAGCCCAAACAAGCCATACAGATATCCGCCAAGTTGTGGAGTCAACAAAAGTCAGAAACAGTATTATAAATATTCACTTACCTTTGATGATCTTCATCAGAATGCACTCCCAGGAATCCCAGTTCCACAATAAATGTTTGTTTTGTTCGATAACATCCATAATTTATTTCCAAATACCTCCTTTTTGTTCGCGCGTTTAGTTCCAAAATCCAAATTGATGACGCGCAGGTCAGACGAAAAGTCAAAAAATTCCATTACAGTTCGTAGAAACATGTCAAACGATGTATAGAATCAATCTTTAGGGTGTTTTTTAACATAAATCTTCAATAATGTTTCAACTGGAGATTTCCTTGTCTTCAGAAATGCGATGGAACGTAGGTCGCTCTCACGGGAGCGCGCGTGGTCAGCTCATCCCAGACACCTGACTCAAAGAGCTCTCCTTCCCTGATTCTTCACAGTAGAAGCATTAAACAAGGTTGTAAAGACTATTGACATCTAGTGGAAGCCTTAGGAAGTGTAATATGACCCCAAAGACACTGTATATTGGATAGGCAAACCTACAAACCTCAGATTTTCCACTTCCTTGTTGGGTTTTTTCTCAGGTTTTTGCCTGCCATATGAGTTTTTCTCTACTCACAGACATCATTCAAACAGTTTTAGAAACTTCAGAGTGTTTTCTATCCAAATCTACTAATAATATGCATTTCTAAGCTTCTGGGCTTGAGTAGCAGGCAGTTTACTCTGGGCACCCTCCAGACAGACACACCTCCACCCCCCACCTCGACACAGACACACCTCAACCTCTAGACAGACACACCTCAACCCCCTCCCTCCAGACACACACCTCAACCCCCACCCTCCAGACAGACATACCTTAACCCCCCCCCTCCCCACAGACACACCTCAACCCCCAACCTCTAGAAAGACACACCTCCACCCCCCACCTCGACACAGACACACCTCAACCCCCGCCCTCCAGACAGAAACACCTCAACCCCCACCCTCCAGACAGACATACCTTAACCCCCCCCCCCCTTCCCACAGACATACCTCAACCCCCACCCTCCACACAGACACACCTCCACCCCCCACCTCGACACAGACACACCTCAACCTCTAGACAGACACACCTCAACCCCCCCAGGGGACCAGGTGTTAATTACAGGCTAATCCATAAAGCACACTAAATGATGGCCCTATGGTGTGACTGTAGCTTATGGTCATTACAGCCCAGTGATTGATGTGATAAATGCTTTAGCCATCCCAGACGGACAGACAGACAGACAGACAGACAGACAGACAGACAGACAGACAGACAGACAGACAGACAGACAGCTGACCTAGCAGTGTAGCTATGTTGTGAAGAGTTTAATTACCAGACAGGTGAGCTTTGCAGAGCAGGCATAGCTTTAACTTCATTATCCTCATCCTCATCATGTTTGCAGTGTGTGTGTCAGCTTGCCTATGAGTGTGTATGCATGTGTGTGTTTCCTCCTCTTTCCTCTGCCGNCTTTGCAGAGCAGGCATAGCTTTAACTTCATTATCCTCATCCTCATCATGTTTGCAGTGTGTGTGTCAGCTTGCCTATGAGTGTGTATGCATGTGTGTGTTTCCTCCTCTTTCCTCTGCCGTGTGTGAGAAACTGGGAGTACTTTGGCCTGTAATTGTAATCTCCAGGGGTGAGGAGGGTCTGCATCTCTGAAGTCTATCCCCTCTGGTATTAAAGGTACTCTTTACAGGGACACACATTCTCCCATTAAACACTTCACACCAAGTCAATTTACACAACAGCACTCTTCTCTCTCTCTCTCTCTCTCTCTCTCTCTCTCTCTCTCTCTCTCTCTCTCCTCTCTCTCTCTCTCTCTCTCTCTCTCTCTCTCTCTCTCTCTCTCTCTCTCTCTCTCTCTCTCTCTCTCTCTCTCTCTCTCTCTCTCTCTCTCTCTCTCTCTCTCTCTCTCTCTCTCTCCTCTCTCTCTCTCTCTCTCTCTCTCTCTCACTCTCTCTCTCTCTCTGCTGCCAATGGGTCGTTAAAAACGAGCATGTATATAATGAAGATTGGAAAATCACTAACTGTGCACTGTAGCTGTTAGGGGGTGTGCTTGGTACTGGAAAAAAGAGATGGAGAGAAAGGAGAAGTGGAGGTGGAGGATTTACTGTTGAAGAAATAACCATGTTAAAAAGGTTTTGTAATTTTGTGGATGAAATGCGTAATTTAACTTGAAACAAATTTGTCCACAGTTCTGTGGTGTTGTAATTAGAATGGGGTGCTGGTGCTTTTGATGAAAGAGGGGTGTTAGGCTGAGCAAATATGCGCTTTACTCTCTGCAACACTTGCTACAGCCCACACTTTATCACTTTGAGCAGCAATAACAACAACAGAGCAACAAAAAAAACATAAAGATGTTAGCCCAGTACCATAGACGTGTTCAGCCACATTTGTTACGTTCAGAGAGGTTGAAGTTGGTAGAATGCAGACTGAATTTCATTGGCAGTTGACTTTGTAGCTCCTCGGCTGTTGACTCTTGTGTTAAGAAGCATTTGGAGTCAGCCAGAGATGACTGGCAGGATGTGAGCAGTCAATAAGATAGAAAGTGTTGGTTTTATTTGTGTCATGGGAGTGTTGCAGCTGTGAGAATTACACTTCATCTAACACCTCACACTGTCAGTAAACACTTCCATTTCACTGTGAAACCTTCCATGATGATTGATAGTGAGGTTCAAGAACAGTCTCAGAGGAGAAGAGGTGTAGAAAGCAGGAAGGAGATCAATAGGAAAGAGATATGAGTGAAAAGACAATCAGAGAGTACATATCTGGGTTCTTCTCTGAAGGGAACACTTTCTGCAGTCTTTATGCGAGGAGTGTGTATGATGGTGTGTGTTTATGTTTGTGTTTGTGTGCATGTGTGTATGTGCTACTCCTAATGGCCTTTTAGAACCCAGAGACCCATTTTCCCCAGGGCACCTCACCTCTCTCCCTCCATAACTCCATGTGTGTGACAGTCGTTGTTCTGGAGTCGTCAATCACAAATATCCCACTGCTCGAAGCACTGCTGAGTCACTACTCACCCCAAGAAACCCACTTCCACGGGTTACTCCTTTGTCCCATATGACATCATCAACCATGTATGAAGTGCTTTGACAAGTCTGTGTGTCTATGTGTACACCTGGGTGTTTGCTTTCACATTGCACTTCAAGAAAAAGTGTCTCCTGTCTAAAGCTCCTCCAGGGACTGCTGCTCTGCACTTAACCTCGCTTAGCCTTCAGTCTCACACAGAGAGTACACTGCATCCTTCATGGTCTGCTGTCACTCTGTCTTCATCATTTTCAATGGCTGAGCCTATTGCTGTGAACAAGATGAACACAGGAAAAACATTGTCGGATGAAAATATGTTTCAAATAACTTCTTCTTTCAAAAGCTGAGGCTCGAAAACAAGTCATTGGTGATGGATCTACATCATGTATCTGCTTTTGGAATACAAATTCAGCCCAATAATTTATAATTCAAGTTTGTCATTCTCATAACACATTTTACCTAATTTTCTATCTCCCTCATTCTCATTCTCTCCTTACTCTCTGTCTTGTTTCACAGAAATCCCTCTTTCTATTCAGCAGGCGCTCACATTGCAGAATTGGTTATAGAAGAACATGACTGTTTCCCGGCAGTCACATTTCTACTGCCTCCCTGGGGAGAGAGAGGTAGAGGCAGAGAGAGAGGGGTAGAGGCAGGGAGAGAGAGAGGTAGAGGCAGGGAGAGAGAGGGGTAGAGAAAGGGAGAGAGAGGGGTAGAGATTCACACGATCTGTGTCTTTCATCTGCTGTATGTATTTTTAAGAAATGTTTTATGATGAGTAATTAGCTAATACACGATGGTCTCTGTAGTTATTCTAGTCGCTTTGGTGAGAGTTGTGATGGTGGCTGCAATGGTAAACTCTGATTTATACCTGAAATATGCACATTTTTCTAACAAAACATATGCTATACAATAAATATGTTATCAGACTGTCATCTGAAGAGGTTGTTTCTTGGTTAGTGGCTATTTATATCTTTATTTGGTCGAATTTGTGATAGCTACTGATGGAGTAAAAAAAATGGTGGAGTAAAGAAGTGGTGTCTTTTGCTAACGTGGTTAGCTAATATATTTACATATTGTGTCTTCCCTGTAAAACATTTTAAAAATCAGAAATGATGGCTTGATTCACAAGATGTGTATCTTTCTTCTGGACTTGTGATTTAATGATATTTAGATGCTACTATTTACTTGTGACGCTATGCTAACCTATGCTAGTCAGCTTTTTTACTGGTAGGGGTGCTCCCGGACCCGGGTTTCTGAGGAAGTAGAGGTTAATGCAATCGGCGTGTTAGAATTCTAAAAATAACTTCATTACGACATCCAGCTTAGGTATAGCGAGAGAGTACCCAAAAGCTAGGCGCAAACGACTAGCAAAACATGTTCGACAGATATATGAAATAGCATCATAAAATGGGTCCTACTTTTGGTGATCTTTCATCAGAATGTTGTACAAGGGGTCCTTTGTCGGGAACAATCGTTGTTTGGATTTAGAACGGCCTTTTTCCCTCTCGATTTAGCAAGCACACTTGCCAAGTGGCGCGAATCTCTCCATCGTCAACAAACTCAGAGAACGGAACACGGCAAAACTCCGAAAAAATGTCAATAATCTGATTAAACTATATTGAAAAAACATAATTTACGATGATATTGTCACATGTATCAAATAAAATCAAAGCCGGAGATATTAGTCGTCCATAACGACCGCTTATCAGAAGGCAAATCAAGGTCCCTTGACGCGCTCTCCAGAAAACAGGAAACTGGTGACACGTCATACAAAGAGCTATTATACGAGCCCAGATCAAGTTATTCACTCCATTTATTCTCTCACTACTTGTCGACATCAAGTGGAAGACGTATGAAGTGCATCTAAACGAATAAATATCAAGGACTTTAATAGGAAGCCCCTAGAAGAGAGCATCGATTTCAGATTTTCCACTTCCTGTCAGGAAGTTTGCTGCAAAAGGAGTTCTGTTTTACTCACAGATATAATTCAAACGGTTTTAGAAACTAGAGAGTGTTTTCTATCCAATAGTAATAATAATATGCATATTGTACGAGCAAGAATTTAGTACGAGGCCGTTTGAAATGGGCACCTTTTATCTGGCTACTCAATACTGCCCCTGCAGCCCAAACAGGTTAAGTGCATTTGATTTGGTCTGCTCCTTTCATTTAGTCTGTTTGATTTGGTCTGCTCCTTTCATTTAGACTGTTTGATTTGGTCTGCTCCTTTCATTTAGTCTGTTTGATTTGGTCTGCTCCTTTCATTTAGTCTGTTTGATTTGGTCTGCTCCTTTCATTTAGTCTGTTTGATTTGGTCTGCTCCTTTCATTTAGACTGTTTGATTTGGTCTGCTCCTTTCATTTAGTCTGTTTGATTTGGTCTGTTCCTTTCATTTAGTCTGTTTGATTTGGTCTGCTCCTTTCATTTAGTCTGTTTGATTTGGTCTGTTCCTTTCATTTAGTCTGTTTGATTTGGTCTGTATCTCTCGCTCTCTTTCTCTCTCTCTCTCTGTCTCTCGCTCTCTCTCTTTCTCTCACTCTCTCTCTCGCTCTCTCTCTGCCTCTCTCTCATCTCGCTCTCTCTGTGCATAGCCACTTACCTCTTGACATATGACAGGCTTGGCAGATTCTCCTCAAATGGACTCTCGGATGTTACATTTGTGATTGCAGGGAATGACACAATTAAAATTGAACTGAAATAAAATAATGTAATTAATCATATGGTAAGAAGCTGGTGGTTAATTGTAATATTGACAAATTAACTGCTGCAGCTGCTTCTGCTCAGAACAATGTCGGCTAATTAGCCACTGCTCATTAGATACATGTTGATTGGGCGAGGGGCTGGGAGAGCTCTAATGTGATTGGTTAAGGGGCTGAGTGTGATCTAGTGGGATGTCACTGGATCTGTTGAAGAGATATAGGAATTTCATTGCTCCAGGAAAGAAGTTGCCCTTTGGCAAAGATTTAGGATCAGCTTAATCACCTCAAATCATAACCTTAACCATTGCATGGGGAATGTCAAAACTGATCTTTGATTAGTGTCTAGGGGCAGTTTCAGGACATGGCTGGGAGATTTCATGGTATCCTGCAAGGCATCAGAGATCAGATCAAATCATGGGAATGAAATGAAAGTAAATGAAGTTAAAGAAGGTCAGTGATAAGTCTCCAGATCTCATTCTCTAATAATGTAATAAAGATAGTCAGAGAGAGAGAGAGAGAGAGAGAGAGGAGGGGTTTTATTGTATTCCCAGCACTGTCTTTCTCTCTCTTTCTATCTCCCTCTCTCTCTCTCCCTCTCTCCCGTTCTCTCTCTCTCTCCCCCTCTCTCTCTCTCCCCCTCCCTCCCTCTCTCTCTCTCTCTCAGACCCTTTCCCTTCCCCTCATAGCTCATCCACATGGTCGTTTAAGAAGCGGCTTAGTCAGTATTACTGTATAGAGGTGACACATTCCTCCATCTTCATTTCAGTGGTGAACGAGAGTTCATTCCTCATGCGCCTCTGACTTCCTGTTAATGGACCCAAAACCACCCTGGCTCTCATACAGAAAGGAAGGCAAGCATGCAGGGAGATGGGTTAGCCTTTGTGAACCGGCCTAGTATTGTCATATTGAAATTGAAGTGTAATATATTTCAAGGACAGTGGGATATACTATATGGTGTGTAGCCAAAAGGAGAGCTGAACCAGGACTTGACAGACAATGACTCCATAAGGGGAAAGATGCTGATGGAGCTGGGTGCAGTCTTCCATGTTCCTGTCTCATCTTGTATTATATACACACACACCGTCTTGTTTCACTAACCTTGTGGGGACACACAACTGATTTCCATTCAAAATCCTATTTTCCCTAAACCTAACCCTAACACACACAAAAGCACACACACTTGCAAGTCAACACCCCCTAAACATGGACAGAAAACACACACATACAATTATGTATACACCCACACGCACAAAACAACCGTTATAAATCAGGCATCAACTGGGCTACACCAAGACTGTACTGTATGTAGCATCAGTACGAGTGGTGAGCAGTAAATCCTTCTGTACCGTATGTAGCATCAGTACGAGTGGTGAACAGTAAATCCCTCTGCACTGTATGTAGCATCAGTACGAGTGGTGAGCAGTAAATCCCTCTGTACTGTATGTAGCATGCGTACGAGTGGTGAGCAGTAAATCCCTCTGTACTGTATGTAGCATCAATACGAGTGGTGAGCAGTAAATCCCTCTGTACTGTATGTAGCATCAGTAAGAGTGGTGAGCAGTAAATCCCTCTGTACTGTATGTAGCATCAGTACGAGTGGTGAGCAGTAAATCCCTCTGTACTGTATGTAGCATCAGTACGAGTGGTGAACAGTAAATCCCTCTGTACTGTATGTAGCATCAGTACGAGTGGTGAGCAGTAAATCCCTCTGTACTGTATGTAGCATCAGTATGAGTGGTGAGCAGTAAATCCCTCTGCACTGTATGTAGCATCAATACGAGTGGTGAACAGTAAATCCCTCTGTACTGTATGTAGCATCAGTATGAGTGGTGAGCAGTAAATCCCTCTGCACTGTATGTAGCATCAATACGAGTGGTGAGCAGTAAATCCCTCTGTACTGTATGTAGCATCAGTACGAGTGGTGAACAGTAAATCCCTCTGTACTGTATGTAGCATCAGTACGAGTGGTGAGCAGTAAATCCCTCTGTACTGTATGTAGCATCAGTACGAGTGGTGAACAGTAAATCCCTCTGTACTGTATGTAGCATCAGTACGAGTGGTGAGCAGTAAATCCCTCTGTACTGTATGTAGCATCAGTACGAGTGGTGAACAGTAAATCCCTCTGTACTGTATGTAGCATCAGTACGAGTGGTGAACAGTAAATCCCTCTGTACTGTATGTAGCATCAGTACGAGTGGTGAACAGTAAATCCCTCTGTACTGTATGTAGCATCAGTACGAGTGGTGAACAGTAAATCGCTCTGCAGCTTTCTTCTACTCAATCCAGTCACTCTCTCTCTCTCTGTCTCTCACTCTCTCTCTCTCTGTCTCTCTCTATCTGTCTCTGTCTCTGTCTCTGTCTCTGTCTCTCTCTCTCTCTCTCTCTCTCTCTCTCTCTCTCTCTCTCTCTCTCTCTCTCTCTCTCTGTCTCTCGCTCTCTCTCACTCTCACTCTTGCTCTCACTCTCTCTCTCTCTGTCTCTCGCTCTCTCTCTTTCTCTTTCTCTCTCTCGTCTCACTCTCTCTTACCTCTTGACATATGACAAGCTTGGCAGATTCTCCTCAAATGGACTCTCAGATGTTACATTTGTGATTGCAGGGAATGACACAATTAAAATTGAACTGAAATAAAATAATGTAATTAATCATATGGTAAGAAGCTGGTGGTTAAATGTAATATTGACAAATTAACTGCTGCAGCTGCTTCTGCTCAGAACAATGTCGGCTAATTAGCCACTGCTCATTAGATACATGTGGATTGGGCGAGGGGCTGGGAGAGCTCTAATGTGATTGGTTAAGGGGCTGAGTGTGATCTAGTGGGATGTCACTGGATCTGTTGAGGAGATATAGGAATTTCATTTCTCCAGGAAAGAAGTTGCCCTTTGGCAAAGATTTAGGATCAGCTTAATCACCCCAAATCATAACCTTAACCATTGCATGGGGAATGTCAAAACTGATCTTTGATTAGTGTCTAGGGGCAGTTTCAGGACATGGCTGGGAGATTTCCTGGTATCCTGCAAGGCATCAGAGATCAGATCAAATCATGGGAATGAAATGAAAGTAAATGAAGTTAAAGAAGGTCAGTGATAAGTCTCCAGATCTCATTCTCTAATAATGTAATAAAGATAGTCAGAGAGAGAGAGAGAGAGAGAGAGAGAGAGAGGATGGATTTTATTATATTCCCAGCACTGTCTTTCTCTCTCTATCTATCTCCCTCGCTCCCCCTCGCTCCCCCTCTCCCCCCCCCCCCCCCCCTCCTCTCTCCTCCTCTCTCTCTCCTCTCCTCCCTCTCTCACTCTCTCCTCTCTATCTCTCTCGTCTCTCTCTCTCTCTCTCTCTCTCTCTCTCTCTCTCTCTCTCTCTCTCTCTCTCTCTCTCTCTCTCTCTCTCTCTCTCTCTCTCTCTCAGACCCTTTTCCTTCCCCTCATAGCTCATCCACATGGTCGTTTAAGAAGCGGCTTAGTCAGTATTACTGTATAGAGGTGACACATTCCTCCATCTTCATTTCAGTGGTGAACGAGAGTTCATTCCTCATGCGCCTCTGACTTCCTGTTAATGGACCCAAAACCACCCTGGCTCTCATACAGAAAGGAAGGCAAGCATGCAGGGAGATGGGTTAGCCTTTGTGAACCGGCCTAGTATTGTCATATTGAAATTGAAGTGTAATATATTTCAAGGACAGTGGGATATACTATATGGTGTGTAGCCAAAAGGAGAGCTGAACCAAAACTTGACAGACAATGACTCCATAAGGGGAAAGATGCTGATGAAGCTGGGTGCAGTCTTCCATGTTCCTGTCTCATCTTGTAATATATACACACACACAGTCTTGTTTCACTAACCTTGTGGGGACACACAATTGATTTCCATTCAAAATCCTATTTTCCCTAACCCCTATCAATCAATCAATCAAGTTTATTTTATATAGCCCTTTGTACATCAGCTAATATCTCGAAGTGCTGTACAGAAACCCAGCCTAAAACCCCAAACAGCAAGCAATGCAGGTGTAGAAGCACGGTGGCTAGGAAAAACTCCCTAGAAAGGCCAAAACCTAGGAATAAACCTAGAGAGGAACCAGGCTATGAGGGGTGGCCAGTCCTCTTCTGGCTGTGCCTGGTGGAGATTATAACAGAACATGGCCAAGATGTTCAAAATGTTCATAAATGACAAGCATGGTCAAATAATTATCAGGAATAAATGTCAGTTGGCTTTTCATAGCCGATCATTAAGAGTTGAAAACAGCAGGTCTGGGACAGGTAGGGGTTCGATAACCGCAGGCAGAACAGTTGAAACTGGAACAGCAGCAAGGCCAGGTGGACTGGGGACAGCAAGGAGTCATCATGCCCGGTAGTCCTGACGTATGGTCCTAGGGCTCAGGTCCTCCGAAAGAGAGAAAGAAAGAGAGAAGGAGAGAATTAGAGAGAGCCAAGATGTTCAAAATGTTCATAAATGACCAGCATGGTCAAATAATAATCAGGAATAAATGTCAGTTAGCTTTTCATAGCCGATCATTAAGAGTTGAAAAAAATGCAGGTCTGGGACAGGTGGGGTTCCATAACCGCAGACAGAACAGTTGAAACTGGAACAGCAGCAAGGCCAGGTGGACTGGGGACAGCAAGGAGTCATCATGCCCGGTAGTCCTGACGTATGGTCCTAGGGCTCAGGTCCTCCGAGAGAGAGAAAGAAAGAGAGAAGGAGAGAATTAGAGAGAGCATACTTAAATTCACACAGGACACTGGATAAGACAGGAGAAGTACTCCAGATGTAACCAACTGACCCTAGCCCCCCGACACAAACTACTGCAGCATAAATACTGGAGGTTGAGACAGGAGGGGTCAGGAGACACTGTGGCCCCATTCGATGATACCCCCAGACAGGGCCAAACAGGTAGGATATAACCCCACCCACTTTGCCAAAGCACAGCCCCCGCACCATGAGAGGGATATCTTCAACCACCAACTTACAATCCTGAGACAAGGCCGAGTATAGCCCACAAAGATCTCCACCACAGCACAAACCAAGGGGGGGCGCCAACCCAGACAGGAAGATCACGTCAGTAACTCAACCCACTCAAGTGACGCACCCCTCCTAGGGACGGCATGAAAGAGCACCAGTAAGCCAGTGACTCAGCCCCTGTAATAGGGTTAGAGGCAGAGAATCCCAGTGGAGAGAGGGGAACCGGCCAGGCAGAGACAGCAAGGGCGGTTCGTTGCTCCAGAGCCTTTCCGTTCACCTTCACACTCCTGGGCCAGACTACACTCAATCATATGACCTACTGAAGAGATAAGTCTTCAGTAAAGACTTAAAGGTTGAGACCGAGTCTGCGTCTCTCACATGGGTAGGCAGACCATTCCATAAAAATGGAGATCTATAGGAGAAAGCCCTGCCTCCAGCTGTTTGCTTAGAAATTCTAGGGACAATTAGGAGGCCTGCGTCTTGTGACCGTAGCGTACGTGTAGGTATGTACGGCAGGACCAACTCGGAAAGATAGGTAGGAGCAAGCCCATGTAACGCTTTATAGGTTAACCTGTTTGGCGTGCAAGCCCGACGTCGGTACATTTATGACAACAGCCACTTCAAGTGCAGGGCGCGAAATTCAAAATATATTTTTTTTAAATATTTAACTTTCACACATTAACAAGTCCAATACAGCATATGAAAGGTACACATCTCGTGAATCCAGCCAACATGTCCGATTTTTAAAATGTTTTACAGGGAAGACAAAATATGTAAATCTATTAGCTAAACACGTTAGCAAAAGACTCCACTTTTATTACTCCATCAGTTTTTGACTCCATCTGTAGCTATTACAAATTCGGCCAAATAAAGATATAAATAGCCACTAACCAAGAAACAACCTCATCAGATGACAGTCTGATAACATATTTATTGTATAGCATATGTTTTTTTCGAAAAATGTGCATATTTCAGGTATAAATCATAGTTTACATTGCAGCTACAATCAGAAATTGCACCGAAAGCAGACAGAAAAATTACAGACACCAACGCCAAATAACTAAATACTCATCATAAAACATTTCTGAAAAATACATAGTGTACAGCAATTGAAAGACAGGCATCTTGTAATTCAAGACAATATTTCCGATTTATCAAGTGTTTTACAGTGAAAACACAATATAGCGTTATATTAGCGTAGCCAAAATAGCCAGAAACACTTGGGCACCGACGACCAGTTCACATGCGCGACAGATATTAGAAATAGCATCATAAAATGTTTCTTACTTTTGGTGATCTTCCGTCAGAATGTTGGACAAGATGTCCTTTGTCCAGAACAGTCGTTGTTTGGATCTGGAACGGCAAATTTCCCTCTTGATTTAGCATGGGCACTTGCCAAGTGGCACGGATCTCTCCAACGTCAACAAAGTCAGAGAACGGAACACGGCAAAACTCCCGAAAAAATTTCAATAATCTGATTAAACTATATTGAAAAAACATACTTTACGATGATATGGTCACATGTATCAAATAAAATCTAAACCGGAGATGTTAGTCGTCCATAACGACAGCTAAACAGAAGGCAAATCCATGTCCTCTTTCGCGCGCTCCAGAATCAGGAAATGGACGGTCACGTCATACAAAGAGCTTTAATTCCACCTCAGACCAAGATAGACACGAAATTTCTTCTCTCACCGCCTCTTGACAACCAGGGGAAGGTGTATGAAGTGTACGTAGACTCTTACGATCATTGCCCATGTATAGGCATGAAGTTGAACAGAGCATCGATTTCTGACATTCCACTTCCTGGTCAGGAAATGTGCTGCAGAAGGAGTTAGAGAAAACACTAGAGAGTGTTTTCTATCCAATAGTAATAATAATATGCATATTGTATGAGCAAGAATTGAGTACGAGGCCGTTTGAAATGGGCACGATTTAACTGGCTACTCAATACTGCCCCTTGCAGCCATAAGAAGTTAACAGTAAAACCTTGAAATCAGCCCTTGCCTTAACAGGAAGCCAGTGTTGGGAAGCTAGCACTGGAGTAATGTGATCAAATGTCTTTGTTCTAGTCAGGATTCTAGCAGCCGTATTTAGCACTAACTGAAGTTTATTTAGTGCTTTATCCGGGTAGACGGAAAGTAGAACATTGCAGTAGTCTAACCTAGAAGTAACAAATGCATGGATTAATTTTTCTGCATCATTTTTGGACAGAAAATTCCTGATTTTTGCAATGTTACGTAGATGGAAAAAAGCTGTCCTTGAAACAGTCTTGATATGTTCGTCAAAAGAGAGATCAGGGTCCAGAGTAACGCCGAGGTCCTTCACAGTTTTATTTGAGACTACTTTACAACCATCAAGATTAATTGTCAGATTTAACCTCTACCGAGCACCTACCCCGGGTCCGGGAGCACCCCCCACCCCCCCCCACACTGATTAGCATCGCTAGCATAGCGTCACAATTAAATAGTAGCATCTAAATATCATTAAATCACAAGTCCAAGACACCTAATGAAAGATACAGATCCTGTGAATAAAGCCACCATTTCAGATTTTTATAATGTTTTACAGGGAAGACACAATATGTAAATCTATTAGCTAAACACGTTAGCAAAAGACACAATTTTTTTACTCCAATAGTTTTTTCCTGCGTCAGTAGCTATCACTAATTCGACTAAATAAAAATATATATAGCCACTAACCAAGAAACAACTTCATAAGATGACAGTTTTTTTTTGAAAAATGTGCATTTTTCAGGTATAAATTACATTTACATTACATTTAAGTCATTTAGCAGACGCTCTTATCCAGAGCGACTTACAAATTGGTGCATTCACCTTATGACATCCAGTGGAACAGCCACTTTACAATAGTGCATCAAGATCTTTTAAGGGGGGGGGGGTCAGAAGGATTGCTTTATCCTATCCTAGGTATTCCTTAAAGAGGTGGGGTTTCAGGTGTCTCCGGAAGGTGGTGATTGACTCCGCTGTCCTGGCGTCGTGAGGGAGTTTGTTCCACCATTGGGGGGCCAGAGCAGCGAACAGTTTTGACTGGGCTGAGCGGGAACTGTACTTCCTCAGTGGTAGGGAGGCGAGCAGGCCAGAGGTGGATGAACGCAGTGCCCTTGTTTGGGTGTAGGGCCTGATCAGAGCCTGGAGGTACTGAGGTGCCGTTCCCCTCACAGCTCCGTAGGCAAGCACCATGGTCTTGTAGCGGATGCGAGCTTCAACTGGAAGCCAGTGGAGAGAGCGGAGGAGCGGGGTGACGTGAGAGAACTTGGGAAGGTTGAACACCAGACGGGCTGCGGCGTTCTGGATGAGTTGTAGGGGTTTAATGGCACAGGCAGGGAGCCCAGCCAACAGCGAGTTGCAGTAATCCAGACGGGAGATGACAAGTGCCTGGATTAGGACCTGCGCCGCTTCCTGTGTGAGGCAGGGTCATACTCTGCGGATGTTGTAGAGCATGAACCTACAGGAACGGGCCACCGCCTTGATGTTAGTTGAGAATGACAGGGTGTTGTCCAGGATCACGCCAAGGTTCTTAGCGCTCTGGGAGGAGGACACAATGGAGTTGTCAACCGTGATGGCGAGATCATGGAACGGGCAGTCCTTCCCCGGGAGGAAGAGCAGCTCCGTCTTGCCGAGTTTCAGCTTGAGGTGGTGATCCGTCATCCACACTGATATGTCTGCCAGACATGCAGAGATGCGATTCGCCACCTGGTCATCAGAAGGGGGAAAGGAGAAGATTAATTGTGTGTCGTCTGCATAGCAATGATAGGAGAGACCATGTGAGGTTATGACAGAGCCAAGTGACTTGGTGTATAGCGAGAATAGGAGAGGGCCTAGAACAGAGCCCTGGGGGACACCAGTGGTGAGAGCGCGTGGTGAGGAGACAGATCTCGCCACGCCACCTGGTAGGAGCGACCTGTCAGGTAGGACGCATCCAAGCGTGGGCCGCGCCGGAGATGCCCAACTCGGAGAGGGTGGAGAGGAGGATCTGATGGTTCACAGTGTCGAAGGCAGCCGATAGGTCTAGAAGGATGAGAGCAGAGGAGAGAGAGTTAGCTTTAGCAGTGCGGAGCGCCTCCGTGATACAGAGAAGAGCAGTCTCAGTTGAATGACTAGTCTTGAAACCTGACTGATTTGGATCAAGAAGGTCATTCTGAGAGAGATAGCAGGAGAGCTGGCCAAGGACGGCACGTTCAAGAGTTTTGGAGAGAAAAGAAAGAAGGGATACTGGTCTGTAGTTGTTGACATCGGAGGGATCGAGTGTAGGTTTTTTCAGAAGGGGTGCAACTCTCGCTCTCTTGAAGACGGAAGGGACGTAGCCAGCGGTCAGGAACTGTTGATAAATCACAGTTCTACATTGCAGCTGCAATCTGAAATAGTGCCGACGCAGCCAGAACAATTACAGAGACCAACGTCATATAACTAATTACTTGTCTTAAAACATTTCAGAAAAAATACACCAGCGTACAGATATTGAAAGCCCAACATCTGGTGAATCCAAACAATATTTCAGATTTATTAAATGTTTTATAGCGAAAACAAAATGTAGCGCTAAATTAGTATAGCCACACCAGCCAGAACCAGCTGGGCGCCCCCGACCAGTTCACATGCACGACAGATATATGAAATAACATCGTAAATTGGGTCTTACTATTGCTGATCTTTCATCAGAATGTTGATCAAGGTGTCCTTAGTCCTGATGAGTCGTTCAATCCATTCATAATGGCAACTTTCCCTCTTCATTTAGCATAGGTACTGGTCGACTGGCACGGTTCTGTCCAAAGTAAAAAAACTCACAGAACGGAACACGGCAAAACTCCCGAAAAAATTCAAATAATCTGAATAAACTATATTGAAAAAACATACATTAAGATGATATGGTCACATGTATCAAACAAACTTCGAGACGGAGATAGTTTTCATCCGTAACGGCAGCAAAACAGTAGACAATCGCACCTCCAAATCGCGCGATTCAGAGAACCGGAAGTTGTCGGTCACGCCAAAGAAATAGGTCTTATTTCACGTCAGTACAAGATAAACAAAAAATTTCTCCTATGACGTCCTCTTGACACCCAGAGGAAGACGAATGAAGTGTGTTTCGGGTCATAGGTGGCATGACCATATATAGGCAGAGCGTTGAAGCGAGCATACACATCTTGCATTCTTCTTCTTGGTCAGGGAAAGTGCTGTCAAATGACTTCTGTTTCACTCAGAGACAAAATTGAAACGGTTTTAGAAACTATAGATTGTTTTCTATCCAATGGTATTAATTATATGCATATAGTAAGAGCAATAATTGAATAAGAGGCAGTTTAATCTGTAGAGGAAATTATGCTAATGCAAAAACAGCACCCCCTGTATTCTCAAGAAGTTAACAGAAGATCTCTTTGTTTCTTGGGACCTAGAACAAGCATCTCTGTTTTGTCCGAGTTTAAAAGTAGAACGTTTTCAGCCATCCACTTCCTTATGTCTGAAACACAGGCTTCTAGCGAGGGCAATTTTGGGGCTTCACCATGTTTCATTGAAATGTACAGCTGTGTGTCATCCGCATAGCAGTGAAAGTTAACATTATGTTTTCGAATAACATCCCCAAGAGGTAAAATATATAGTGAAAACAATAGTGGTCCTAAAACGGAACCTTGAGGAACACCGAAATGTACAGTTGATTTGTCAGAGGACAAACCATTCACAGAGACAAACTGATCTTTCCGACAGATAAGATCTAAACCAGGCCAGAACTTGTCCGTGTAGACCAATTTGGGTTTTCAGTCTCTGCAAAAGAATGTGGTGATCGATTGTGTCAAAGGCAGCACTAAGGTCTAGTAGCACGAGGACAGATGCAGAGCCTCGGTCTGACGCCATTAAAAGGTCATTTACCACCTCCACAAGTGCAGTCTCAGTGCTATGATGGGGTCTAAAACCAGACTGAAGCATTTTGTATACATTGTTTGTCTTTAGGAAGGCAGTGAGTTGCTGCGCAACAGCTTTTTCTAAAATTTTTGAGAGGAATGGAAGATTCGATATAGGCCGATAGTTTTTTATATTTTCCGGGTCAAGGTTTGGCTTTTCCAAGAGAGGCTTTATTACTGCCACTTTTAGTGAGTTTGGTACACATCCGGTGGATAGAGAGCCGTTTATTATGTTCAACATAGGAGGGCCAAGCACATGAAGCAGCTCTTTCAGTAGTTTAGTTGGAATAGGATCCAGTATGCAGCTTGAAGGTTTAGAGGCCATGATTATTTTCATCATTGTGTCAAGAGATATAGTACTAAAACACTTAAGTGTCTCTCCCGAGAGCTGTGCAGACCCAGGACAGCTAAGCCCTGGAGGAATACGCAGATTTAAAGAGGAGTCCGAAATTTGCTTTCTAATGATCATGATCTTTTCCTCAAAGATGAATTTATTACTGCTGAAGTGAAAGCCATCCTCTCTTGGGGAATGCTGCTTTTTATTTAGCTTTGCAACAGTATCAAAAATAAATTTTGGATTGTTCTTATTTTCCTCAATTAAGTTGAAAAAGTAGGATGATCGAGCAGCAGTGAGGGCTCTTCGCTACTGCACGGTATTGTCTTTCCAAGCTAGTCGGAAGACTTCCAGTTTGGTGTGGCGCCATTTCCGTTCCAATTTTCTGGAAGCTTACTTCAGAGCTGGGGTATTTTCTGTATACCAGGGAACTAGTTTCTTATGACAAATGTTTTTCGTTTTTAGGGGTGCAACTGCAATTAGGGTATTGCGCAAGGTTAAATTGAGTTCCTCAGTTAGGTGGTTCACTGATTTTTGTCCTCTGACGTCCTTGGGTAGGCAGAAGGAGTCTGGAAGGGCATCAAGGAACTTTTGTGTTGTCTGAGAATTTATAGCACGACTTTTGATGCTCCTTAGTTGGGGTCTGAGCAGATTATTTGTTGCGATTGCAAACGTAATAAAATGGTGGTCCGATAGTCCAGGATTATGTGGAAAAACATTAAGATCTACAACATTTATTCCATGGGACAAAACTAGGTCCAGAGTCTGACTGTGGCAGTGAGTAGGTCCAGAGACATGTTGGACAAAACCCACTGAGTCGATGATGGCTCCGAAAGCCTTTTGGAGTGGGTCTGTGGACTTCTCCATATGAATATTAAAATAACCAAAAATGTGAATATTATCTGCTATGACTACAAGGTCCGATAGGAATTCAGGGAACTCAGAGAGGAACGCTGTATATGGCCTAGGAGGCCTGTAAACAGTAGCTATAAAAAGTGATTGAGTAGGCTGCATAGATTTCATGACTAGAAGCTCAAAAGACGAACATTTTTTTTTTTTTTTTGTAAATTAAAATTTGCTATCGTAAATGTTAGCTAACACCTCCGCCTTTGCGGGATGCACGGGGGATATGGTCACTAGTGTAACCAGGAGGTGAGGCCTCATTTAACACAGTAAATTCATCAGGCTTAAGCCATGTTTCAGTCAGGCCAATCACATCAAGATTATGATCAGTGATTAGTTCATTGACTATAACTGCCTTTGAAGTGAGGGATCAAACATTAAGTAACCCTATTTTGAGATGTGAGGTATCACGATCTCTTTCAATAATGGCAGGAATGGAGGAGGTCTTTATCCTAATGAGATTGCTAAGGCGAACACAGCCATGTTTAGTTTTACCCAACCTAGGTCGAGGCACAGACACAGTCTCAATGGGGATGGCTGAACTGACTACACTGACTATGCTAGTGGCAGACTCCACTAAGCTGGCAGGTTGGCTAACAGCCTGTTGCCTGGCCTGCACCCTATTTCATTGTGGAGCCAGAGGAGTAACCCTCCCTAACCCTAAACCTAAACCTAACCCTAACACACACAAAAGCACACACAATTGCAAGTCCACACCCCCTAAACATGGACAGAACACACACACATACAATTATGTATACACCCACACGCACAAAACAACCGTTCTAAATCGGGCATCAACTGGGCTACACCAAGACTGTACTGTATGTAGCATCAGTACGAGTGGAGAGCAGTAAATCCCTCTGTATCGTATGTAGCATCAGTATGAGTGGTGAACAGTAAATCCCTCTGTACTGTATGTAGCATCAGTATGAGTGGTGAACAGTAAATCCCTCTGTACTGTATGTAGCATCAGTATGAGTGGTGAACAGTAAATCCCTCTGCACTGTATGTAGCATCAGTACGAGTGGTGAACAGTAAATCCCTCTGTACTGTATGTAGCATCAGTACGAGTGGTGAACAGTAAATCCCTCTGTACTGTATGTAGCATCAGTACGAGTGGTGAGCAGTAAATCCCTCTGTACTGTATGTAGCATCAGTAAGAGTGGTGAGCAGTAAATCCCTCTGTACTGTATGTAGCAACAGTACGAGTGGTGAGCAGTAAATCCCTCTGTACTGTATGTAGCATCAGTATGAGTGGTGAGCAGTAAATCCCTCTGTACTGTATGTAGCATCAGTATGAGTGGTGAGCAGTAAATCCCTCTGTACTGTATGTAGCATCAGTACGAGTGGTGAACAGTAAATCCCTCTGTACTGTATGTAGCATCAGTACGAGTGGTGAGCAGTAAATCCCTCTGTACCGTATGTAGCATGCGTACGAGTGGTGAACAGTAAATCCCTCTGTACTGTATGTAGCATGCGTACGAGTGGTGAACAGTAAATCCCTCTGTACCGTATGTAGCATCAGTATGAGTGGTGAACAGTAAATCCCTCTGTACTGTATGTAGCATCAGTACGAGTGGTGAGCAGTAAATCCCTCTGTACCGTATGTAGCATCAGTACGAGTGGTGAGCAGTAAATCCCTCTGTACTGTATGTAGCATCAGTACGAGTGGTGAACAGTAAATCCCTCTGTACTGTATGTAGCATCAGTACGAGTGGTGAACAGTAAATCCCTCTGTACTGTATGTAGCATCAGTACGAGTGGTGAACAGTAAATCCCTCTGTACTGTATGTAGCATCAGTATGAGTGGTGAGCAGTAAATCCCTCTGTACCGTATGTAGCATCAGTACGAGTGGTGAACAGTAAATCCCTCTGTACTGTATGTAGCATCAGTACGAGTGGTGAGCAGTAAATCCCTCTGTACTGTATGTAGCATCAGTACGAGTGGTGAACATTAAATCCCTCTGTACTGTATGTAGCATCAGTATGAGTGGTGAACAGTAAATCCCTCTGCACTGTATGTAGCATCAATACGAGTGGTGAGCAGTAAATCCCTCTATACTGTATGTAGCATCAGTACGAGTGGTGAGCAGTAAATCCCTCTATACTGTATGTAGCATCAGTACGAGTGGTGAGCAGTAAATCCCTCTATACTGTATGTAGCATCAGTATGACTGGTTAGCAGTAAATCCCTCTGTACTGTATGTAGCATCAGTACGAGTGGTGAGCAGTAAATCCCTCTGCAGCTTTCTTCTACTCATTCCAGTCCTCTCTCTCTCTCTCTCTCTCTCTCTCTCCTCTCTCTCTCTCTCTCTCTCTCTCTCTCTCTCCTCTCTCTCTCTCTTCTCTCTCTCTCTCCTCTCTCTCTCCTCTCTCTCTCCTCTCTCGCTCTCTCTCTCTCTCTCTCTCTCTCTCTCTCTCTCTCTCTCTCTCTCTCTCTCTCTCTCTCTCTCATATGAACATCTCCCCCTCCTTCCCTAGACCCCCCTCTGGAAACATACACTATATATACAAAAGCATGTGGACAACCCTTCAAATAAGTGGATTGGGTTTATTTCAGCCACACCTGTTGCTGACAGGGGTATAAAATCGAGCACACAGCCATGCAATCTCCATTGACAAACTTTGGCAGTAGAAATGCCTTACTGAAGAGCTCACTGACTTTCAACATGGCACCGTCACAGGATGTCACCTCCCCCAACATGTCAGGTTCGTCAAATTTCTGCCCTGTTTCAGCTGGTTCAACTGTAAGTGCTGTAATTGTGAAGTGGAAACGTCTAAGGAGCAAACAACGTCTCAGCCGCGAAAGTGGGTAGGACACACAATGGCACAGAACGGGACTGCAGAGTGATGAAGCGTGTTGCAGCGTGAAAACATCATCTACAGAGTTCCAAACTGCCTCTGGAAGCAAAGTCAGCACAATAACTGTTCGCTGGGAGCTTCAGGAAATGGGTTTCCATAGTTGAGCAGACTTTGTAGCTCCATAGCTGTTGACTCTTGTGTTAAGAAGAGTTTGTGGTCAGCCAGTCGATGAGTGGCAGGTTGTGAGAGATTGAGAAGGGTTAATGGGGTTAATTGGGTTAATTATGGGTTAATTATAGATGGTCCTCTTTTTATATGAGTATTTGTCTTATTCTATTCATTCTGCAGTATGTTATTTGTGTGAAACAGTGCCTGTATAGCTGTAAGCCCTCGCCATCTCTTTTTTGTCATAAGGGCACACACAGTAGCTACTCCCAGAATGCTTTGCATTATTGATGAACAGGCAACAACTTACTCATGTCAGCCTTAGCCAGAGTGTGTGTGTGTCCGTGTGTGTGTGCGTGTGTGCATCGAATGCTGGCCTGCCTGCATGTTCATCCATGTACAGTAGCTTACATCCTGGCCCTCTCCCTCAGCAGCACACATAATATCTGTACAGTTGACAAGTGCTACTGATATTTTACTGATTCGCTCTCAAACTCCTTTTCATTTCCTCTCTTCCCGCTAGCTGCCTGGTTGCTGATATCGCTCTGCTTTGTGCACACACACACACACACACACACACACACACACACACACACACACACACACACACACACACACACACACACACACACACACACACACACACACACACACACACACACACACACAACACACACACACAAATACTCTCTTGTACAAACTAACCTTGTGGGGACACACAATTCAGTCCATTCAAAAATTCTTTTTTCCATAAACTTTAACCCTAAACCCAACCCAAAACTTAACCCTAACCCTATACCTAGCCCTAAAACTAACCCTAACTCCTAACCTTAAAACGAACCCTAGCTCCTAATCCTAACCCTAAAACTAACTCTAGCTCCTAACCCTAAAACTAACCCAAGCTCCTAACCCTAACCCTAACCCTAACCCTAACCCTAAAACTAACCCTAGCTCTAAAACTATCCTAACCCTAAAACACATTTACACACACGCACACACATACACACAAACATACACACACACACGCGCACACACACACACGCACACGCGCACACTCACACACACACACACACACACACACACACACACACACACACACACTCACACACACACACACACACACACACACACACACACACACACACAGACGGCAAGGATTTTTTTTTCGTAGGTCAGACCTTTGAAGTGGGAGAAAGGGGCAAGAAAACCATATCTAGAATGCATTGCTTCACAATGACTTCAGAAGACAATTATGACAGTTCCAAAACTGACTGACATTTACGACGGCTGTTGTTGTTGCTGCTGTTATTATTTCCATCGCTATCATTATCTTATCTTTCTAGGTATACTGCAGCGGTGCTCCGGTGGATGATAGATTCCAAAGCTGTTTTGAAAAACAACATAACACACATATCAACCCATCTTAACCGTCTCTGGCAGATATTTACAATGCCTTGCAAACGTTTTCATTCCCCTTGGCGTTTTTTCCTATTTTGTTTGCGTTACAAGCTATAATTTAAACAGATTTTTTATATGGATTTCATGTAATGGACATACACAAAACAGTCCAATTTGTGAAGTAGCCCGGTGAAAAAATGCTTGAAAAAAAATGAAAGTGAAATGGTGAAATTGAAAAAAATTACTTGATAAAAGAAATTATAAAAAATGAAACCGAAAAATGGTGCATACATATGTATTCACCCCCTTTGCTATGAAGCCCCAAAATAAGATCTGGTGCAACCAATTACATTCAGAAGTCACGTAATTAGTAAAATAAAGTCCACCTGTCTTCAATCTAAGTGTCACATGATCTGTCACATGATCTCAGTATACCATACACCAGTTCTGAAAGGACCCAGAGTCTGCAACACCACTAAGCAAGGGGAACCACCAAGCAAGCGGCACCATGAAGACCAAAAAGCTCTTCAAACAGGTCAGGGATAAAAAGTACCGATCAGGGTTGGGTTATAAAAATGTCCGAAACTGTTGAACATCCCACGGAGCACCATTAAATCCATTATTAAAAAATAGAAAGAATATAGCACCACAACAAACTTGCCAAGAAAGGGCGGCCCACCAAAACTCATGGACCAGGCATGGAGGGCATTAACCTGTCTAGGATCAGCGTGTGCGCTAGCGGCACACCCCCCCCCCCCCCCACTGAAAAAACCAGTGCCGCGAAATTAAAAAAAAATAATTTTTTTAAAATATTTAACCTTTCACACATTAAAGTCCAATACAGCTAATGAAAGACACAGATCTTGTGAATCCAGTCAACATTTCCGATTTTTAAAATGTTTTACAGGGAAGACACAATATGTAAAGATGTACATCTATTACCTAAAAAACACATTAGCATAATCCACCCATCTTTTATTTGTCCACCAACACCAGTAGCCATCACCAATTCGGCTAAACTAAGATATTTATAGCCCCTAACCAACAAAAAAACTCATTAGATGACAGTCTGATAACATATTTATGGTATGGGATAGGTTTTGTTAGAAAAAAGTGCATATTTCAGGTAGATGGCATAGTTTACAATTGCACCCACCATCACAAATGGACTAGAATAATTACAATGAGCAACGTGTTTACCTAACTACTAATCATCAAAACATTTCGTAAAAATACACAGCATACACGAATCGAAAGACACAGATCCTGTGAATACAGACAATATTTCAGATTTTCTAAGTGTCTTACAGCGAAAACACAATAAATCGTTATATTAGCTTAGCACATAGCAATTAGCAGCCCAGCATTGATTCTAGCCAAAGTGAGCGATAAAAGTCAACATCGCCAAAAGATATTAATTTTTTCACTAACCTTCTCAGAATTCTTCCGATGACACTCCTGTAACATCACATTACAACATGCATATACAGTTTGATCGAAAATGTTTATATTTAGCCACCAAAATCATGGTGTAGACAATGTGAAATGTAGACAAGCTGGTAAAGAAAAAGTCCTTGCGCCACTTAGACAGTGATCTACTCTTATACATAAATACTCATAAACGTGACTAAAAAATATAGGGTGGACAGGGATTGATAGACAATTTAATTCTTAATACAATTGCGTTATTACATTTTTTAATTTATCCTTACTTTTCAATACAGTTTGCGCCAAGCGAAGCTACGTCAAAAAACATGGCGTCCTAAGCCACTAAAATGTTTCGACAGAAACACGATTTATCATAATAAAAATGTCCTACCTTGAGCTGTTCTTCCATCAGTATCTTGGGCAAAGGATCCTTTCTTGGGAGAAATCGTCTTTTGGTGGAAAGCTGTCCCTCTTGCCATGTGGAAATGTCAACTGCGTTCGGGATGAACTGAAAAGCGTGCCCAACTTTTCACATCGTTGCAAAAATAAATGTCCCAAAATCGCACTAAACGGATATAAATTGCTATAAAACGCTTTAAATTAACTACCTTATGATGTTTTTAACTCCTATAACGAGTGAAAAGATGACCGGAGAAATATAACAGGCTAAACTAACGCTTGGAACAGGAGCGGGTCGGTGACCAGCACGCGCGTTACGCACCAAGGAAAGAATGACTAGCTTCAGGGTTTTTTCATTTGTAGGGCCTGTGAACGTGCAATCGACCCCGTTGGAATCGTCATCACGTAAAGGCATCCAGGGGAAGACGTAAGAAGTGTCCGTATAGTCATAGCAACGACAGTGCCCTTTTAACTGCCTTCAGAAGAGTGGCCAACATTTCTCAAATCTGACTCCATGTCAGGGAAATTGCTGTAGAATGGGCTCTGTTCCACTTAGAGACAAAATTTCAACTCCTATAGAAACTATAGACTGTTTTCTATCCAATAATAATAATAATATGCATATTGTACGATCAAGGATTTTGTGGGAAGCCGTTTAAAAAATTAGCCACATTAGCATAAATAGTCTAAACAGCGCCCCCATCCCCAACAGGTTAAGTTGAAAAAGTAGGATGATCGAGCAGCAGTGAGGGCTCTTCGCTACTGCACGGTATTGTCTTTCCAAGCTAGTCGGAAGACTTCCAGTTTGGTGTGGCGCCATTTCCGTTCCAATTTTCTGGAAGCTTACTTCAGAGCTGGGGTATTTTCTGTATACCAGGGAACTAGTTTCTTATGACAAATGTTTTTCGTTTTTAGGGGTGCAACTGCAATTAGGGTATTGCGCAAGGTTAAATTGAGTTCCTCAGTTAGGTGGTTCACTGATTTTTGTCCTCTGACGTCCTTGGGTAGGCAGAAGGAGTCTGGAAGGGCATCAAGGAACTTTTGTGTTGTCTGAGAATTTATAGCACGACTTTTGATGCTCCTTAGTTGGGGTCTGAGCAGATTATTTGTTGCGATTGCAAACGTAATAAAATGGTGGTCCGATAGTCCAGGATTATGTGGAAAAACATTAAGATCTACAACATTTATTCCATGGGACAAAACTAGGTCCAGAGTCTGACTGTGGCAGTGAGTAGGTCCAGAGACATGTTGGACAAAACCCACTGAGTCGATGATGGCTCCGAAAGCCTTTTGGAGTGGGTCTGTGGACTTCTCCATATGAATATTAAAATAACCAAAAATGTGAATATTATCTGCTATGACTACAAGGTCCGATAGGAATTCAGGGAACTCAGAGAGGAACGCTGTATATGGCCTAGGAGGCCTGTAAACAGTAGCTATAAAAAGTGATTGAGTAGGCTGCATAGATTTCATGACTAGAAGCTCAAAAGACGAACATTTTTTTTTTTTTTTTGTAAATTGAAATTTGCTATCGTAAATGTTAGCTAACACCTCCGCCTTTGCGGGATGCACGGGGGATATGGTCACTAGTGTAACCAGGAGGTGAGGCCTCATTTAACACAGTAAATTCATCAGGCTTAAGCCATGTTTCAGTCAGGCCAATCACATCAAGATTATGATCAGTGATTAGTTCATTGACTATAACTGCCTTTGAAGTGAGGGATCAAACATTAAGTAACCCTATTTTGAGATGTGAGGTATCACGATCTCTTTCAATAATGGCAGGAATGGAGGAGGTCTTTATCCTAATGAGATTGCTAAGGCGAACACAGCCATGTTTAGTTTTACCCAACCTAGGTCGAGGCACAGACACAGTCTCAATGGGGATGGCTGAGCTGACTACACTGACTATGCTAGTGGCAGACTCCACTAAGCTGGCAGGTTGGCTAACAGCCTGTTGCCTGGCCTGCACCCTATTTCACTGTGGAGCCAGAGGAGTAACCCTCCCTAACCCTAAACCTAAACCTAACCCTAACACACACAAAAGCACACACAATTGCAAGTCCACACCCCCTAAACATGGACAGAACACACACACATACAATTATGTATACACCCACACGCACAAAACAACCGTTCTAAATCGGGCATCAACTGGGCTACACCAAGACTGTACTGTATGTAGCATCAGTACGAGTGGAGAGCAGTAAATCCCTCTGTATCGTATGTAGCATCAGTATGAGTGGTGAACAGTAAATCCCTCTGCACTGTATGTAGCATCAGTACGAGTGGTGAACAGTAAATCCCTCTGTACTGTATGTAGCATCAGTACGAGTGGTGAACAGTAAATCCCTCTGTACTGTATGTAGCATCAGTACGAGTGGTGAGCAGTAAATCCCTCTGTACTGTATGTAGCATCAGTAAGAGTGGTGAGCAGTAAATCCCTCTGTACTGTATGTAGCAACAGTACGAGTGGTGAGCAGTAAATCCCTCTGTACTGTATGTAGCATCAGTATGAGTGGTGAGCAGTAAATCCCTCTGTACTGTATGTAGCATCAGTA
This sequence comes from Salvelinus fontinalis, assembly GCF_029448725.1. Taxonomy (NCBI): domain Eukaryota; kingdom Metazoa; phylum Chordata; class Actinopteri; order Salmoniformes; family Salmonidae; genus Salvelinus; species Salvelinus fontinalis. The sequence goes on from NC_074697.1 coordinate 20,666,150, forward strand.
TGAGTGGTGAGCAGTAAATCCCTCTGTACTGTATGTAGCATCAGTACGAGTGGTGAACAGTAAATCCCTCTGTACTGTATGTAGCATCAGTACGAGTGGTGAGCAGTAAATCCCTCTGTACCGTATGTAGCATGCGTACGAGTGGTGAACAGTAAATCCCTCTGTACTGTATGTAGCATGCGTACGAGTGGTGAACAGTAAATCCCTCTGTACCGTATGTAGCATCAGTATGAGTGGTGAGCAGTAAATCCCTCTGTACCGTATGTAGCATCAGTACGAGTGGTGAGCAGTAAATCCCTCTGTACTGTATGTAGCATCAGTACGAGTGGTGAACAGTAAATCCCTCTGTACTGTATGTAGCATCAGTACGAGTGGTGAACAGTAAATCCCTCTGTACTGTATGTAGCATCAGTACGAGTGGTGAACAGTAAATCCCTCTGTACTGTATGTAGCATCAGTATGAGTGGTGAGCAGTAAATCCCTCTGTACCGTATGTAGCATCAGTACGAGTGGTGAACAGTAAATCCCTCTGTACTGTATGTAGCATCAGTACGAGTGGTGAGCAGTAAATCCCTCTGTACTGTATGTAGCATCAGTACGAGTGGTGAACATTAAATCCCTCTGTACTGTATGTAGCATCAGTATGAGTGGTGAACAGTAAATCCCTCTGCACTGTATGTAGCATCAATACGAGTGGTGAGCAGTAAATCCCTCTATACTGTATGTAGCATCAGTACGAGTGGTGAGCAGTAAATCCCTCTATACCAGGGGTGTCAAACTCATTCCACGGAGGGCCTTGTGTCTGCAGGTTTTTGGTCTTTCCTTTCAATAAAGCCCTAGACAACCAGGTGTGGGGAGTTCCTGACTAATTAGTGATGTTAATTCATCAATCAAGTACAAGGGTGGAGCGAAAACCCGCAGACACTCGGCCCTCCGTGGAATGAGTTTGACACCTGTGCTCTATACTGTATGTAGCATCAGTACGAGTGGTGAGCAGTAAATCCCTCTATACTGTATGTAGCATCAGTATGACTGGTTAGCAGTAAATCCCTCTGTACTGTATGTAGCATCAGTACGAGTGGTGAGCAGTAAATCCCTCTGCAGCTTTCTTCTACTCATTCCAGTCCTCTCTCTCTCTCTCTCTCTCTCTCTCTCTCTCTCTCTCTCTCTCTCTCTCTCTCTCTCTCTCTCTCTCTCTCTCTCTCTCTCTCTCTCTCTCTCTCTCTCTCTCTCTCTCTCTCTCTCTCTCTCTCTCTCTCTCTCTCTCTCTCTCTCTCTCTCTCTCTCTCTCTCTCTCTCTCTCTCTCTCTCTCTCTCTCTCTCTCTCTCTCTCTCTCTCTCTCTCTCTCTCTCATATGAACATCTCCCCCTCCTTCCCTAGACCCCCCTCTGGAAACATACACTATATATACAAAAGCATGTGGACAACCCTTCAAATAAGTGGATTGGGTTATTTCAGCCACACCTGTTGCTGACAGGTGTATAAAATCGAGCACACAGCCATGCAATCTCCATTGACAAACTTTGGCAGTAGAAATGCCTTACTGAAGAGCTCACTGACTTTCAACATGGCACCGTCACAGGATGTCACCTCCCCAACATGTCAGTTCGTCAAATTTCTGCCCTGTTTCAGCTGGTCAACTGTAAGTGCTGTAATTGTGAAGTGGAAACGTCTAGGAGCAACAACGTCTCAGCCGCGAAGTGGTAGGACACACAATGGCACAGAACGGGACTGCAGAGTGATGAAGCGTGCAGCGTGAAAACATCATCTACAGAGTTCCAAACTGCCTCTGGAAGCAAAGTCAGCACAATAACTGTTCGCTGGGAGCTTCAGGAAATGGGTTTCCATAGTTGAGCAGACTTTGTAGCTCCATAGCTGTTGACTCTTGTGTTAAGAAGAGTTTGTGGTCAGCCAGTCGATGAGTGGCAGGTTGTGAGAGATTGAGAAGGGTTAATGGGTTAATTGGGTTAATTATGGGTTAATTATAGATGGTCCTCTTTTTATATGAGTATTTGTCTTATTCTATTCATTCTGCAGTATGTTATTTGTGTGAAACAGTGCCTGTATAGCTGTAGCCCTCGCCATCTCTTTTTTGTCATAAGGGCACACACAGTAGCTACTCCCAGAATGCTTTGCATTATTGATGAACAGGCAACAACTTACTCATGTCAGCCTTAGCCAGAGTGTGTGTGTGTCCGTGTGTGTGTGCGTGTGTGCATCGAATGCTGGCCTGCCTGCATGTTCATCCATGTACAGTAGCTTACATCCTGGCCCTCTCCCTCAGCAGCACACATAATATCTGTACAGTTGACAAGTGCTACTGATATTTTACTGATTCGCTCTCAAACTCCTTTTCATTTCCTCTCTTCCCGCTAGCTGCCTGGTTGCTGATATCGCTCTGCTTTGTGCACACACACACACACACACACACACACACACACACACACACACACACACACACACACACACACACACACACACACACACACACACACACACACACACACACACACACACACACACACACACACACAAATACTCTCTTGTACAACTAACCTTGTGGGGACACACAATTCAGTCCATTCAAAATTCTTTTTTCCATAAACTTTAACCCTAAACCCAACCCAAAACTTAACCCTAACCCTATACCTAGCCCTAAAACTAACCCTAACTCCTAACCTTAAAACGAACCCTAGCTCCTAATCCTAACCCTAAAACTAACTCTAGCTCCTAGCCCTAAAACTAACCCAAGCTCCTAACCCTAACCCTAACCCTAACCCTAACCCTAACCCTAAAACTAACCCTAGCTCTAAAACTATCCTAACCCTAAAACACATTTACACACACGCACACACATACACACAAACATACACACACACACGCGCACACACACACACGCACACGCGCACACACACACACACACACACACACACACACACACACACACACACACACACACACACACACACACACACACACACACAGACGGCAAGGATTTTTTTTCGTAGGTCAGACTTTGAAGTGGGAGAAAGGGGCAAGAAACCATATCTAGAATGCATTGCTTCACAATGACTTCAGAAGACAATTATGACAGTTCCAAAACTGACTGACATTTACGACGGCTGTTGTTGTTGCTGCTGTTATTATTTCCATCGCTATCATTATCTTATCTTTCTAGGTATACTGCAGCGGTGCTCCGGTGGATGATAGATTCCAAAGCTGTTTTGAAAACAACATAACACACATATCAACCATCTTAACCGTCTCTGGCAGATATTTACAATGCCTTGCAAACGTTTTCATTCCCCTTGGCGTTTTTCCTATTTTGTTGCGTTACAAGCTATAATTTAAACAGATTTTTTATATGGATTTCATGTAATGGACATACACAAAACAGTCCAATTTGTGAAGTGAATTGAAAAAAATTACTTGATAAAAGAAATTATAAAAAATGAAACCGAAAAATGGTGCATACATATGTATTCACCCCCTTTGCTATGAAGCCCCAAAATAAGATCTGGTGCAACCAATTACATTCAGAAGTCACGTAATTAGTAAAATAAAGTCCACCTGTCTTCAATCTAAGTGTCACATGATCTGTCACATGATCTCAGTATACATACACCAGTTCTGAAAGGACCCAGAGTCTGCAACACCACTAAGCAAGGGGAACCACCAAGCAAGCGGCACCATGAAGACCAAAAAGCTCTTCAAACAGGTCAGGGATAAAAAGTACCGATCAGGGTTGGGTTATAAAAATGTCCGAAACTTTGAACATCCCACGGAGCACCATTAAATCCATTATTAAAAAATAGAAAGAATATAGCACCACAACAAACTTGCCAAGAAAGGGCGGCCCACCAAAACTCATGGACCAGGCATGGAGGGCATTAACCTGTCTAGGATCAGCGTGGCGCTAGCGGCACACCCCCCCCCCCCCCACTGAAAAACCAGTGCCGCGAAATTAAAAAAAAATATTTTTTTAAAATATTTAACTTTCACACATTAAAGTCCAATACAGCTAATGAAAGACACAGATCTTGTGAATCCAGTCAACATTTCCGATTTTTAAAATGTTTTACAGGGAAGACACAATATGTAAAGATGTACATCTATTACCTAAAAACACATTAGCATAATCCACCATCTTTTATTTGTCCACCAACACCAGTAGCCATCACCAATTCGGCTAAACTAAGATATTTATAGCCCCTAACCAACAAAAAAACTCATTAGATGACAGTCTGATAACATATTTATGGTATGGGATAGGTTTTGTTAGAAAAAAGTGCATATTTCAGGTAGATGGCATAGTTTACAATTGCACCCACCATCACAAATGGACTAGAATAATTACAATGAGCAACGTGTTTACCTAACTACTAATCATCAAACATTTCGTAAAAATACACAGCATACACGAATCGAAAGACACAGATCCTGTGAATACAGACAATATTTCAGATTTTCTAAGTGTCTTACAGCGAAAACACAATAAATCGTTATATTAGCTTAGCACATAGCAATTAGCAGCCCAGCATTGATTCTAGCCAAAGTGAGCGATAAAAGTCAACATCGCCAAAAGATATTAATTTTTTCACTAACCTTCTCAGAATTCTTCCGATGACACTCCTGTAACATCACATTACAACATGCATATACAGTTTGATCGAAAATGTTTATATTTAGCCACCAAAATCATGGTTAGACAATGTGAAATGTAGACAAGCTGGTAAAGAAAAAGTCCTTGCGCCACTTAGACAGTGATCTACTCTTATACATAAATACTCATAAACGTGACTAAAAAATATAGGGTGGACAGGGATTGATAGACAATTTAATTCTTAATACAATTGCGTTATTACATTTTTTAATTTATCCTTACTTTTCAATACAGTTTGCGCCAAGCGAAGCTACGTCAAAAAACATGGCGTCCTAAGCCACTAAAATGTTTCGACAGAAACACGATTTATCATAATAAAAATGTCCTACCTTGAGCTGTTCTTCCATCAGTATCTTGGGCAAAGGATCCTTTCTTGGGAGAAATCGTCTTTTGGTGGAAAGCTGTCCTCTTGCCATGTGGAAATGTCAACTGCGTTCGGGATGAACTGAAAAGCGTGCCCAACTTTTCACATCGTTGCAAAAATAAATGTCCCAAAATCGCACTAAACGGATATAAATTGCTATAAAACACTTTAAATTAACTACCATATGATGTTTTTAACTCCTATAACGAGTGAAAAGATGACCGGAGAAATATAACAGGCTAAACTAACGCTTGGAACAGGTGCGCGCCGGTGTCCTCTAGGCTCATGACGCAGCTCCCAAAGAATGACTAGCTTCAGGGTTTTTTCATTTGTAGGGCCTGTGAACGCGCAATCGACCCCGTTGGAATCGTCATCACGTAAAGGCATCCAGGGGAAGACGTAAGAAGTGTCCGTATAGTCATAGCAACGACAGTGCCCTTTTAACTGACTTCAGAAGAGTGGCCAACATTTCTCAAATCTGACTCCATGTCAGGGAAATTGCTGTAGAATGGGCTCTGTTCCACTTAGAGACAAAATTTCAACTCCTATAGAAACTATAGACTGTTTTCTATCCAATAATAATAATAATATGCATATTGTACGATCAAGGATTTTGTGGGAAGCCGTTTAAAAAATTAACCAAATTAGCATAAATAGTCTAAACAGCGCCCCCATCCCCAACAGGTTAATCAGAGAGGCAACAAAGAGACCAAAGATAACCCTGAAGGAGCTGCAAAGCTCCGCGGCAGAGATTGGAGTATCTGTCCATAGGACCACTTTAAGCCGTACAATCCACAGAGCTGGGCTTTACGGAAGAGTGGCTAGAAAAAGTCATTGCGTAAAGATAAAAATAAGCAAACATGTTTGGTGTTCGCCAAAAGGAATGTGGGAGACTCCCCACACATTTGTAAGAAGGTACTCTGGTCAGATGAGACTAAACTTTAGCTTTTTGGCCATCAAGGAAAACGGTATGTCTGGCGCAAACCCAACACCCCTCATCACCCCGAAAAAACCATCCCCAAAGTGAAGCACGGTGGTGGCAGCATCATGCTGTGGGGATGTTTTCCATCAGCAGGGGCTGGGAAACTGGTCAGATTTGAAGGAATGATGGATGGTGCAAAATACAGGGAAATTCTTGAAGGAAACCTGTTTCAGTCTTCCACTGATTTGAACCTGGGACAGAGGTTCACCTTCCAGCAGGACAATGACCCTAAGCATACTGCTAAAGCAACACTTGAGTGGTTAAAGAGAAAATATTTAAATGTCTTGGAATGACACTAAACTGACTTCACAGATGTTGCCTCTGGCTGTAAGAAAACTGAACTGACTTTACAGATGTTGTCTCTGACTTTTATAAACACTGAACTGACTTTACAGATGTTGTCTCTGACTCTTATAAACACTGAACTTACTATGGAGATGTTGTCTCTGACTGTTGGAACACTGAACTGACTTTACAGATGTTGTCTCTGACTGTTATAAACACTGAACTGACTCTACAGATGTTGTCTCTGACTCTTATAAACACTGAACTGACTTTACAGATGTTGTCTCTGACTCTTTAGAACACTGAACTGACTTTACAGATGTTGTCTCTGACTCGTATAAACACTGAACTGACTTTACAGATGTTGTCTGACACTTTAGAAAACTGAACTGACTTCACAGATGTTGTCTCTGACTCTTTAGAACACTGAAATGACTCTACAGATGTTGTCTCTGACTGTTATAAACACTGAACTGACTTTACACATGTTGTCTCTGACTGTTACAAACACTGAACTGACTATACAGATGCTGTCTCTGACTTTTAGAACACTGAACTGACTTTACAGATGTTGTCTCTGACTGTTAGAACACATGACTGACTTTACAGATGTTGTCTCTGACTGTTAGAACACTGAACTGACTTTACAGATGTTGTCTCTGACTGTTGGAACACATAACTGATTTACATATGTTGTCTGTGACTGTTAGAACACATAATTGACTTTACATACGTTGTCTCTGACTGTTAGAACACATAACTGACTTTACAGATGTTGTCTCTGACTGTTAGAACACATAACTGACTTTACAGATGTTGTCTCTGACTGTTAGAACACATAACTGACTTTACAGATGTTGTCTCTGACTGTTAGAACACATAACTGACTTTACAGATGTTGTCTCTGACTATTAGAACACAGAACTGACTTTACAGATGTTGTCTATGACTGTTATAAACACTGAACTGACTTTACAGATGTTGTCTCTGGGTGTTATAAACACAGAACTGACTTTACAGATGTTGTCTCTGACTGTTATAAACACTGAACTAACTTTACAGATGTTGTCTCTGACTCTTTAGAACACTGAACTGACTTTACAGATGTTGTCTCTGACTCTTATAAACACTGATCTGACTTTACAGATGTTGTCTCTGACTCTTATAAACACTTAACTGACTTTACAGATGTTGTCTCTGACTCTTTAGAACACCGAACTGACTTTACAGATGTTGTCTCTGACTGTTATAAACACTGAACTGACTTTACAGATGTTGTCTCTGACTGTTACAAACACTTAACTCACTGTACAGATGCTGTCTCTGACTTTTAGAACACATAACTGACTTTACAGATGTTGTCTCTGACTGTTAGAACACTGATCTGACTTTACATATGTTGTCTCTGGGTGTTATAAACACATAACTGACTTAACAGATGTTGTCTCTGACTGTTAGAACACTGATCTGACTTTACATATGTTGTCTCTGACTGTTAGAACACATAACTGACTTTACAGATGTTGTCTCTGACAGTTAGAACACTGATCTGACTTTACATATGTTGTCTCTGACTGTTAGAACACATAACTGATTTACATATGTTGTCTCTGACTGTTATAAACACTGAACTGACATTACAGATGTTGTCTCTAACTGTTATAAACACTGAACTGACTTTACAGATGTTGTCTCTGACTGTTATAAACACTGAACTGACATTACAGATGTTGTCTCTAACTGTTATAAACAATGAACTGACTTTACAGATGTTGTCTCTGACTGTTATAAACACTGAACTGACTTTACAGATGTTATCTGACTGTTATAAACACTGAACTGACTTTACAGATGTTGTCTCTGACTGTTATAAACACTGAACTGACTTTACAGATGTTGTCTCTGACTGTTATAAACACTGAACTGACTTTACAGATGTTGTCTCTGACTGTTATAAACACTGATCTGACTTTACAGGTGTTGTCTCTTACTGTTAATAACAATGAACTGACTTTACACATGTTGTCTCTGGATGTTATAAACACTGAACTGACTTTACAGATGTTGTCTCTGACTGTTAGAACACATAACTGACTTTACATATGTTGTCTCTGACTGTTAGAACACTGATCTGACTTTACATATGTTGTCTCTGACTGTTAGAACACATTACTGATTTACATATGTTGTCTGTGACTGTTAGAACACATAACTGACTTTACAGATGTTGTCTCTGACTGTTAGAACACATAACTGACTTTACAGATGTTGTCTCTGACTGTTAGAACACATAACTGACTTTACAGATGTTGTCTCTGACTGTTAGAACACATAACTGACTTTGCAGATGTTGTCTCTGACTGTTAGAACACATAACTGACTTTACAGATGTTGTCTCTGACTATTAGAACACAGAACTGACTTTACAGATGTTGTCTCTGACTGTTAGAACACATAACTGACTTTACATATGTTGTCTCTGACTGTTAGGACACTGATCTGACTTTACAGATATTGTCTCTGACGCTTTAGAACACTGAACTGACTTTACAGATGTTGTCTCTGACGCTTTAGAACACTGAACTGACTTTACAGATGTTGTCTCTGACCGTTATAAACACTGAACTGACTTTACATATGTTGTCTCTGACTGTTATAAACAATGAACTGATTCAACAGATGTTGTCTCTGACTGTTAGAACACTGAACTGACTTTACAGATGTGGTCTCTTACTGTTAATAACACTGAACTGACTTTACATATGTTGTCTCTGACAGTTATAAACACTGAACTGACTTAACAGATGTTGTCTCTGGGTGTTATAAACACATAACTGACTTAACAGATGTTGTCTATGGGTGTTATAAACACTGAACTGACTTAACAGATGCTGTCTCTGACTGTTATAAACACTGAACTGACTTTAGAGATGTTGTCTCTGACTGTTATAAACACTGAACTGACTTTACAGATGTTGTCTATGACTGTTAGAACAGTGAACTGACTTAACAGATGTTGTCTCTGACTGTTGGAACACATAACTGACTTTACAGATGTTGTCTCTGACTGTTAGAACACATAACTGACTTTACAGATGTTGTCTCTGACTGTTGGAACACATAACTGACTTTACAGATGTTGTCTCTGACTATTAGAACACTGAACTGACTTTACAGATGTTGTCTCTGACTGTTATAAACACTGAACTGACTTTACAGATGTTGTCTCTGGGTGTTATAAACACTGAACTGACTTTACAGATGTTGTCTCTGACTGTTAAAAACATTGAACTGACTTTACAGATGTTGTCACTGACTGTTAGAACACATAACTGACTTTACAGATGTTGTCTCTGACTGTTAGGACATTGATCTGACTTTACAGATATTGTCTCTGACGCTTTAGAACACTGTACTGACTTTACATATGTTGTCTCTAACTGTTGGAACACTGAACTGACTTTACAGATGTGGTCTCTGACTGTTATAAACACTGAACTGACTTTAAAGATGTTGTCTCTGACTCTTTAGAACACTGAACTTACTTTACAGATGTTGTCTCTGACTCTTATAAACGTTGATCTGACTTTACAGATGTTGTCTCTGACTCTTTAGAACACTGAACTGACTTTACAGATGTTGTCTCTGACTGTTATAAACACTGAACTGACTTTACAGATGTTGTCTCTGACTGTTACAAACACTTAACTGACTGTACAGATGCTGTCTCTGACTTTTAGAACACATAACTGACTTTACAGATGTTGTCTCTGACTGTTAGAACACTGATCTGACTTTACATATGTTGTCTCTGGGTGTTATAAACACATAACTGACTTAACAGATGTTGTCTCTGACTGTTAGAACACTGATCTGACTTTACATATGTTGTCTCTGACTGTTAGAACATATAACTGACTTTACAGATGTTGTCTCTGACAGTTAGAACACTGATCTGACTTTACATATGTTGTCTCTGACTGTTAGAACACATAACTGATTTACATATGTTGTCTCTGACTGTTATAAACACTGAACTGACTTTACAGATGTTGTCTCTAACTGTTATAAACACTGAACTGACTTTACATATGTTGTCTCTGACTGTTATAAACACTGAACTGACTTAACAGATGTTGTCTCTGGGTGTTATAAACACATAACTGACTTAACAGATGTTGTCTCTGACTGTTATAAGCACTGAACTGACTTTACAGATGTTATCTGACTGTTATAAACACTGAACTGACTTTACAGATGTTGTCTCTGACTGTTATAAACACTGAACTGACTTTACAGATGTTGTCTCTGACTGTTATAAACACTGATCTGACTATACAGATGTTGTCTCTGGGTGTTATAAACACATAACTGACTTTACAGATGTTGTCTCTGATTGTTATAAACAATGAACAGATTCAACAGATGTTGTCTCTGACTGTTAGAACACTGAACTGACTTTACAGATGTGGTCTCTTACTGTTAATAACACTGAACTGACTTTACATATGTTGTCTCTGACTGTTATAAACACTGAACTGACTTAACAGATGTTGTCTCTGGGTGTTATAAACACATAACTGACTTAACAGATGTTGTCTCTGACTGTTATAAGCACTGAACTGACTTTACAGATGTTATCTGACTGTTATAAACACTGAACTGACTTTACAGATGTTGTCTCTGACTGTTATAAACACTGAACTGACTTTACAGATGTTGTCTCTTACTGTTAATAACACTGAACTGACTTTACACATGTTGTCTCTGACTGTTAGGACACTGATCTGATTTGACAGATGTTGTCTCTGACTGTTAGAACACTGAACTGACTTTACAGATGTTGTCTCTGGATGTTATAAACACTGAACTGACTTTACAGATGTTGTCTCTGACTGTTAGAACACATTACTGATTTACATATGTTGTCTTTGACTGTTAGAACACATAACTGACTTTACAGATGTTGTCTCTGACTGTTAGAACACATAACTGACTTTACAGATGTTGTCTCTGACTGTTAGAACACATAACTGACTTTACAGATGTTGTCTCTGACTGTTAGAACACAAAACTGACTTTGCAGATGTTGTCTCTGACTGTTATAAACACTGAACTGACTTTACAGATGTTGTCTCTGACTGTTAGAACAGTGAACTGACTTAACAGATGTTGTCTCTGACTGTTGGAACACATAACTGACTTTACAGATGTTGTCTCTGACTGTTAGAACACATAACTGACTTTACAGATGTTGTCTCTGACTGTTGGAACACATAACTGACTTTACAGATGTTGTCTCTGACTATTAGAACACTGAACTGACTTTACAGATGTTGTCTCTGACTGTTATAAACACTGAACTGACTTTACAGATGTTGTCTCTGGGTGTTATAAACACTGAACTGACTTTACAGATGTTGTCTCTGACTGTTAAAAACATTGAACTGACTTTACAGATGTTGTCACTCACTGTTAGAACACATAACTGACTTTACAGATGTTGTCTCTGACTGTTAGGACATTGATCTGACTTTACAGATATTGTCTCTGACGCTTTAGAACACTGTACTGACTTTACATATGTTGTCTCTAACTGTTGGAACACTGAACTGACTTTACAGATGTGGTCTCTGACTGTTATAAACACTGAACTGACTTTAAAGATGTTGTCTCTGACTCTTTAGAACACTGAACTTACTTTACAGATGTTGTCTCTGACTCTTATAAACGTTGATCTGACTTTACAGATGTTGTCTCAGACTCTTTAGAACACTGAACTGACTTTACAGATGTTGTCTCTGACTGTTATAAACACTGAACTGACTTTACAGATGTTGTCTCTGACTGTTACAAACACTTAACTGACTGTACAGATGCTGTCTCTGACTTTTAGAACACATAACTGACTTTACAGATGTTGTCTCTGACTGTTAGAACACTGATCTCACTTTACATATGTTGTCTCTGGGTGTTATAAACACATAACTGACTTAACAGATGTTGTCTCTGACTGTTAGAACACTGATCTGACTTTATATATGTTGTCTCTGACTGTTAGAACACATAACTGACTTTACAGATGTTGTCTCTGACAGTTAGAACACTGATCTGACTTTACATATGTTGTCTCTGACTGTTAGAACACATAACTGATTTACATATGTTGTCTCTGACTGTTATAAACACTGAACTGACATTACAGATGTTGTCTCTAACTGTTATAAACACTGAACTGACTTTACAGATGTTGTCTCTGACTGTTATAAACACTGAACTGACATTACAGATGTTGTCTCTAACTGTTATAAACAATGAACTGACTTTACAGATGTTGTCTCTGACTGTTATAAACACTGAACTGACTTTACAGATGTTATCTGACTGTTATAAACACTGTACTGACTTTACAGATGTTGTCTCTGACTGTTATAAACACTGAACTGACTTTACAGATGTTGTCTCTGACTGTTATAAACACTGAACTGACTTTACAGATGTTGTCTCTGACTGTTATAAACACTGATCTGACTTTACAGATGTTGTCTCTTACTGTTAATAACACTGAACTGACTTTACACATGTTGTCTCTGACTGTTAGGACACTGATCTGATTTGACAGATGTTGTCTCTGACTGTTAGAACACTGAACTGACTTTACAGATGTTGTCTCTGGATGTTATAAACACTGAACTGACTTTACAGATGTTGTCTCTGACTGTTAGAACACATAACTGACTTTACATATGTTGTCTCTGACTGTTAGAACACTGATCTGACTTTACATATGTTGTCTCTGACTGTTATAACACATTACTGATTTACATATGTTGTCTGTGACTGTTAGAACACATAACTGACTTTACAGATGTTGTCTCTGACTGTTAGAACACATAACTGACTTTACAGATGTTGTCTCTGACTGTTAGAACACATAACTGACTTTACAGATGTTGTCTCTGACTGTTAGAACACATAACTGACTTTACATATGTTGTCTCTGACTGTTAGGACACTGATCTGACTTTACAGATATTGTCTCTGACGCTTTAGAACACTGAACTGACTTTACAGATGTTGTCTCTGACGCTTTAGAACACTGAACTGACTTTACAGATGTTGTCTCTGACTGTTATAAACACTGAACTGACTTTACATATGTTGTCTCTGACTGTTATAAACACTGAACTGATTCAACAGATGTTGTCTCTGACTGTTAGAACACTGAACTGACTTTACAGATGTGGTCTCTTACTGTTAATAACACTGAACTGACTTTACATATGTTGTCTCTGACTGTTATAAACACTGAACTGACTTAACAGATGTTGTCTCTGGGTGTTATAAACACATAACTGACTTAACAGATGTTGTCTATGGGTGTTATAAACACTGAACTGACTTAACAGATGTTGTCTCTGACTGTTATAAACACTGAACTGACTTTAGAGATGTTGTCTCTGACTGTTATAAACACTGAACTGACTTTACAGATGTTGTCTATGACTGTTAGAACAGTGAACTGACTTAACAGATGTTGTCTCTGACTGTTGGAACACATAACTGACTTTACAGATGTTGTCTCTGACTGTTAGAACACATAACTGACTTTACAGATGTTGTCTCTGACTGTTGGAACACATAACTGACTTTACAGATGTTGTCTCTGACTATTAGAACACTGAACTGACTTTACAGATGTTGTCTCTGACTGTTATAAACACTGAACTGACTTTACAGATGTTGTCTCTGGGTGTTATAAACACTGAACTGACTTTACAGATGTTGTCTCTGACTGTTATAAACACTGAACTGACTTTACAGATGTTGTCACTGACTGTTAGAACACATAACTGACTTTACAGATGTTGTCTCTGACTGTTAGGACATTGATCTGACTTTACAGATATTGTCTCTGACGCTTTAGAACACTGTACTGACTTTACATATGTTGTCTCTAACTGTTGGAACACTGAACTGACTTTACAGATGTGGTCTCTGACTGTTATAAACACTGAAGTGACTTTAAAGATGTTGTCTCTGACTCTTTAGTACACTGAACTGACTTTACAGATGTTGTCTCTGACTGTTATAAACACTGATCTGACTTTACAGATGTTGTCTCTGGGTGTTAGAACACTGATCTGACTTTACATATGTTGTCTCTGACTGTTATAAACACTGATCTGACTTTACAGATGTTGTCTCTGGGTGTTAGAACACTGATCTGACTTTACGTATGTTGTCTCTGACTGTTATAAACACTGAATTGACTTTACAGATGTTGTCTCTGACTGTTATAAACACTGATCTGACTTTACAGATGTTGTCTCTGGGTGTTCGAACACTGATCTGACTTTACATATGTTTTCTCTGACTGTTATAAACACTGAATTGACTTTACAGATGTTGTCTCTGACTGTTATAAACACTGATCTGACTTTACAGATGTTGTCTCTGGATGTTAGACCACTGATCTGACTTTACATATGTTGTCTCTGACTGTTATAAACACTGAATTGACTTTACAGATGTTGTCTCTGACTGTTATAAACACTGATCTGACTTTACAGATGTTGTCTCTAACTGTTATAAACAATGAACTGACTTTACAGATGTTGTCTCTGACTGTTATAAACACTGAACTGACTTTACAGATGTTATCTGACTGTTATAAACACTGTACTGACTTTACAGATGTTGTCTCTGACTGTTATAAACACTGAACTGACTTTACAGATGTTGTCTCTGACTGTTATAAACACTGAACTGACTTTACAGATGTTGTCTCTGACTGTTATAAACACTGATCTGACTTTACAGATGTTGTCTCTTACTGTTAATAACACTGAACTGACTTTACACATGTTGTCTCTGACTGTTAGGACACTGATCTGATTTGACAGATGTTGTCTCTGACTGTTAGAACACTGAACTGACTTTACAGATGTTGTCTCTGGATGTTATAAACACTGAACTGACTTTACAGATGTTGTCTCTGACTGTTAGAACACATAACTGACTTTACATATGTTGTCTCTGACTGTTAGAACACTGATCTGACTTTACATATGTTGTCTCTGACTGTTATAACACATTACTGATTTACATATGTTGTCTGTGACTGTTAGAACACATAACTGACTTTACAGATGTTGTCTCTGACTGTTAGAACACATAACTGACTTTACAGATGTTGTCTCTGACTGTTAGAACACATAACTGACTTTACAGATGTTGTCTCTGACTGTTAGAACACATAACTGACTTTACATATGTTGTCTCTGACTGTTAGGACACTGATCTGACTTTACAGATATTGTCTCTGACGCTTTAGAACACTGAACTGACTTTACAGATGTTGTCTCTGACGCTTTAGAACACTGAACTGACTTTACAGATGTTGTCTCTGACTGTTATAAACACTGAACTGACTTTACATATGTTGTCTCTGACTGTTATAAACACTGAACTGATTCAACAGATGTTGTCTCTGACTGTTAGAACACTGAACTGACTTTACAGATGTGGTCTCTTACTGTTAATAACACTGAACTGACTTTACATATGTTGTCTCTGACTGTTATAAACACTGAACTGACTTAACAGATGTTGTCTCTGGGTGTTATAAACACATAACTGACTTAACAGATGTTGTCTATGGGTGTTATAAACACTGAACTGACTTAACAGATGTTGTCTCTGACTGTTATAAACACTGAACTGACTTTAGAGATGTTGTCTCTGACTGTTATAAACACTGAACTGACTTTACAGATGTTGTCTATGACTGTTAGAACAGTGAACTGACTTAACAGATGTTGTCTCTGACTGTTGGAACACATAACTGACTTTACAGATGTTGTCTCTGACTGTTAGAACACATAACTGACTTTACAGATGTTGTCTCTGACTGTTGGAACACATAACTGACTTTACAGATGTTGTCTCTGACTATTAGAACACTGAACTGACTTTACAGATGTTGTCTCTGACTGTTATAAACACTGAACTGACTTTACAGATGTTGTCTCTGGGTGTTATAAACACTGAACTGACTTTACAGATGTTGTCTCTGACTGTTATAAACACTGAACTGACTTTACAGATGTTGTCACTGACTGTTAGAACACATAACTGACTTTACAGATGTTGTCTCTGACTGTTAGGACATTGATCTGACTTTACAGATATTGTCTCTGACGCTTTAGAACACTGTACTGACTTTACATATGTTGTCTCTAACTGTTGGAACACTGAACTGACTTTACAGATGTGGTCTCTGACTGTTATAAACACTGAAGTGACTTTAAAGATGTTGTCTCTGACTCTTTAGTACACTGAACTGACTTTACAGATGTTGTCTCTGACTGTTATAAACACTGATCTGACTTTACAGATGTTGTCTCTGGGTGTTAGAACACTGATCTGACTTTACATATGTTGTCTCTGACTGTTATAAACACTGATCTGACTTTACAGATGTTGTCTCTGGGTGTTAGAACACTGATCTGACTTTACGTATGTTGTCTCTGACTGTTATAAACACTGAATTGACTTTACAGATGTTGTCTCTGACTGTTATAAACACTGATCTGACTTTACAGATGTTGTCTCTGGGTGTTCGAACACTGATCTGACTTTACATATGTTTTCTCTGACTGTTATAAACACTGAATTGACTTTACAGATGTTGTCTCTGACTGTTATAAACACTGATCTGACTTTACAGATGTTGTCTCTGGATGTTAGAACACTGATCTGACTTTACATATGTTGTCTCTGACTGTTATAAACACTGAATTGACTTTACAGATGTTGTCTCTGACTGTTATAAACACTGATCTGACTTTACAGATGTTGTCTCTGGGTGTTCGAACACTGATCTGACTTTACATATGTTGTCTCTGACTGTTATAACCACTGAGCTGTATGGATGTGAAGAGGCCAATACCTTCTATTCACCCCCTTTGCATACTGTAATACATTCATAATTCATCCATCGTTAATCTGTCTCCCCTTTGTAAGTGCATTCTAAGATTTGTTATAAGCATTTATTACAGCTCACGGCTCATAAACAGTAAATGCCTATAAAAGCATTGCAATTGTATAACACACTGGTGACACATAGACAATAGAACCCTTAAAAGCTCCATCTAACTGTGGTTGTCTCTCTCCAGCTGCATTGGGTTCTATAGTCGTATAGGGCCAGTGCTTTAGTGTGTAAATGCAGGTGATTCTGGTGGAGATGACAGCATCTATACTGTAGCTAAAGTGGCATATTGAGGAGCTGCAGTAAAGATAATGTAGGGTTGTAAACTCGCTAAAGCTAATTAGCTAGCCGGCGGAGATGGGATGGTGATGGGAGCGTTTGAAGGAGGCGACAGGGACAGACATCTAGGGAGCAGCTGAAACAAAGGACACTGAAGTGGGCTGGGGAACAGGAACCATAATGAAAGCAGTTGGTAAAGTATTCAGGGGACGAGTAGATTGAATAGGCATGGAAGTGACTTGGCAAGGGGTGACGCGGAAGTTTGTTATCCCATCTTGTGATATGCTAATTGCTATCACAAAGTCAAGGTGAAACACCCACCGAACATCACAGAACTCATGTATAAATCCAGAATGACCATGCTAAATCCATCATGAAACGTGATTCATGACATCAACTGTAGACCAACATCCGGCTGCGTGTTGGGGTGGTGTTGACCTCTACTGCCGTTGTGAGGGGAGATCCGATACGTTAATAGAAATAAATTAGCATTAATATCCAGTCTCACGCCTCTGCTAGCTGCTCATTAGCCTTTCGTTTCCACAGTAGCACCACCTGTAATAACGGCCAATGGTATCCAGGGCACGTTTTTGTCCTCGTTAGCCTAGTGTGTTTCATATTGACACTCATTCTGCCTTTTTGTTTGGCAAATGGAGAAAGAGTTTCACTCAGTTTTTTCATCATCACAGCAAACCTGTTCAAAGAGTTGTTTTTGACCTGAGCTAGCCTGCTGAGTTATTAATAACTGTAAAGCCCATGGTCCTGATGTCACGTTCCTGACCTATTTCTGTTAGTTTGTTATATGTGTTAGTTGGTCAGGACGTGAGTTTGGGTGGGCATTCTATGTTTTCTGTTTCTATGTTGGTTTTTGGGTTGCCTGTTATGGCTCTTAATTAGAGGCAGGTGTTTGGCGTTCCTCTAATTAAGAGTCATATTTAGGTAGGTGTTGTCACAGTGTTCGTTGTGGGTGATTGTCTTCCGTGTCTGTGTCTGTACACCACGCGGGACTGTTTACGGTTTGTTCGGTTTGTGTAGTCTATGTTTCCTATTCGTGCGTTCTTCTTGTTTTATGTAAGTTCGTCGTCTAGGTCTGTCTACACCTTTTTGTTGTTTTGTTAGTTTAGTCAAGTTCATGTTTTCGTTAATAAAATATGTCATTTCACTACGCTGCGCCTTGGTTCCCTCAATACTCCTCCTCTTCAGATGAAGAGGAGGAGGACTGCCGTTACACCTGAGCTAGCCTGCTGAGTTAACTGTAAAGCTACGGTCCTGAGCTAGCCTGCTGAGTTAACTGTAAATCTACAGGATCGGTGTGACCTGCACTCAGACCAGCTCGGCTGGATCGGACTGGTTCAGACCAGGAAATGACATGGTATGGAGACAGGAACACAATTGTGAGGCAGCAATTACACTTCCTGTAATTTAAGGACGAGGGGAACATGGTAGTTTGGAGTACTGTTTGAGAGCCCCTGATTTTGGAAGACGCACACTGGGAAAATAACCCAACAATTTGAGCCAATCAGAGTTTTTGTTCCTCCTGTCAGACCCATTTCCATTGGTTAGCAGTGGTTCTCTACCTCTGGCCACAGCTTGCTAGTGAGGACATGGTTGTCATGTAACAATTGTACATGTCATTTAGCAGATGCTTTTAAACAAATCTACTTACAGTCCTGCATGCATACATTATACATATGGGTGGCCCTGGGAATCGAACCCACAACCCTGGTGGTGCAAGCACCATGCTCTACCAACTGAGCTTTGATGTCATTGAGTTCATATTATTCATATGTTGGAGAATGCTTAAGACACATTTGGGTATCTCCAATCCTGCAGGGCTGTAGCGTAGCACAGGCTTTTGTTTCCGGCCTAGCACTAACACACCTGACTAAAGACCATGATGTGGATTACAGCATTTGTGTTGGTGCTGGAAAAAAAAACGACACCCCCTGTAGCTCAAGTCTACCAGTGTTTTAATCTTATCAGATGTGTTTTCAGCAGTAGCATTGAAACTAATATTGTAGGAAATATGACTTCAGATCTAAGATGAGAAGCTTTAATCATAAACCATAAAAAATATAAAAACTCTTTGTATTGTCATCTTCAATCAGCCTTTAGTCATCACTTTGTCTGTGTGGGGGGGGGGGGTAGACTAGCAAAGGAGAGAGGGAGAGGAGGATAGTCTGGCAGAGGAGAAAGAGGAGGATAGTCTGGCAGAGGAGAAAGAGGAGGATAGTCTGGCAGAGGAGAGAAGGAGAGGAGGATAGTCTGGCAGAGGAGAAAGAGGAGGATAGTCTGGCAGAGGAGAGAAGGAGAGGAGAATAGTCTGGCAGAGGAGAAAGAGGAGGATAGTCTGGCAGAGGAGAAAGAGGAGGATAGTCTGGCAGAGGAGAAAGAGGAGGATAGTCTGGCAGAGGAGAAAGAGGAGGATAGTCTGGCAGAGGAGAAAGAGGAGGATAGTCTGGCAGAGGAGAAAGAGGAGGATAGTCTGGCAGAGGAGAAAGAGGAGGATAGTCTGGCAGAGGAGAAATAGGAGGATAGTCTGGCAGAGGAGAGAAGGAGAGGAGAATAGTCTGGCAGAGGAGAAAGAGGAGGATAGTCTGGCAGAGGAGAAAGAGGAGGATAGTCTGGCAGAGGAGAACGAGGAGGATAGTCTGGCAGAGGAGAACGAGGAGGATAGTCTGGCACAGGAGAAAGAGGAGGATAGTCTGGCAGAGGAGAAAGAGGAGGATAGTCTGGCAGAGGAGAGAAGGAGAGGAGGATAGTCTGGCAGAGGAGAAAGAGGAGGATAGTCTGGCAGAGGAGAGAAGGAGAGGAGGATAGTCTGGCAGAGGAGAAAGAGGAGGATAGTCTGGCAGAGGAGAGAAGGAGAGGAGAATAGTCTGGCAGAGGAGAAAGAGGAGGATAGTCTGGCAGAGGAGAAAGAGGAGGATAGTCTGGCAGAGGAGAGAAGGAGAGGAGGATAGTCTGGCAGAGGAGAAAGAGGAGGATAGTCTGGCAGAGGAGAGAAGGAGAGGAGGATAGTCTGGCAGAGGAGAAAGAGGAGGATAGTCTAGCAGAGGAGAGAAGGAGAGGAGGATAGTCTGGCAGAGGAGAAAGAGGAGGTTAGTCTGGCAGAGGAGAAAGAGGAGGATAGTCTGGCAGAGGAGAGAAGGAGAGGAGGATAGTCTGGCAGAGGAGAGAAGGAGAGGAGGATAGTCTGGCAGAGGAGAACGAGGAGGATAGTCTGGCAGAGGAGAGAAGGAGACGGGGTATGGTAGAGGACAGAGGTAGGTAGAGGGAGAGATGTGGTAGAGGACATAGGAGAGGTGGACCGATGGAGGAGAGGTGTGGTAAAGGACAGAGGTACAGTGCCTTGCAAAAGTATTCATCCCCTTGGCGTTTTCCCTATTTTGTTGCGTTACAAACTGTAAAGTAAATTGTTTTTATATGGATTTCATGTAATGGACATACATAAAATAGTCCAAAATGGTGAAGTGAATTGAAAATGATATTCAAAAAATAAATAATTGTAACAGTGGTGTATGCATATGTATTCACCCCCTTTGCTATAAAGCCCCTAAATAAGATCTGGTGCAACCAATTACTTTCGGATGTCACATAATTAGGTCCACCTGTGTGCCATCTAAGTGTCACATGATCTGTCACATGATCTCAGTATACATATGCCTGTTCTGAAAGGCCCCAGAGTCTGAAACACCTCTAAGCAAGGTGCACCACCAAGCAAGCGGCACCATGAAGACCAAGGAGCTTTCCAAACAGGTCAGGGATAAAGTTCTGGAGAAGTACAGACCTGGGTTGAGTTATAAAAAAATATCAGAAAATTTGAACATCCCACGGAGCACCAAATAAATCCATTATTAAAAAATAGAATATGGCACCATAACAAACCTGCCAAGAGAGGGCTGCCCACCAAATCTCACGGACCAGGCAAGGAGGGCATTAATCAGAGGCAACAAAGAGACCAAAGATAACCCTGAAGAGGCAGCAAAGCTCCACAGCAGAGATTGCGGTATTTGTCCATAGGACCACTTTAAGCCGTACACTCCGTAGAGCTGTGCTTTACTGAACAATGGCCAGAAAAATGCCATTACTTTAAGAAAAAATAAGCAAACACGTTCGGTGTTCGCCAAAAGGCATGTGGGAGACTCCCCAAAAATATGGAATAAGGAACTCTGGTCAGATGAGACTAATATTGAGCTTTTTGGCCATAAAGGAAAACGCAATGTCTGGCGCAAATGAAGCACCTCTCATTGCCCCGAGAACACCATCCCCACACTGAAGCGTTGTGGTGGCAGCATCATGTTGTGGCAGCACAATGTTTTTCATCGGCAGGGACTGGGAATCTGGTCAGTATTGAAGGAACGATGGATGGTGCTAAATACAGGGAAATTCTTGAGGGAAACCTGTTTCAGTCTTTCTGAGATTTGAGACTAGGACAGAGGTTCACCTTCCAGCAGGACAATGACCCTAAGCATACCGCTAAAGCAACACTCAAGTGGTCTAATTAAGGGGAAACATTTAAATGTCTTGGAATGGCCTAGTCAAAGCCCAGACCTCAATCCATTGAAGAATCTGTGGTATGACTTAAAGATTGCTCTACACCAGCAGAACCCAACCAACTAGAAGGAGCTGGAGCAGTTTTGCCTTGAAGAATGGGCAAAAATCCCAGTGGCTAGATGTGCCAAGCTTATAGACACGTACCCCAAGAGACTGTAATTGCTGCAAATGTTGCCCCTACAAAGTATTCACTTTGGGGGGGTTGAATAGTTATGCACGCTCAAGTTTTCAGTTTTTTTGTCTTATTTCTTCTATGGTCCATAATAAAAATCATTTTGCATTTTCAAAGTGGTAGGCATGTTGTGTAAATCAAATGATACAACCCCCCCAAAAAATCTATTTTAATTCCAGGTTGTAAGGCAACAAAATAGGAAAAATGCCAAGAGGTGAATACTTTTGCAAGTCAATGTAGAGCGATGGTGGGGGAGAGTTGTTTTCCTCTGCCTGACAGGATCATCACCCTGCATTTTCAATCTGTTCTACCTGTCAGGTGTTGAACGTGTTAATGAAGAGAGGCAAGACACACACACACAGAAGAAGACAGGTGTATACACAGCGAGATGGCTAGTCATCCTACCATTTACCAATGTTTCCATAGCCACATACACAGGTACACACACACTCACAAACTCACACAGACACACATGCATTCACACAAATAGAGAGGGATGTAGGCATAGCAAGACATTGAGTACAATGGGCCTTTGCCAGTTTTTACTCAGTTGATGTGAAATCATCTGCCTATCATTTTCTCTCATCTCTCTCCCTCACTCCGCCTCATACACAAACACATTTGGCAGGGCATGCCCTATCTTTCCACTCCCTAGTCCCTGGCCCTGGCCCAATTTGAGCAGTATCAATGAGCGGTGGTGGCCCACCGGTGCCAAAAGACCTGAGAGGGAAAAGTTCTGTGCCGTTCTGTGAAGCATTTTTCATGACATCTCCCTCTGCAACAAAACTTCTCTCCAATGAGAGCAAAGAGAACATTTTGCCTCTAAGCATTTTAGTTTGGATTACACGGTGTGTATGCAGGGAACTCAGTTCAGACAGACTCTCATAAAGCTTTGCATATTTTACCATTTCAATGGCCAGAAAATCACCCTGAATAAGCTTCTGATCCCGGATAAAACTTCTGAACTAAGACACCCTCCAACATAGGACCTACACAATCACACAGAAACACACACATGCACAAACAGAACAACTTTACCTGGGGATTTCAGTTGTCAAGG
Source organism: Salvelinus fontinalis (assembly GCF_029448725.1). Lineage (NCBI taxonomy): Eukaryota > Metazoa > Chordata > Actinopteri > Salmoniformes > Salmonidae > Salvelinus > Salvelinus fontinalis. Next base: position 20,689,506 of record NC_074697.1, read on the forward strand.
TGTTTTAGCTAATCATCTGACTGCTGATTGGCTGTCTGACTGATCTGAAGAGTCAATCATACACGGTCTTTCAGCAGGATTCTCCAGAGGACAACACTACAGGCTCATAAGTTCCCTGAAACAAATATTTACATAACAACTATTCGAAGACATGTCTCCTCCTCTTCTCTCTCCTCCCCCTCTTTTCTCCATCTCCTTTCTCTCCTCTCACCCTCTCCCTTTCTCCTCTCTCTCCTTTCTCTCATCTCCCCTCTCCCCTCTCCCTCTACTTTCTCTCCTCCCACTCTTCCTCTCGTCTTCTCTCCTTTCTCCTCATCTCCTCTCCCTCTCCTCTCTCTACTCTTTCCTCTCCCTTTCTCCTTTCTCTCCTTTCTCTAATTTCCCCCTCTCCCCTCTCCCTCTCATTTCTTTCCTCCCACCCTCTCCCTCTAATTTCTCTCCTCTCACTCTCTCCCTCTATCCCTCTCCTCTCACTCTCTCCCTCTCTGCTCTCCTCCTTTCTCTCCTTTCTCTCCTCTCACAATCTCCCTTTCCTCTCTCTTCTCTCCCCCTCTCTCTCCTCTCTCTCCTCTCTCTCTCTCTCTCATCTCTCTCCTCTCCCTCTCCCTCTCTCCTATCCCTCTCCTCTCACCCTCTCACCCTCTCTCTCTCCTTTCTCTCATCTCCCCTTTCCCTCTCCTTTCTTTCCTCCCACCCTCTCCCTCTCATTTCTCTCCTCTCACTCTATCCCTCTCTCCCTCTCTCCCTCTCCTCTCACCCTCTTCCTCTCTCCTCTCCTCCTTTCTCTCCTCTCACCCTCTCCCTCTCCTCTTGTACTTTCTCTCCTCTCACCCTCTCCCTCTCCTCTCCTCCTTTCTCTCCTCTCCCCCTCTCCCCCTCCTTTCTCTCCTCTCACCCTCTCCCTGTCTCCCTCTCCTCTCACCCTCTCCCTCTCTACTCTCCCTCTCCTTTCTCTCCTCTCCTCTCACCCTTTCCCTCTCCTTTCTCTCCTCTCACCCTCTCCCTCTCCTTTCTCTACTCTCAGCCTCCCTCTCCTTTCTCCTCTCGCTCTCCTTTCTCTCATCTCCCCCTCCATCTCCCCCTCTCCCCTCTCCCTCTACTTTCTCTCCTCCCACTCTTCCTCTCTTCTTCTCTCATTTCTCCTCATCTCCTCTCCCTCTCCTCTCTCTACTCTCTCCTCTTCATCTCCTCTCTCTCCTTTCTCTCCTCTCTCCCTCTCTCTCCTCTCTCCATCTCTCTCCTCCCTCCCTCTCTCTCCTCTCCCTCTCCCTCTCTCCTCACCCTCTCCCTTTCTCCTTTCTCTCCTTTCTCTCATCTCCCCCTCTCCCCTCTCCTTTCTTTCCTCCCACCCTCTCCCTCTCATTTCTCTCCTCTCACTCTCTCCCTCTCTCCCTCTCCTCTCACCCTCTCCCTCTCTCCTCTCCTCCTTTCTCTCCTCTCACAATCTCCCTTTCCTCTCTCTCCTCTCTCCCTCTCTCTCCTCTCTCCTATCCCTCTCCCTCTCTCCTCTCCCTCTCCTTTCTCTTGTCTCACCCTCTCTCTTTCTCCTTTCTCTCTCCTTTCTCTCATCTCCCCATCTCCCCTCTCCCTCTCCTTTCTTTCCTCCCACCCTCTCCCTCTCATTTCTATCCTCTCACTCTATCCCTCTCTCCCTCTCGTCCTCTCCTCTCACCCTCTTCCTCTCTCCTCTCCTCCTTTCTCCCTCTCACCCTATCCCTCTGCCTCTCCTCTCCTCGTTTCTCTCCTCTCACCCTCTCCCTCTCCTCTTTTCTCTCCTCTCACCCTCTCCCTCTCCTCTTTTCTCTCCTCTCACCCTCTCCCTCTCCTCTTTTCTCTCCTCTCACCCTCTCCCTCTCCTCTTTTCTCTCCTCTCACCCTCTCCATCTCCTCTTTTCTCTCCTCTCACAATCTCTCTTTCCTTTCTCTCCTCTCACCCTCTCCCTGTCTCCCTCTCCTCTCACCCTCTCCCTCACTACTCTCCCTCTCCTTTCTCTCCTCTCACCCTTTCCCTCTCCTTTCTATCCTCTCACCCTCTCCCTCTCATGTCTCTACTCTCACCCTCCCTCTCCTTTCTCCCCCTCTCCCCCACTGTCCTTACCCTCTCTTTTCTCTCTTCTCACCTTCTCCCTCTCTCCCTCTCCTCTCTCTCCTCTTCCCATCTCCCTCTCCCCCTCTCCCTCTCTCCTCTCCCTCTCTTTTCTCTCCTCTCCCCCTCTCTTTTCTCTCCTCTCTTCCTCCTCTCCTCACCTCACTCTCACTCTTCCCCTGAATGTAAACTGCAGTAAGAGTGGTGTCACCTGAGGCAGTCCTACAGTCTGCACCATCCTACCACTCTAAGTCCATAAGCTCCCCTGCAGTCTCTGCTCCAAATGTACCCTCTACATTTATTTTTGTTCCTGCTCATCTCAAAGTGCCAGCTCCTTTCCCACCATTATTTTCCATGGTTTGGAAGTACTAGTCACTAGGCACACTGTTCTACACTAGAGATGGGCTACCAGTAGGTGAGCCTCCTCAACAGAGAGAGATACAATGAACTCCATGACTTCATTGGAATTATGTAAATCTGAATTAATAGTAATTGATTTTTCATTGTAAATTGGAGTCAGCAGCCTTGGGTAGAGATATTTACATTGTAAGGGGAAGCTACAGTATGTAACTCATGCTAACTCCAGTCATTCACCCAGAAGATATCATGATACTATAGTGCTTTGTTGCTTCTCCATACAATAGAAATGCTCCATGGCCAGAGGCAGGGCCAAATGACTGGCTGCTGTCTCTCACCCTCCTATCAGTCCCTTTTTGAAGAGAATAGGCCTATAGGATAAGTACTGTCCTCCGGGGAATTAACCAAGATCGTAAACTCTAATTGAAATCTACATGGCCTCAAATGAGAGGAGTGAAGACACATGCTGTCTCTCCCCTAGGCTGTTGGGAAGTAGAAAATGGAAACTATTGATTTCCAGTGTGCTTCAATGTGATTGCCTTGCTTTGTTTGTTTTTTGGTCCATTTTTCTTCTCTTTCATTCGCTGCCTGTCCTTATACAGAGTGATGCTCAACCATACCTCTAATATCAGAACTAACAGAACCAAGTGGTCCAAACCATACCTCTAATATCAGAACTAACAGAACCAAGAGGTCCAAACCATACCTCTAATATCAGAACTAACAGAACCGAATGGTCCAATCCTACCATACCTCTAATATCAGAACAAACTGAACAGAATTATCCAAGCCAGGTGTTTGTGTAATTCTGTAGTAATTGGACTTACAGTTGAAGTTGGAAGTTTGCATACACTTAAGTTGGAGTCATTAAAACTCATTTTTCAACCAATCCGCAAATTTCTTGTGAACAAACTATAGTTTTGGCAAATCGGTTAGGACATCTACTTTGTGTATGACACAAATAAGTTTTACAACAATTGTTTACAGACAGATTATTTAACTTATAATTAATTGTATCACAATTCCAGTGGTTCAGAAGTTTACATACACTAAGTTGACTGTGCCTTTAAACAGCTTGGAATATTCCAGAAAATGATGTCATGGCTTTAGAAGCTTTTGATAGGCTAATTGACATAATTTGAGTCAATTGTAGTTGTACCTATGGATGTATTTCAAGGCCGACCTTCAAACTCAGTGCCTCTGTGCTTGACATCATGGGAAAATCAAAAGAAATTAGCCAAGACCTCAGAAAAAACAAGTCTGGTTCATTCTTGGGAGCAATTTCTAAATTCCTGAAGGTACCACGTTCATCTGTACAAACATTAGTACGCAAGTATAAACACCATGGGACTACGCAGCCATCATACCGCTCAGGAAGGAGACGCGTTCTGTCTCCTAGAGTAGTTTAGTTTATTAATTCGACCATTTTAAAAACCAAGCACACATAAAACGTAAAAGCCATACATGCACATGAATAAAATCATCGAGGATAACACACAATCAAGTCTAGGATTATTTCCATTGTGGTCCTCTTGAGACAAGATGGCTATACAAGATCGAACTCAGTATGGCAATGAAATAATAAAACAAAAACATAAAAGAAGAACATCTATCTCATCATTCCAGTTATTCAGTTATTCATATGGGCACAGAGGACATCAAACATATTTTTACTTTATTTGTAAAGCTGTCCAGAGAGGACGTTGTTTTTATAGGCAGAGGCAACTCATTCCATTCTGAGGCTCTAGTATACAAGAAAGTACCTTTCCCAGCATTATTCCTGAACCTGTATAAGCACACATCAACAACACCTGATCCGGTGCTGTGATTGGGTGCATCCCTAACACGAGGAAAGTAATCACTTAAATATCTGGGCGCAGGACCATAAATACTCCTGTAAACCAAACCTAGTCTAATCTGGGAGACCCTAGCCTCAACAGGCAGCCAGTTTAGTTCCTGAAAGCAGCTTCTGCCTATGTGAGTACGTGGACTCACCTTCAATACTACCCTGATGAACTTATTCTGGGCTATCTGGAGCTTCCCCTTTCATAAGCTTAGATAAGCCCCCAAACCAGGAAGTACTAGCATAGTCAAAATGGCATTGAATGAGGGCAGTAGCTAGCACTTTCATGGAGTCCTTATCAAGCAGCTTAGACTTTCTAGCCAAAAACTTTGTCCTGGCATTAACCTTCCCTAGCACCTTATTGGCCATGCTCACACCTCCCAAGCTTCCATCAAGGATACATCCCAAGTAGCTAACAGAGGTTTTAGTAGTCAGCACCTCACCCCCTAACTCCACTCTGATTTCACACAACCTACACAATTTAGGTCTGGATCCCAATGTATTGCTTCAGTTTTCTCTAAGTGCAGAGATAGCTTATTATCTCCAAGCCATTTGCTAATGTTAGTAAGCTCTGTGCTAAGTATGCTCTCCAACATAGTTTTACTTTTGTGAGACACCAGAAGGGTAGAGTCATCCGCATAAAGAAAAAGACGGCAAGCACAAGCATCTTTCTTAACATTAATATACAATAAAAACAGCAGAGGCCCAAGGACGCTCCCCTGCAGAACGCCACAACTCATTGTTTTTTCCTGAGACAGTGAACCATTAACCTCTACTACTTGCTCCCTTCCTGATAAATAGGATTTTACCCAGCCTAAAGGGATACTGCTTAACCCCAGTGCCTCCAGTTTGGAGATTAGGAGACAGTGGTTAACTGTATCAAAGGCCTTCTGTAGGTCAAGCAGTACCATTCCACACAGATTTCCCTCATCAATCTCTTTCCTGATGAAGTCAGTCAAGTAAAGTAGACATGAATCAGTGGAGTGTTTTTCTAAAACCACCGACTGAAAATCATACATTAGACCCTGTTTGTTAACATATTCATACATTTGCTCATGTACAATTCTCTCCAGGATCTTTGATGTTACACAGAGAATAGATACAGGCCTATTATTCCCAGGGTCAGACGTTATCCCCTTCTTATAGAGAGGTATAACTTTAGCTTGTTTCATGTCCCTGGGAAAGGTGCCTTGTTCAAGAGAGAGATTAACAATATGCGTAATACAAGGGCCAATTTGCTCAGTAGAATCTATTAGAAACCTTGCAGGAATATTATCCAGGCCTGTGGCTTTGGAGCATTTAAGCTCTGCCAGCATACTGACTATTTTGGCTGTTGCTACCTTTGCAAAAGAAAAAGAGTTTGGCTGAACCCCTAACTCTACATAATACAACTTGACTTGGTTGCTTCTATACTAACCAGAACTGGTGGGCAGCTTGCTAACCAGCTTGCTGGCAATATAAGTAAAAAAAGAGTTGAATTCATTGGCAACCTCTGCTTTTTCATATACCATCTCCCTTTTGATGTTCAGTCCAATACTGTTTAGTTTGTTTTTGGTAGTACTACTACAGCCTAGTTCCTTAACCTGTTGAGGACAGAGGGCGCTGTTTTCACTTTGGGGGAAAATCGTGCCCAATTTAAACGGCCTCGTACTCAATTCTTGCTCGTACAATATGCATATTATTATTACTATAGGATAGAAAACACTCTCTAGTTTCTAAAACCGTTTGAAATATATCTGTGAGTAAAACAGAACTCATTTTGCAGCAAACTTCCTGACAGGAAGTGGAAAATCTGAAATCGATGCTCTGTTCTAGGGCCTACCTATAAATGTCCTTGATATTTATTAGTATAGATGCACTTCATACGTATTCCACTAGATGTCGACAGGCAGTGAGAGAAGAAATGGAGTGTATAACTTGATCTGGGGTCGAAAGAAAGCTCTTTGTATGACGTGTCACCAGTTTCCTGTTTTCTGAAGAGCACGTGAAGGGACCTGGTTTTGCCTTCTGGAAAGCTGCCGTTATAGACGACTAATATCTCCGGCTTTCATTTTATTTGATACATGTGACAATATCATCGTAAAGTATGTTTTTTCATTATACTCTTATTAGATTATTGAAATTTATTCAGAACATTAGGCGTGTTGCGTTGTGTGCCTTTGTTCAGGAAGGAGAGCTTCGCGCCACTTTGCTAGCTTTCCATGCTAATTGACTGGAGAAGAGGACAATCTAAATCAAAACAACGATTGTTCTGGACAAAGGACCCCTTGTACAACATTCTGATGAAAGATCATCAAAAGTAGGACCCATTTTGTAATGCTATTTCATATATCTGTCGAACATGTGAAATAGTCGTTTGCGCCCAGATTTTGGGTACTCTCTCGCTATAACTAAGCTGTATGTCGTAATTAAGTTATTTTTAGAATTCTAACACGGCGATTGCATTAACCTTTTACGGGGGCAGCCCGACACCGGTACACTTATGACAACATCCAGCTCAAAATGCACGGCGCGAAATTCAAAATCTATTTTTTTTTAATATTTAACCTGTCTAGGATGAGGGTGCCGCTAGCGGCACTCGCCCCCCACCCCCACTGAAAAACCAGTGCCGCGAAATTAAAAAAATATATTATTTTAAAATATTTAACTTTCACACATTAAAGTCCAATACAGCTAATGAAAGACACAGATCTTGTGAATCCAGCCAACATGTCCGATTTTTAAAATGTTTTACAGGGAAGACACAATATGTAAAGATGTACATCTATTACCTAAAAACACATTAGCATAATCCACCATCTTTTATTTGTCCACCAACACCAGTAGCTATCACCAATTCAGCTAAACTAAGATATTTATAGCCCCTAACCAAGAAAAAAACTCATCAGATGACAGTCTGATAACATATTTATGGTATGGGATAGGTTTTGTTAGAAAAAAGTGCATATTTCAGGTAGATGGCATAGGTTACAATTGCACCCACCGTCACAAATGGACTAGAAAAATTACATAGAGCAACGTGTTTACCTACTTACTAATCATCAAACATTTCGTAAAAATACACAGCATACACTAATCGAAAGACACAGATCCTGTGAATACAGACAATATTTCAGATTTTCTAAGTGTCTTACAGCGAAAACACAATAAATCGTTATATTAGCATAGCACATAGCACATAGCAGCCCAGCATTGATTCTAGCCAAAGTGAGCGATAAAAGTCAACATCGCCAAAATATATTAATTTTTTCACTAACCTTCTCAGAATTCTTCAGATGACACTCCTGTAACATCATATTACACAATCCATATAGAGTTTGATCGAAAATGTTTATATTTAGCCACCAAAATCATGGTTAGACAATGTGAAATGTAGCCCAGCTGGTGAGAAAATGTCCGTGCGCCATATTAGACAGTGATCTACTCTTATACATAAATACTCATAAACATGACTAAAAAATATAGGGTGGACAGGGATTGATAGACAATTTAATTCTTAATACAATCGCGGAATTACATTTTTTAAATTATCCTTACTTTTCAATACAGTTTGCGCCAAGCGAAGCTACGTCAAAAAACATGGCGTCCTAAGCCACTAACATTTTTCGACAGAAACACGATTTATCATAATAAAAATGTCCTACTTTGAGCTGTTCTTCCATCAGTATCTTGGGCAAAGGATCCTTTCTTGGGTCCAATCGTCTTTTGGTGGAAAGCTGTCCTCTTGCCATGTGGAAATGCCAACTGCGTTCGGGATGAACTGGAAGCGTGCCCAGCAATTCACAGCGTTTCAGAAATAAATGTCCCAAAATCGCACTAAACGGATATAAATTGCTATAAAACGCTTTAAATTAACTACCTTATGATGTTTTTAACTCCCATAACGAGTAGAAACATGACCAGAGTAATATTACTCCCTCCACTAATGCTTGGAACAAGTGCGGGTCGATGTCCTCCAGGCGCATTACGCAGCAAGAAAAGACTTGCTAGCTACAGGTTTTTTTAATTTATAGTGCCTGTGAACGCGCAATCGACCCCATTCAAATCGTCATCACGTAAAGGCATCCAGGGGAAGACGTAAGCAGTGTCCGTATACTCATAGCAATAACAGTGCCCTTTTAACTGACTCCAGATCAGGGGCCAAAATCTCTGAAATCTGACTCCATGTCAGGGAAATTGCTGTAGAATGGGCTCTGTTCCACTTAGAGACAAAATTTCAACTCCTATAGAAACTATAGACGGTTTTCTATCCAATAATAATAATAATATGCATATTGTACGATCAAGGATTTTGTGGGAAGCCGTTTCAAAAATTACACGATTAGCATAAATAGTCACAACAGCGCCCCCATCCTCAACAGGTTAACTTTCACACATTAACAAGTCCAAGACACCAGATGAAAGGTGCACATCTTGTGAATCAAGCCAACATGTCCGATTTTTTAAATGTTTTACAGCACAGGTGTCAAACTCATTCCACGGGGGGCCGAGTGTCTGCGGGTTTTCGCTCCTCCCTTATACTTGATTGATGAATTAACATCACTAATTAGTTAGGAACTCCCCACACCTGGTTGTCTAGGGCTTTATTGAAAGGAAAAACCAAAAACCTGCAGACACTAGGCCCTCCGTGGAATGAGTTTGACACCCCTGTTTTACAGGGAAGACAAAATATGTAAATCTATTAGCTAACCACGTTAGCAAAAGACACAACTTTTCCTAACTCCATCAGTTTCTTACTCCATCAGGTGCTATCACAAATTCGACCAAATAAAGATATAAATAGCCACTAACCAAGAAACAAATTCATCAGATGACAGTCTGATAACATATTTATTGTATAGCATATGTTTTGTTCGAAAAATTTGCATATTTCATGTATAAACCATAGTTTACATTTCAGCTACAATCCCAAATTGCACCAAAAGCAGCCATAATATTTACAGACACCAACGTCAAATAGCTAATTACTCATGATAAAACATTTCTAAAAAATACATAGTCTGCAGCAATTGAAAGACAGGCATCTTGTGATTCCAAACAATATTTCCGATTTATTAAATGTTTTACAGCGCAAACAAAATGTATCGCTATATTAGCGTAGCTACAATAGACAGAAATAATTGGGCGCCCACGGCCAATTCACTTGCACGACAGATATATGAAATAACATCATAAAATGGGTCTTACTTTTGCTGATCTTTCATCAGAATGTTGAAGAACGTGTACTCTGTCCAGATGAGTCGTTGTTTCGATTCAGAATGGCAAATGTCCCTCTTCAATTAGCATTGGCACTAGCGTAGTGGCATAAATTTCTCCAACGTAAACACAGTCAGATGACGGAACACGGCAAAACTCCCGAATAAAGTTTCAATAATCTGACTAAACTATATTGAAAAAACATACATTGCGATGATATGGTCACATGTAGCAAAAAAATTCGAGCCGGAGACGTTGGCCGTTCGTTACCAAGGCAAAACAGAAGTCCATCTCACTTCCTCCAGAGTACCGGAAGTGGACGGTCAGGACAAAGAAATTGTTTTTTTTCCCACCACAGAACAAGATGAGCAGAAAAATGTCTTCTCTGACACCCTCTTTACACCAATAGGAAGGCGTATAGATTGTCAGCAGACTCCTAAGTGTTAAGACCATGTATAGGCATCAAATTGAAAGAGCATCGATTTCTGACATTTTACTTCCTGGTCAGGAAAAGTGCTGCAGAGGACTTCTGTTTCACTCAGAGAAATAATTCCAACTCTTTTAGAAACTAGAAACTGTTTTCTATCCAAAAAGAATAATAATATTCATATTGTATGAGCAACCTTTTGTCAATAGGGGGAGCAGTTAGCATTTTTTTTTTCTGGGTGTCGCCAAATTAAACTGCCTCGTGCTCAATTCTTGCTCGTACAATATGCATATTATTAATTCTATTGGATAGAAAACACTCTCTAGTTTCATAAACCGTTGGAATTATGTCTGTGGGTGACCCAGAACTCTTTCTACAGCGAAATCCATGACAGGTACTGCGATGGTCTGAGAGCGAAGCTCTGGTCTCAGATCAGTTTTAAAGGTCTGTGTGTATCCTATGGAACGACATGAACTGCACCCGCCTTCCCCTGGATGTCAGTAATCAATAAGAATTGGAATGGGCTTGCTACGTAGCTCTCAGAGGTTATAAAAGGCCAAGGAGTGAAGGTAGCCTTCCTTTCGATGCTGACCATTGCGCAGAGAGGGACCTCAGGATGCCATTTTCAAACGCTCAATTATCAACGTTAGATGTATCCGTCTGTAATTTAATTCGATATAGGTGTTAGAAGCATCATAACGAAGCTATTTTAAACCGAGTTATATCAGATTATGCGAGTATATTGCTATTTTTCGGAATTTCCTCAGTATTGCGTCTTGAGGATTTGGACACGTTGGGGCAAAATAGCTATTGTTAGCTATTGTTAGCTGCTATATCAGAAGTTGAATGCAACGTTTTACAACCAAGCAACGATTATTTTGGACAAAGGACCACCATGCCAAGATTCTGATGGAAGCTCGTCGAAAAGTAAGAACTATTTATGATGTTATTCCGTTTTTATGTGGAAAAATGTAAACTCCATAATGGCGATTAGTGACGCCATTATTGCGGCACTAGTCTGGCTGTAACGCACACTGTATGTCTAGTAACGTTAATTTTAAAAATCTAACTCAGCGGTTGCATTAATAACTAATGCATCTTTCATTTCATGTCCAACCTGTATTTTTTTAGTCAAGTTTATGAATAGTTTTCGATAAAAATAGTTATATTTTCAAAATGGCGCCGGGCAGATTGCTTGAGTAGTTGAACACTATTTCCATTGTGTAAGCACGATTTGTGCCGCTAAATATGCACATTTTCGATCAAACTCTATATGGATTGTGTAATATGATGTTACAGGAGTGTCATCGGAAGAATTCTGAGAAGGTTAGTGAAAAAATTAATGTATTTTGGTGATGATAACGCTATAGCTAATTTTGCCTTGAATCAATGGTCGGGTAACGTTTGCAAATGTGGTATGCTAATATAACGATTTATTGTGTTTTCGCTGTAAGACACTTTGAAAATCTGAAATATTGTCTGAATTCACAAGATCTGTGTCTATCCATTGCTGTGAGCTGTGTATTTTTAAGAAATGTTTTATGATGAGTAAATTGGCAATACACGTTGCTCTATGTAGTAATTCTAGTCGCTTTGGGGAGATTTGTGATGGTGGCTGCAATTGCAAACTATGATTTATACCTGAAATATGCACATTTTTCTAACAAAACCAATGCTATACAATAAATATGTTATCAGACTGTCATCTGATGAGGTTTTTTCTTGGTTAGTGGCTATCAATATCTTTATTTGGCCGAATTGGTGATAGCACCTGATGGATTAAGAAACTGATGGAGTTAGAAAAGTGTTGTCTTTTGCTAACGGGGTTAGCTAATAGATTTACATATTTTGTCTTCCCTGTAAAACATTTTAAAAATCTGAAATGGTGGCTTTATTCACAAGATCTGTATCTTTAATTTGGTGTCTTGGACTTGTGATTTAATGATATTTAGATGCTACTATTTAATTGTGACGCTATGCTAGCGATGCTAATCAGTGTGGGGGGGGGTGGGGGGTGATCCCGGATCCGGGTTTCTGAGGCAGTAAAAGTTAAGAACTATTGTATATATCATTTCCTATACAACATGTATTTTCTAGTAACGTTTATGAATAGTTATTTGGTCAGAATAGTTGAGTGTCAAAAAAATATCCGCACATTCTGGGAAAAAGATGCTACGTTAGCACAATGTATAACCACTGATTTCAGCTCTAAATATGCACATTTTGCAACAAAACATAAGTGTATGTATAACCTGATGTTATAGGACTGTCATCTGATGAAGGTTTATGAAAATTAATATCTTTTGCTGGTTTATTCCCTATCGCTAACGTGCCTATTGCTATCGCTAACATGCCTTGATGAATGAATGCGGTAGTGTGGTAAGCTATTGTAGTAAGCTAATATAATGCTATATTGTGTTTTCGCTGTAAAACACTTAAAAAATCGGAAATATTGGCTGGATTCACAAGATGTTTGTCTTTAATTTGCTGTACACCATCAATTTTTCAGAAATGTTTTATGATGAATATTTAGGTATTTGACGTTGGTGTCTGTAATTACTCTGGCTGCTTCGGTTCTATTTCTGACGGTAGCTGTGATGGTAGCTGCAATGTAAAACTGATTTATACCTCAAATATGCACATTTTTCGAACAAAACATAGATTTATTGTATAAAATGTTATAAGACTGTCATCTGATGAAGTTGTTTCTTGGTTAGTTTGGTTGGTTCTTGGTTAGTTAGGTTGGCTTTGTGCATGCTACCTGTGCTGTGAAAAATGTCTGTCCTTTTTTGTATTTGGTGGTGAGCTAACATATATATATATGTGTTGTTTTCGCTGTAAAACATTTTAAAAATCGGACATGTTGACTGGATTCACAAGATGTGTATCTTTCATTTGCTGTATTGGACTTGTTAATGTGTGAAAGTTAAATATTTCTAAAAAATATTTTGTGCTCTGCCTTTTCAGTGGAATGTGGGAGGAGTTCCGCTAGCGGAACCCCGGTGCCAGACAGGTTAAATGATTTCCAAAGCTTTTTAGGGTCATTTTTGTTTTCAATTATTTTCTCAGCAAAGTAACCCCCCTTAGCTTCATCCATCCTGCTCTTTACTTCATTTCTGTGAGGTTTATATAGGACAAAATAATGCTACTCTTGAGAGTTTTAAAATTTCTTAAAGGCCTTATTCCTTGCTTGGATAGATTCTAGAATCTCATGATTAAACTAAGGGCTAGATCTCTGCTTTACCCTGACCCATCTAATGGGAGCCATCACATTCACCACATCGAGGAATCTACATTTAAAGGCTTCCCAGGCACTGTCTACACCTACACTATCTAGCACAGGTGACCAGTCAATTTTACCCACTTCCTCCCTAAACTTTTCTACACAGTATTTTTGAGTCCTCTGATTCTAACGCTTTTGTGACACTTAAATACATCTTTAAAAATCCGCCTTGTGCAAAATGTAATAAAATGATCACTGATTCCATAGACTATTACTCCACTCTGCGATATTTTAGATTTATCAGACACCAATATTAAGTCAATTGTACTTTCCCCTGTTTCACATATCCTGGTGGGATCTTTTATAATTTGGGTCGGAGCAAGTGATCTACAAAAGTGCATAAATACATTTTGGGTCGGGCTATTCTTTTTGCAGACATCAGTATTGAAATCCCCTAACAAAATAATTTCCTTCAACAGCGAATGATTACAGTTTGACAACACAATTTCAAGACCTTCATAGAATGCATTCTGCTTGGGCGGCCTATAACACACCCCCAACACAATCGGCTTGGTTTTGGGAGGGCAGATATCCAGCCAGACAATCTCCAGATCAATTTTTAAATCTGATCTGAAGTTAAAAGCTATGTCTGATCTTACAAACGCACATATTCCCCCACCGTTCCAATTCCGATCCTTCCTGACAACAGAGTAATTGCCTATCTCAATTTCTGAGTCACAAAGTCAATCCCAGAACAACAGCAAATGACCTTGTGAAGATGCTGGAGGAAACAGGTCCAAAAGTATCTATATCCACTGTAAAACGAGCCCTATATCGACATAACCTGAAAGGCCGCTCAGCAAGGAAGAAGCCACTGCTCCAAAACCGTCCAAAAAAGACAGACTACGTTTTGCAACTGCACATGGGGACAAGGATCGTACTTTTTGGAGAAATGTCCTCTGGTCTCATGAAACAGAAATAGAACTGTTTGTCCATAATGACCGTTGTTATGTTTGGAGGACAAAGGGGGAGGCTTGCAAGCCGGAAGAACACCATCACAACCGTGAAGCACAGGGGTGGCAGCATCATGTTTTGGGGATGCTTTGCTGCAGGAGGGACAGGTGCACTTCACAAAATAGATGGCATCATGTGGACGGAAAATTATGTGGATATATTGAAGCAATATCTCAAGACATCAGTGGGAAAGTTAAAGCTTGGTCGCAAAAGGACAAAGACCACAAGCATCCTTCGAAAAGGACAATGACCCCAAGCATACTTCCAAAGTTGTGGCAAAATGGCTTGACAACAAATTTAAGATATTGGAGTGGCCATCACAAAGCCCTGACCTCAATCCTATAGAACATTTGTGGGCAGAACTGAAAATGCAAGTGTGAGCAAGGAGGCCTACAAACCTGACTCAGTTACACCAGCTCTGTCAGGAGGAACGGGCGAAAATTCACCCAACTTATTGTGGGAAGCTTGTGGAAGGCTACTCGAAACGTTTGACCCATGTTAAAAAATGTAAAGGCAATGCTACCAAATACTAATTAAGTGTATGGTAACTTCTGACGCACTGGGAATGTGATGAAAGAAATAAAAGCTGAAATTAACCTACTATTATTCTGACATTTCACATTCTTAAAATAAATTGGTGATCCTAACCAACCTAAGACAGGGAAATTTTACTAGGATAAATGTCAGGAATTGTGAAAAACTGAGTTTAAATGTATTTGGCTGAGGTGTATGTAAACTTCTGACTTCAACTGTACCTGAATAAGATACATAGTGCTTTTGGTTCCTTATTTGTCTCAGAGTAGGCTAAAGACCATAACACCGACTGAACTGGGTAACTACCACAAGGGATAGTTCAGCCAAATTACAAAATGGCGCATTGGTTTCTTTACCATTGTCACGTTCCTGACCTGGTTTATGTTATTTTTGTATGGTTTAGTTGGTCAGGGCGTGAGTTGGGGTGGGCATTCTATGTTTTGTGTTTCTATGTTTAGGTGGTTTGTAATTAGCCTTATATGGTTCTCAATCAGAGACAGGTGTTCGACTTTTCCTCTGATTGAGAACCATATAAAGGTTGGCTGTTCACACTGTTTGTTTGTGGGTGATTGTCTTCCGTGTCTTTGTCTATGCACCACACGGGACTGTTTCGGTTTGTTTGTTTATGTATGTAGTCTGTTTCCTGTTTGTGCGTTCTTCGTCTATTGTAAGTTCTCAAGTCAGGTCTGTCTACATAATTTATTTGTTTTGTAGTTTATTCAAGTGTTTTTTCGTGTTCGTCTTCGTCTTGCAATAAATTCATTATGTATTCACAACCCGCTGCATTTTGGTCAAATCCCTACTCCTCCTCTTCGGACGACCATGTAAGCAGTCTATGGACAAGGTTCGACAGCAGTTCATGCTTTGGTTTAGTTTCCCTGGCACTGTTTTAGCATTTGGGACTGATATTATTATTTTTGGCACATCATGTCCAAATCATCCAAAAGTATCTAAAATCTATTGTGAAGCTCAACAAAGTAATTTATATTTGATTTGAAAATGTGTGACGGACATCAAAAACTGTAATATTCTATGTTTCACGGAATCGTGGCTGAATGACGACATGGATATTCAGCTAGCGGGATATACCCTGCACCGGCAGGATAGAACAGGGGGGGGGGTCTGTGCATATTTGTAAACAACAGCTGGTGCAGGAAATCTAAGGAAGTCTCTAGATTTTGCTCGCCTGAAGTAGAGTATATTGAGATAAATTGCAGGCCACACTACTTGCCTA
The DNA here is from genome assembly GCF_029448725.1 of Salvelinus fontinalis. Taxonomy (NCBI): domain Eukaryota; kingdom Metazoa; phylum Chordata; class Actinopteri; order Salmoniformes; family Salmonidae; genus Salvelinus; species Salvelinus fontinalis. Next base: position 20,705,420 of record NC_074697.1, read on the forward strand.
GAGAGTTCTCAGCTATACTTTTCATGGCTGTTTATTTACCACCATAAACAGATGCTGGAACTAAGACTGCACTCAGTCAGCTGTATAAGGAAATAAGCGAACAGAAAACCGCTCACGCAGAGGCGGCGCTCCTAGTGTCCGGAGACTTTAATGCAGGGAAACTTAAATCAGTTCTACCAAATCTCTATCAACATGTTAAATGTGCAACCAGAGGGAAAAAATTCTAGATCACTTGTACTCCACACACAGAGACGCGTGCAAAGCTCTTCCTCGCCCTCCATTTGGTAAATCCGACCACAACTCTATCCTCCTGATTCCTGCTTACAAGCACAAATTAAAGCAGGAAGCACCAGTGACTCGGTCTATAAAAAAGTGGTCAGATGAATCAGATGCTAAACTACAGGACTGTTTTTCTATCACAGACTGGAACATGTTCCGGGATTCTTCCGATGGCATTGAGGAGTACACCACATCAGTCACTGGCTTTATCAATAAGTGCATCGAGGACGTCGTCCCCACAGTGACTGTACGACATACTCCAATCAGAAGCCATGTATTACGGGCAACATTCGCACTGAGCTAAAGGGTAGAGCTGCCGCTTTCAAGGTGCGGGACTCTAACCCGGAAGCTTACAAGAAATCCCACTATGCCCTGCGACGAACCATCAAACAGGCAAAGCGTCAATACAGGGCTAAGATTGAATCATACTACACCGACTCCGACGCTCGTCGGATGTGGCAGGGCTTGCGAACTGTTACAGACTACAAAGGGAAGCACAGCCCTGAGCTGCCCAGTGACACAAGCCTACCAGACGAGCTAAATCACTTCTATGCTCGCTTCGAGGCAAGCAACACTGAGGCATGCATGAGAGCATCAGCTGTTCCGGATGACTTTGTGATCACGTTCTCCCTAGTCAACGTGATAAGACCTTTAAACAGCTCAACATAAACAAGGCTGTAGGGCCAGACAGATTACCAGGACGTGTGCTCCGGGTATGTGCTGACCAACTGGCAGGTGTCTTCACTGACATTTTCAACATGTCCCTGATTGAGTCTGTAATACCAACATGTTTCAAGCAGACCACCATAGTTCCTGTGCCCAAGAGCAGAAAGGCAACCTGCCTAAATGACTACAGACCCGTAGCACTCACTTCCGTAGCCATGAAGTGCTTTGAAAGGCTGGTAATGGCTCACATCAACACCATTATCCCAGAAACCCTAGACCCACTCCAATTTGCATACCGCCCAAACAGATCCACAGATGATTGAATCTCTATTGCACTCCACACTGCCCTTTCCCATCTGGACAAAAGGAACACCTATGTGAGAATGCTATTCATTGACTACAGCTCAGTGTTCAACACCATAGTACCCTCAAAGCTCATCACGAAGCTTAGGAACCTGGGACTAAACACCTCCCTCTGCAACTGGATCCTGGACTTCCTGACGGGCCGCTCCCAGGTGGTGAGGGTAGGTAGCAACACATCTGCCACGCTGATCCTCAACACTGGAGCTCCCCAGGGGTGCATGCTCAGTCCCCTCCTGTACTCCCTGTTCACCCACGACTGCATGGCCAGGCACGACTCCAACACCATCATTAAGTTTGCAGACAACTCAACAGTGGTAGGCCTAATCACCGACAATGACGAGACAGCCTATAGGGAGGAGGTCAGAGACCTGGCCGGGTGGTGCCAGACTAACAACCTATCCTTCAACGTAACCAAGACTAAGGAGATGATTGTGAACTACAGGAAAAGGAGCACCGAGCACGTCCCCATTCTCATTGACGGGGCTGTAGTGGAGCAGGTTGAGAGCTTCAAGTTCCTTGGTGTCCACATCAACAACAAACTAGAATGGTCCAAACACACCAAGACAGTCATGATGAGGGCACGACAAAGCATATTCCCACTCAGGTAACTTAAAAGATTTGGCATGGGTCCTGAGATCCTCAAAAGGTTCTACAGCTGCAACATCGAGAGCATCCTGACCGGTTGCATCACTGCCTGGTATGGCAATTGCTCGGCCTCCGACCGCAAGGCACTTCAGAGGGTAGTGCGTACGGCCCAGTACATCACTGGGGCAAAGCTGCCTGCCATCCAGGACCTCAACACCAGGCGGTGTCAGAGGAAGGCCCTGAAAATTGTCTAAAGACCCCAGCCACCCCAGTCATAGACTGTTCTCTCTACTACCGCATGGCAAGCGGTACCGGAGTGCCAAGTCTAGGACAAAAAGGCTTCTTAACAGTTTTTACCCCAAAGCCATAAGACTCCTGAATAGGTAACCAAATGGTTACCCGAACTATTTGCATTGTGTGCCCCCCCCAACCCCTCTTTTACGCTGCTGCTACTCTCTGTTTATCATGTATGCATAGTCACTTTAACTATACATTCATGTACATACTACCTCAATTGGCCCGACCAACCAGTTCCCCCGCACATTGGCTAACCGGGCTATCTGCATTGTGTCCCACCACCCGCCAACCCCTCTTTTTACGCTACTGCTACTCTCTGTTCATCATATATGCATAGTCACTTTAACCATACCTACATGTACAAACTACCTCAATAAGCCTGACTAACTGGTGTCTGTATATAGCCTTGCTACTGTTATTTTCAAATGTCTTTTTACTGTTGTTTTATTTCTTTACTTACATACGCACACACACACGCACATACCTTTTTTTTCGCACTATTGGTTAGAGCCTGTAAGTAAGCATTTCACAGTAAGGTACACTTTGATTTGATTTGTGTGAAAACTGTTACTATCGTTCTGATGACTTGAACTCGATTTGTGCCACAAATGCTAAAACGTTAGCGTGTGGCAACAGTGCCAGGGAAAGCAAAGCATGGATTGGTGTCATACCTTGTCATTTTGTTGGGGAAACTATCCCATCAGGGAAACCTTATATATTATAAGACAAACATATGTCTTCTGCAAATTTCTGCAGTCACAACAACAGATGGTAGTTCAAGACAAACACATTGGCACAATGTTGACATTGTTAATTGAAAGTGAAAAGTGTAGGTTTAGCCAGTTAGCACATGGACTCACTAGCTTCTATCTACGGAGCCTACCATCTGCATAGAACCTGAATTTGAAAAATATATAATTCAATCATTATGACAACTTTTCGGAACTGTCGCCATGTCGACAAAGAAGGATTTACAGTATAACGGAATAAAAGCTACTTTATCTTACCCAGGAACATCCATCCATCCCTCCATCTCTCTATCCCTCCATCCATCCATCCCTCCATCTCTCTATCCCTCCATCCATCCATCCATCCATCCATCTCTCTATCTCTCTATCCCTCTATCCCTCCATCTCTCTATCCCTCCATCCCTCCATCTCTCTATCCCTCCATCCATCCCTCATCCCTCCATCTCTCTATCCATCCATCCCTCCATCTCTCTATCCCTCCATCCATCCCTCCATCCCTCCATCTCTCTATCCCTCTATCCCTCTATCTCTTTATCCCTCTATCCCTCTATCCCTCTATCCCTCTATCCCTCCATCCATCCCTCCATCCCTCCATCTCTCTATCCCTCTATCCCTCCATCTCTCTATCCATCCCTCCATCCCTCCATCTCTCTATCCCTCCATCCATCCCTCCATCTCTCTATCCCTCTATCCCTCTATCCCTCTATCCCTCCATCTCTCTATCCCTCCATCCATCCCTCTATCCCTCTATCCCTCCATCCATCCCTCCATCCCTCCATCTCTCTATCCCTCTATCCCTCTATCCCTCCATCCATCCCTCCATCCATCCCTCTATCCCTCCATCCATCCCTCTATCCCTCTATCCCTCCATCCATCCCTCCATCCCTCCATCTCTCTATCCCTCTATCCCTCCATCCCTCCATCCATCCCTCCATCCATCCCTCCATCCCTCCATCCCTCCATCTCTCTATCCATCCATCCCTCCATCCCTCCATCTCTCTATCCATCCCTCCATCCCTCCATCTCTCTATCCCTCCATCGTTCCCATGGAGTCCTGTATAATACAGGTCTCAGTGGGGGAAACATCTGCAGTGTTGTTGTTATGCTGCTGATTGGCTGTCTGATTGCTGTTAGCTCTCTGTAATTGGCTGACAGTAGGTGATGGATGTTCTCTGACTAACAGAGTAGTGGTCACATGCCTGGTTAACTAATTGATATATCCTGCTGCTGTTTGTGTGTGTGTTTGCTGTAATGTTTTTAGTGTTGGTGATGCGTTGGTTGGTGGTCTGTTATTGACGGTTGGTTGGAGGTTGGGTGGTGGCGGTGTGTGTGTATGTGTGCGTGTGTTGTTTTGGCCCTGTTCCTGTGTCTATGCTGAGTTAATTGGCATGTATCCTGCTGGTGTTTTGTGACTAACTGTATTGACAAAGGGGAAGTGGGTGTTTGGGGCCTCACACAGTGTCAACACTCCTAAACACCCAACCTGCCCCAGATCAGTCAGAGTAAAACAGCATTGATGTGTTTAGGACCCTGTGTGTCGTCCAGTGTACTGCCTGTAGAGAAGAGATTAAGGCTCATGGTCTGATGCACTACAAACAGCTATTAAGTACACAGCCTAAAACTTCTTCACGTCCAGAATGCAGCAGTACAGCAATGTTGTGTTGAGGACTGGAGCTGTGTGATGAGGACAGGTGTGTTCCCTCAGACCAACAGAGCAGAAAGTGTGTTCTGTGTTCTCTCTGTCAGTCAGAGAGACAGTGGGTTCTCTCTGTCAGTCAGAGAGTCAGTGGGTTCTCTCTGTCAGTCAGAGAGATAGTGGGATGACATTAAACTCACACAGAGCAGCCTTTATGTAATTAAGGGTGATGAGACAAGGTCGAGAAAATCATGTCTGAGTTCCCTCTCTGTGCTCGTGGAGAAGAGTATTTTTAATTAAATCTCATGTACACACACACACACAATCTCACACCACTCGGATTTCTCCAGTTGAAGCTCTAGCCAGAACACACAATCTCACACCACTCTGATTTCTCCAGTTGAAGCTCTAGCCAGAACACACAATCTCACACCACTCTGATTTCTCCAGTTGAAGCTCTAGCCAGAACACACAATCTCACACCACTCTGATTTCTCCAGTTGAAGCTCTAGCCAGAACACACAATCTCACACCACTGGGATTTCTCCAGTTGAAGCTCTAGCCTGAACACACAATCTCACACCACTGGGATTTCTCCAGTTGAAGCTCTAGCCAGAACACACAATCTCACACCACTCTGATTTCTCCAGTTGAAGCTCTAGCCAGAACACACAATCTCACACCACTCTGATTTCTCCAGTTGAAGCTCTAGCCAGAACACACAATCTCACACCACTGGGATTTCTCCAGTTGAAGCTCTAGCCTGAACACACAATCTCACACCACTGGGATTTCTCCAGTTGAAGCTCTAGCCAGAACACACAATCTCACACCACTGGGATTTCTCCAGTTGAAGCTCTAGCCAGAACACACAATCTCACACCACTCTGATTTCTCCAGTTGAAGCTCTAGCCAGAACACACAATCTCACACCACTGGGATTTCTCCAGTTGAAGCTCTAGCCTGAACACACAATCTCACACCACTGGGATTTCTCCAGTTGAAGCTCTAGCCAGAACACACAATCTCACACCACTGGGATTTCTCCAGTTGAAGCTCTAGCCAGAACACACAATCTCACACCACTGGGATTTCTCCAGTTGAAGCTCTAGCCAGAACACACAATCTCACACCACTGGGATTTCTCCAGTTGAAGCTCTAGCCAGAACACACAAGATGAATTAGTACTAATACTTCAGAAACGGACAGACAGCTTCTCTTCTAGTGTGTGTGTTTTTTCTTCACTTCTCGTCTGACTAATTTCATGAAGAGCATAATTACAGCATTTTCAATTTGGCCTCGTCTCTGGAGCTATGTGGCTGACAGTCTATCTCTGCCCTGCAGCAAAGAGGGCCGTGGGTGGAGAGGGGGTGAAAGAAATATGTGAGTGAAGTGCAGAGAGGAGGTTGGAGGGCAATCAATAGCTAATTGGTGTGTGTGATGGGGTACAGGGAGAGAGAAGCAGAGGTAAGGTATGGAAAAATACATAACTAGGTAATTAGATGCAAAGTCTGAGTTGTATAAAGCACCGCTAGTCTTCAATAACTAACCACACAATTACAATAAACCCTTTTACTGATGCTGTTATTACTGATGGTATGAACTTGTTATTATCTCTGTAAGCTGCTCAACTGTTGTAATACTACACATACCAGTCAGTTAATGTATAATTAATGTTCTAAAATGATTGAGAAACATTGATATTGTATAATGTGATTAGATAGATGTCTGTCGTGTTGTGTGTGTTCCAACAGTAGGAGAATGAAAGTCATGTCAGTGCTGATTAGAGCGGGAGTTCTGGCATTACTGCTGTGTGTGTGTGTGTGTGTGTGTGTGTGTGTGTGTGTGTGTGTGTGTGTGTGTGTGTGTGCGTGCGTGCGTGCGTGCGTGCGTGCGTGCGTGCGTGCGTGCGTGCGTGCGTGCGTGCGTGCGTGCGGTCACTGTCCAGCAGTGAAATCAGAATTTTCCTCAGGCAGTGCCCATGCTCTCGTACTCCCAAACTCTCCTTTCATCTCCCCTGCCACCATCCCTCCATCTCTCTCTGCTCTTATCAACAACCTCTGACTGATAACCTCAAACACTTAAGGGCTTGTAAACAGTGCTGTGTGTGAGTGTGTGCTTTGACCCAGGCATTTATATGTGTGTTTTCTGATCTCGTTTGTCTTATCAAAGATGTTCTGTCAGGTCTGATAATGATTGGGGTCCCCCAGAGTGTTTTAGCGCCGTGTTCCTGACATGGCCCTCAGGCTACAAAAACACACACCACCAATGGTACTACTGATAATAACTGCAGTTAGTCCCCTTGATATAATTTCTTAGTGTGGGTAACTCATTGCCCCTCTGTGGAACTTAAACTAGAACCATGACATCTAGTTCCTGCTCCTTCTCACTGCCATCTACTAATAATGTCTCATTCATTTGCATCCATTAGATTAGAACGTGGCCGTGCCGGGGATCTCCTTGAAGACTACCATGCCGTTGCCTGGGTTTTTCCAATCATGAATCTACCTCATAAAAGGCTAATGTGACACGGAGGCACATATTTAGCTAACAATTTATCGCAGCAATTAGGGTGGCGAGTCCCACAGCTCTGCCAAGTGCCAGCCACCCAACATCTGTTCCTGTTACCATGCTGCTGCCGAGCCGAAGCGGAGCCGGGGCCAACGGTTCAAAGCTAATCTGTCCCTCAGAAAGGCTTTCCACTGCTGGGGGATCTGATATCAGCCTGGAGGTGTGACAAGCAGCTAGCAGCCCAGCGCGAGGCCATGTCTTTGTTCATTCAGCTTTGTAAAAGAGGTCTGGCATGACGGTCAATGCTAGTCACCTTGACCTCTCCGCTCCCTGAGGGAAAATGTCATCACAAATGAGTTGTAGGTGTTCCTCGTCCTGCCATGCACTGAGGTAGAGGAGGAAGAGTTTAGGATTTCATTAGCATATTCACCTTAATAGTGGGAAACTTCTTCACTTGGCTGTCCCCTTGCAATAAAACATGGCAGTTTTGAAAGTGCAGTTTAACTGCACTAACTGCAGTCGACTGTTGTATTTTGCAGTGTCCTGCAGTTATACTGCACTCTGGTGTATATTTGGATGTATACTAGGTTTATTTTTCCTACCACAGTGATGGATTTATTTTGTATTTTTTTTGTGGTATCAAGGCAACTTCACCCATCGAGACCTTTATCTCTCCTCGTCACACGCCATTTGCTTTGCCGCCATTTTATGATTATTTTCCCACGCAGCATGCTTCTATGCCTCTTTGCATTGTAGGGGCCCATTTATTTCTGATAAGTTATTGTTCAGGTAATACAAAGGGGAAGTCTTACACAGCCTACTGAGTAGCTCTCTTTCTCTCTTGCTCTCATTCTCTTTCTCCTCATGTCCTATCTCGTTCTCTCTCTCTCTCTCTCTCTCTCTCTCTCTCTCTCTCTCTCTCTCTCTCTCTCTCTCTCTCTCTCTCTCAAATTGTAATTTCAACACTCCCGCTGTAGAAGGAGATGAGATAATGTTCGACCGGGATGAAAGGGAAGAGAAAGGGAAGGAGAGGGAAATAAAGTTGCTCTTATCACAACTGGCCAGCAGCGATGTGCACACAAAGCTTTGGCGGAATCCAATTTAGTCCTTCCTGTTAGTTTAAGTGATATCGGCGCAATTAGCCATCACAAGTCAGAGTTTATAACTCGTGCTAAGTGATTTCCTCAAATCCCCCAGTAAAACGCAGGCATGCGCCACGCATCTAAAGCACTCACCTCGCCAACTCCAAAAAATTACTGCTTTCTCCAACCTCTCTCTCTCTCTCTCTCTCTCTCTCTCTCTCTCCTCTCTCTCTCTCTCTCTCTCTCTCACTCTCTTTCTTCTCTCTCATTCTCTTTCTCTCCTCCTTTCCTTCTATCTCATTCTCTCTCCCTCTCTCTCTCTTTTTTTTCAATCTCTCTTATTCTCTCCACTGTGGACAAATTGTAATTTCAACACTTCCTCTGTAGAAGGAGATGAGATTTTTTGCTCTTTTGTTTTGGTCTCCCTCATTGTGTAGCTTTGTAAAATGATTTGCTGTTCCCTCATTGTCTCTCAAATGAACTAGGGTGACTTTGAGAGGTAGCATTTTTGTTTTTTTATCAAGTTTTTTGTTACTAAGTTGTTTATTGTTTGTACGGTCTGGAGTAACAATGCGTGATGGGAGTGAGCGGCAGACTGTGGGCGGGCTGGTTTGTCCTTGGCATCTTCAGGAGAGTGATTAGTTGTTGAATGAGTGAGTTTGTTAGTCCTTTTCCAGAGAGGGTGACTTTGTGGGTGACTCCGCTGTGGATTCGTATTGTGTTGTTATTGTTGTTGTTGTTTCTCTGCCTGCTCAAAATTAAACCGGAACCTTCCAGGGAATTGGAATGATCAGAGGTATTCTTTACAGTGCTCAACTGATTATATGAGCCCAATGCACATGCTGTTTAAATGGATGTCTCCTCAGAAGAGTCTGAATAAGACTTCCTGGGGTTTTGTTGAGAAACTGTATTTAGACCCTGCACTGCATATCTCCCCCACAGTATAGCCCTCTCTCATACAGAAACCAACACACCCTAACCTGTCTCCCCTCCTCTCCCTGTCTCTCTCTCTCTCTCTCTCTCTTTTCAGGGGAGATCTGTGCATTTAAGATCCATGGTCTGGAGGCTCCGTTCGAGGCGGTGGTGCTGAACGGGACGTCTGGTGAGGGCCAGCTGAGGGCCAGGGGCCTGGTGGACTGTGAGCTTCAGAAGGAGTATACCTTTATCATTCAGGCCCATGACTGTGGAGCAGGACCCGGGGGCACCGGGGGGAAGAAGTCACACAAGTGAGTTTGAAAGGCAGGATGTCTTTTTGTCTGTTTGTCTTTATGAATCATATGGATTCAATACTATGCTCCCTGCAACACTGCACTCTGAAGCCAAGCCTACTGTAATCAAATAACCTTGCTGCTGACTATCAGGCTATCACTGTTACTGAGTGTGTGTGTGAGTGAGTGAGTGAGTGAGTGAGTGAGTGAGTGAGTGAGTGAGTGTGTGAGTGAGTGAGTGAGTGAGTGAGTGAGTGAGTGAGTGAGTGAGTGAGTGAGTGAGTGAGTGAGTGTGTGAGTGAGTGAGTGAGTGAGTATGTGAGTGTGTGAGTGAGTGAGTGAGTGAAATCGAAGTTATGGGAAAAGTCCACAATGAAAATGGCATTAACTGTGTAGAATGATAGGGTACATTTACATCTGTTGGCCATCAATAGGCTATTAAATTATATGCCAATGTAGGCTACTGTAACCTACCGTTAGAAACACTAAATATATATTGAAATGACGATATCATGCATGTCAATTTGAGCCACTTGTGCAGCCTTCCTGGAGCTGGCTAACATATGTAATAAATAGCCTATTACTCAGGCTGTTGTTGTAGCCTTGGGTTATTAAGCCATTGTTAATGGCCATGTTTACTTAATTAAATTCAAAGTTTTAAATTGTGATCATGGTCACAGCTCTATCAAAAATGTATCATTCTCCACATTTAATGTCAGTTTCATTGTGGACTTTCCCTGAAATTAGATGTTGGCATGTCGGCCTATCAGGGCTATAGGCTACCTGCATCTAGCTCAGCAAACCATGGCAAAGTTGAATGGCAATTATAAACTCAGATTTTAGTCATTAGCCTATGCCTATTGAATTAACAAGTCAGTCTCGCAAATAGGCCATTTATAAATGTTTGTAGTCTTGACACCTGGAAGATCCTACTTGCTCACAAATGCTTTTTCAGTTCTTTCCAAACATTTTCTATAGGATTGAGATCAGGGCTTTGTGATGGACACTCCATTTTGCCACAACTTTGGAAGTATGCTTGGGGTCATTGTCCATTTGGAAGACCCATTTGCGACCAAGCTTTAACTTCCTGACTGATGTCTTGAGATGTTGCTTCAATATATCCACACAATTTTCCCTCCTCATGATGCCATCTACTTTCTGAAGTGCACCAATCCCTCCTGCAGAAAAGCAGCCCCACAACATGATGCTGCCACCCCCGTGCTTCACGTTTGGGATGGTGTTCTTCGGCTTGCAAGCCTCCCCCTTTTTCCTCCAAACATAACGATGGTCATTATGGCCAAACAGTTATATTTTTGTTTCATCAGACCAGAGGATATTTCTCCAAAAAGTACGATCTTTGTCCCCATGTACAGTTGCAAACCGTAGCCTGGCTTTTTTATGGTGGTTTTGGAGCAGTGGCTTCTTCCTTGCTGATCGGCCTTTCAGGTTATGTCGATATAGGGCTCGTTTTACTGTGGATATAGATACTTTGTACCTGTTTCCACCAGCATCTTCACAAGGTTCTGTGCTTCTTCCTGAGCGGTATGACGGCTGCATGGTCCAATGGTGTTTATACTTGCATACTATTGTTAGTACAGATGAATGTGGCACCTTCAGGTGTTTGGAAATTGCCCTAAAAAAAAAAATAAAAAAAAATTTATAAAATAAAATTGCACAAAAAGGATGAACCAGACGTGTGGAGGTCTACAATTTTTTTCTGAGGTCTTGTCTGATTTCTTTTGATTTTCCCATGATGTCAAGCAAAGAGACACTGAGTTTGAAGGTATATCTTGAAATACATCCACATGTACACCTCCAATTGACTCAAATTATGTCAATTAGCCTATCAGAAGCGTCTAAAGCCATGACATAATTTTCTGGAATTTTCCAAGCTGTTTAAAGGCACAGTCAACTTAGTGTATGTAAACTTCTGACCCGCTGGAATTGTGCTACAGTGATTTATAAGTGAAATAATCCGTCTGTAAACAATTGTTGGAAAAATGACTTGTGTCATGCACAAAGTAGATGTCCTAACCGACTTGCCAAAACTATAGTTTTTTTTAACAAGAAATTTGTGTAGTGGTTGAAAAACGAATTTTATTGACTCCAACCTAAGTGTATGTAAACTTTTGACTTCAACTGTATATCAGATGTGTACCACAGCAATGACTAAAACATACTTTTTACTGTTCTTTTTACATTGGTAACCAGTTTATAATAGCAATAAGGCACCTCAAGGGTTTGTGGTGTAAGGACAATATACCATGGCTAAGGGCTGTGTCCTAAGAACAGCCCTTAGCCGTGGTATATTGGCCGTATACCACACCTCCTCTTTTTTTAATGCTTAATCATAGCAGTCCAAACAAGTTAAATTGACATCCATTGATGGAAAATGATCTAGAGAGTTTAATGAGGGTGATTTATCTTGCCTCTTGCAAAATGTTCTTAATCTGGAAATAAATATTATTTTGATGGAAAACCACATTTTGATTCTTAGCCTACGTCTCTAAAAATTATGTGGTTATTCCTTCTTAATTCGCTCAATAACAAAAAGGGTTTATTGGATTAATTTGGCATCTCTTGCTGCAAGCATTTTCTGTGGGGCTAGTTTTCAGGCCTTGTGGGGCTAGTTTTCAGGCCTTGTGGGGCTAGTTTTCGGGCGTGGGGCTAGTTTTCAGGCCTTGTGGGTGGGTTTTCAGAGGTAATTTGGCATTACATTTTAGCTAGACCTGGAAACCCTGGTGTTTCAGCAGTGTAGGATGAAAACAGCCAGTAAACTATTTTAAAGTGGTGCATTGATGAAAACGATTCAACACACCTATAAACTAAGGCGTCCTCTGAAATTGCTTTCTCCACGGTCTCTTATGACTGTGTCATTTCCACTCTGTGTGTATCTCTCCTCACTCTCTTGCTGTTCACACCTTTCACCTTCCTCAGCGGGAGCTCACACAGAAAACTATCATCTTCTACACACACACACACACACATGTACACGCACACACACACACACACACACACACACACACACACACACACACACACACACACACACACACACACACACACACACACACACACACACACACACACACACACCAGGCCTTGAATTATAGCAGCAGGTGTGTGCAGGGGCGCAACTTTCACTGGGGACATGGGGGATATGTCCCTCCATATTATGAAATTGCATTTTTGTTCCCCCCAGTTTTATCATTGGAATGTGATACAAAACGAGGCAACAGTGTGCTTTAGGACCATGCAGACGTCTCCGAGCGGTCGGGCAGGCTGTTCGGAGTGTTTCTCAAAAAAAATTAAAAATAATAATAAATAAAAAAATGTCCCTCCCACTTCTGAAACTAAAGTTTCGCCCCTGGGTGTGTGAATGAGTAGGTCCACGTCATCCAGGTTATCCCTGATTGTGGGACGTATAAAGTAACACAACTACATGTATACATACATCCTATGACACAGGTTCTGCGTGAGCATTCAGAGAAGACAGTCTTAGCTTCAATAGCCTGTCCTTCGCTGGCGTTCCTTATCTTGTCTGTTGGCCATTTCAGGGACCCGGACGAGCGGAGAGGAGAGCGTCAGCGCGGCGCTCAGATTTAAAGTTTTAAAAAATCATTGCCAGCGGCTCAGCCCAAATGACACGTAACATGTCAGCTCCGCCGAAGGAGAGCAGTCAAGACAATGACACAGTAAAGAGAACAGGCGACAGAATCAGAGGTGACACTGGGACCGTCGAGCTCTCACTTAAACCTTATTCATCCCTCTCTCCCACTCTCTCTCCCTCTCCCTCTCTTCTGGTATAATCAACCACTGCCTCCCTTTCTTTAGTTTTTTTAGCTGATTCTAGATTTTCTCTCGTTGCCTTGGTCTCTTTTCTTGTCGTCCTGACCCTCTCTCTCTCTTTCACTGTTGTCTATTATCACGTTTCATATATCATACATGCAGTGCATTCGGAAAGAATTCAGACCCTTGACTTTTTACACATTTTGTTACATTACAGCCTTATTCTAAAATTGTATAAATAAAAAAAATGCTCATTAATAATCTACACACAATACCCCATAATGACAAAGTGAAAACAGGTTTTAGAAATGTTTGCAAATGTATTACAAATAAAAAACAGAAATACCTTATTTACATAAGTATTCAGATCCTTTGCTTTGAGACTTTAAATTGAGCTCAGGTGCATCCTGTTTCCATTGAGCATCCTTTAGATGTTTCTACAACTTTATTGGAGTTCACCTGTGGTAAATTAAATTGATTGGACATGATTTGGAAAGGCACACACCTGTCTATATAAGGTCCCACAGTTGACAGTGGATGTCAGAGCAAAAACCAATCCATGAGGTCGAAGGAATTGTCCTTAGAGGCACAGATCTGCGGAAGAGTACCAAAAAAACTCTGCAGCATTGAAGGTCCCCAGGAACACAGTGGCCTCCGTCATTTTTAAATGGAAGAACTGAGCAATCGGGGGAGAAGGGCCTTGGTCAGGAAGGTGATCAGGAACCCGATGGTCACTCTGACAGAGCTCCAGAGTTCCTCTGTGGAGAAGAATAACCTTCCAGAAGGACAACTATCTCTGCAGCACTCCACCAATCAAGCCTTTATGATAGAGTTGCCAGACGGAAGCCACTCCTCAGTAAAAGGCACATGACAGCCCACTTGGAGTTAGCCAAAGGCACCTAAGGGACTCTCAAACCATGAAAAACAAGATTCTCTGGTCTGATGAAACCAAGATTGCACTCTTTGGCCTGAATGCCAAGCGTCATATCTGGAGGAAACCTGGCACCATCCATACTGTGAAGCATGGTGGTGGCAGCATCATGCTGTGGGGATGTTTTTCAGCGGCAAGGACTGGGAGAGTAGTCAGGGTCGAGGGAAAGATGAACGGAGCAAAGTACAGAGAGATCCTTGATGAAAACCTGCTCCACAGTGCTCAGGAACTCAGACTGGGGCAAAGGGTCACCTTCCAACAGGACATCGACCCTAAGAACACAGCCAAGACAACACAGGAGTGGTTTGGGGCAAGTATCTGAATGTCCTTGAGTGGCCCAGCCAGAGCCTGGACTTGAACACAATCGAACATCTCTGGAGAGACCTGAAAATAGCTGTTTAGCGACGCTCCCCATCCAACCTGACAGAGCTTGAGAGGATCTTCAGAGAAGAATGGGAGAACCTCCTCAAATACAGGTCTGCCAACCTTGTAGCGTCATACCTAAGAAGACTCGACGCTGCCAAAAGTGCTTCAACAAAGTACTGAGTAAATGGTCTGAATACTTATGTAAATTTGATATTTCCAAACATTTCTAAAAACCTGATTTTGTTTGTCATTATCGGGTACTGTTTGTATATTAATGAGGGGGGGAAACAAGTTTAATCCATTTTAAAATAAGGCTGTAACTGAACAAAATTTGGACATTTCAAGGGGTCTGAATATATATATATATACACTGCTCAAAAAAATAAAGGGAACACTTAAACAACACAATGTAACTCCAAGTCAATCACACTTCTGTGAAATCAAACTGTCCACTTAGGAAGCAACACTGATTGACAATAAATTTCACATGCTGTTGTGCAAATGGAATAGACAAAAGGTGGAAATTATAGGCAATTAGCAAGACACCCCCCAAAACAGGAGTGATTCTGCAGATGGTGACCACAGACCACTTCTCAGTTCCTATGCTTCCTGGCTGATGTTTTGGTCACTTTTGAATGCTGGCGGTGCTCTCACTCTAGTGGTAGCATGAGACGGAGTCTACAACCCACACAAGTGGCTCAGGTAGTGCTGTTCATCCAGGATGGCACATCAATGCGAACTGTGGCAAAAAGGTTTGCTGTGTCTTTCAGCGTAGTGTCCAGAGCATGCAGGCGCTACCAGGAGACAGGCCAGTACATCAGGAGACGTGGAGGAGGCCGTAGGAGGGCAACAACCCAGCAGCAGGACCGGTACCTCCGCCTTAGTGCAAGGAGGTGCACTGCCAGAGCCCTGCAAAATGACCTCCAGCAGGCCACAAATGTGCATGTGCCTGCTCAAACGGTCAGAAACAGACTCCATGAGGGTGGTATGGTCTCACAAGGGGTCTGAGGATCTCATCTCGGTACCTAATGGCAGTCAGGCTACCTCTGGCGAACACATGGAGGGCTGTGCGGCCCCACAAAGAAATGCCACCCCACACCATGACTGACCCATCGCCAAACCGGTCATGCTGGAGGATGTTGCAGGCAGCAGAACGTTCTCCACGGCGTCTCCAGACTCTGTCACGTCTGTCACACGTGCTCATGTGCTCAGTGTGAACCTGCTTTCATCTGTGAAGAGCACAGGGCGCCAGTGGCGAATTTGCCAATCTTGCTGTTCTCTGGCAAATGCCAAACGTCCTGCACAGGTCATTTTGCAGGGCGCTGGCAGTGCACCTCCTTGCACAAAGGCAGAGGTAGCGGTCCTGCTGCTGGGTTGTTGCCCTCCTACGGCCTCCTTCACGTCTCCTGATGTACTGGCCTGTCTCCTGGTAGCGCCTGCATGCTCTGGACACTACGCTGACAGACACAGCAAACCTTTTTGCCACAGTTCGCATTGATGTGCCATCCTGGATGAACTGCACTACCTGAGCCACTTGTGTGGGTTGTAGACTCCGTCTCATGCTACCACTAGAGTGAGAGCACCGCCAGCATTCAAAAGTGACCAAAACATCAGCCAGGAAGCATAGGAACTGAGAAGTGGTCTGTGGTCACCACCTGCAGAATCACTCCTGTTTTGGGGGGTGTCTTGCTAATTGCCTATAATTTCCACCTTTTGTCTATTCCATTTGCACAACAGCATGTGAAATTTATTGTCAATCAGTGTTGCTTCCTAAGTGGACAGTTTGATTTCACAGAAGTGTGATTGACTTGGAGTTACATTGTGTTGTTTAAGTGTTCCCTTTATTTTTTTGAGCAGTGTATATATATATATATATATACATCCTACCTACAGTACAGTATATCCTACCAAAATATATCCTATATATTTACTTTATATTTTCTCCTCTATCATATTGAGTAGTGTATGAGAAAGGCAAGAAAAGGAGAGAAAGTTCCACAATCTACATAATATGATGTTTACGTCTCTCTTTCTCTCATTCATTCCTCTCACTCTCTTTACCTTTGACTCTAGTTTGAGGATATCTTATAATCTTCTATGTGTTATTCATGTCATTCATAACACAACATTACTCTTAGGTCTTGAGTCATGTTATGCTGTGGTTAACTGTGTAATTGGCTCTCAATCAAAAAGATGTTGAATGTTTTCACAGTTATATCATTGAAGGTACAGTGAGCCTTGACAACAATGATTATCACCCTGAACCACTCGGTTACATTACCACTTTATCATGGGTGTATTGTAACTCACATTTTATGTACTGTTACTCACATTTTATTATGTATTGTAAATTTAAGCTATGTACAGTACCTGTCACGCCCTGACAGTAGAGATTCTTTTTATGTCTCTATTTTGGTTGGTCAGGGCGCGAGTTTGGGTGGGCATTCTATGTCTGGTGTTCTATGTTGTCCTTGTTTTGTATTTCTATCTGTTTGGCCTAGTATGGTTCCCAATCAGAGGCAGCTGTCTATCGTTAGGTAGCCTGTTCCCACCTGTGTTGGTGGGTGGTTATTTTCTGTTTAGTGTTTTTCGTCACCTTACAGAACTGTTCGTTTGTCGTGTTGTTGTTTTGTTAGAGTGTTCATATTTATTAAAATAACGTATTATGAATACTTACCACGCTGCACCTTGGTCCTCTTCTCCTTCTCCTGACGACGTTTGTTACAGTACCAGTCAAAAGTTTGAAAGACACCTACTCATTCAAGGGTTTTTCTTTATTTTTACTATTTTCTACATTGTAGAATAATAGTGAAGACATCAAAATGATGAAATAACACGTATGGAATCTAGCAGTAACCATAAAAGTGTTAAACAAATCGAATATAATTTCTTCATTGAATACCAAGTGTGTGCAAAGCTGTC
Organism: Salvelinus fontinalis; assembly: GCF_029448725.1. Taxonomy (NCBI): domain Eukaryota; kingdom Metazoa; phylum Chordata; class Actinopteri; order Salmoniformes; family Salmonidae; genus Salvelinus; species Salvelinus fontinalis. Next base: position 20,722,804 of record NC_074697.1, read on the forward strand.
ATAATGGCAAATAGTGGCTCCTTTGAAGAATTTGAAAAGTAAAATTTATTTTGATTTGTTTAACACTTTTTTGGTTACTACATGATTCCATATGAGTGATTTCATAGATTTTATGTCATCACTATTATTCTAAAATGTAGAAAAAAGTAAAAAATAAAGAAAAACCCTGGAATGACTAGGTGTGTCCAAACTTTTGGCTGGTACTGTAACTCAAATCACTATGGCAACAAATAAGGGTTATCACCATTGACTACCAGTGAGTCATATCAATAGATTTTCCCACTGAACAATAACTCCGAATCAGAGCACTTTATTCTGAAAATACAACCTTTATTCTCCATTTTAATAATGTGTGATGAAATGTTTTTAATATACTGCTTTTTAAAATCCTAATGAAATAGTAATGTGAATGCATGATTAGTTCTGAGTCACAGTTGATGCCAAATGTGTGTACCCAGACACAAATATAAGTATTTCTAAGTTGATGTCATAATTCATTTCTACTCCTCTCACTTCCTGTGTGAAAGTGTCACATTCTTTAATTTCCTCATCTCTCCCCATCAGCGGTGAGTGGTAGATTTACTACATGGTTTAAGTGCTGGAGGGCTGTTGTAGGAGGTTTACTACAAGTGTGTCTGGGTTAAGTGCCCCGGTCAATGACGGTAGTAGCAGCTCATCTAGGATGTTAACCCCTGACCTCCGGGTTGTTCAGACTCCACAGAGACTCTCAGGGCTAATCTTGAAAACTCATTGTAAAGCCACCATCTTTCTGCCCATGCGGTGGTCGTCGTGAGACGGTTATTAAACTTGTCACTTGTGATTCTGAGAAGAACGTCTGTTCCTCATCTCCCTGCCAGAGGTTTGGGAACGACTAATTATCTCAACGGATGGCAGCACCTTCCCGCGGCTGAGAGGATCGAAACACACACACACACACACACACACACACACACACACACACACACACACACACACACACACACACACACACACACACACACACACACACACACACACACACACACACACACACACACACACACACAGGAAGACTCACTCAAATAAACACACACTCATCCGCGCACACACACAGACAGACACATACTGTGCATACACACGAGCACACATACAGTTGAAGTCGGAAGTTTACATACGAGTTTTAATGACTCCAACCTAAGTGTTTTTCAACCACTCCACAAATTTCTTGTTAACAAACTATAGTTCTGGCAAATCGGTTAGGACATCTACTTTGTGCATGACACAAGTCATTTTTCCAACAATTGTTTACAGACAGATTATTTCACTTATAATTCACTGTAGCACAATTACAGTGGGTCAGAAGTTTATAAACACTAAGTTGACTGTGCCAATAAACAGCTTGGAAAATTCCAGAAAATGATGTCCTGGCTTTAGAAGCTTCTGATAGGCTAATTGACATAATTTGAGTCAATTGGAGGTGTACCTGTGGATGTATTTCAAGGCTATAACCCCACCCACTTTGCCAAAGCACAGCCCCCACACCACTAGAGGGATATCTTCAACCACCAACGTACCATCCTGCGACAAGGCCGAGTATAGCCCACAAAGATCTCCGCCACGGCACAACCCAAGGGGGGGGGGCGCCAACCCAGACAGGAAGATCACGTCAGTGACTCAACCCACTCAAGTGACGCACCCCTCCTAGGGACGGCATGAAAGAGCACCAGTAAGCCAGTGACTCAGCCCCTGTAATAGGATTAGAGGCAGAGAATCCCAGTGGGGAGTGGGGAACCAGCCAGGCAGAGACAGCAAGGGTGGTTCGTTGCTCCAGAGCCTTTCCGTTCACCTTCACACTCCTGGGTCAGACTACACTCAATCATATGACCCACTGAAGAGATGAATCTTCAGTAAAGACTTAAAGGTTGAGACCGAGTCTGCGTCTCTCACATGGGTAGGCAGACCATTCCATAAAAATGGAGCTCTATAGGCGAAAGCCCTGCCTCCAGCTGTTTGCTTAGAAATTCTAGGGACAATTAGGAGGCCTGCGTCTTGTGACCGTAGCGTACGTGTAGGTATGTACGGCAGGACCAAATCGTAAAGATAGGTAGGAGCAAGCCCATGTAATGGTTTGTAGGTTAGCAGTAAAACCTTTAAATCAGCCCTTGCCTTAACAGGAAGCCAGTGTAGGGAGGCTAGCACTGGAGTAATATGATCAAATTTTTTGGTTTCTAGTCAGGATTCTAGCAGCCGTATTTAGCACTAACTGAAGTTTATTTAGTGGGTAGCTGGAAAGGTAGCCGGAAAGTAGAGCATTGCAGTAGTCTAACCTAGAAGTAACAAAAGCATGGATTAATTTAAATGCATCATTTTTGGACAGAAAGTTTCTGATTTTTGCAATGTTACGTAGATGGAAAAAAGCTGTCCTTGAAACAGTCTTGATATGTTCGTCAAAAGAGAGATCAGGGTCCAGAGTAACGCTTAGGTCCTTCACAGTTTTATTTGAGACGACTGTACAACCATCAAGATGAATTGTCAGATTCAACGAAGATCTCTTTGTTTCTTGGGACCTAGAACAAGTATCTCTGTATTGTCCGAGTTTAAAAGTAGAACGTTTGCAGCCATCCACTTCCTTATGTCTGAAACACAGGCTTCTAGCGAGGGCAATTTTGGGGCTTCACCATGTTTCATTGAAATGTACAGCTGTGTGTCATCCGCATAGCAGTGAAAGTTAACATTATGTTTTTGAATGACACCCCCAAGAGGTAAAATATATAGTGAAAACAATAGTGGTCCCAAAACGGAACCTTGAGGAACACCCAAATGTACAGTTGATTTGTCAGAGGACAAACCATTCACAGAGACATACTGATAACTTTCCGACAGATAAGATCTAAACCAGGCCAGAACTTGTCCGTGTAGACCAATTTGGGTTTCCAATCTCTCCAAAAGAATGTGGTGATCGATGGTATCAAAGGCAGCACTAAGGTCTAGGAGCACGAGGACAGATGCAGAGCCTCGGTCTGACACCATTAAAAGGTAATTTACCACCTTCAAAAGTGCAGTCTCAGTGCTATGATGGGGTCTAAAACCAGACTGAAGCATTTCGTCAGGAAGTTAAAGCTTGGTCGCGAATGGGTCTTCCAAAAGGACAATGACCAAGCATACTTCCAAAGTTGTGGCAAAATGGCTTAAGGACAACAAAGTCAAAATATTGGAGTGGCCATCACAAAGCCCTGACCTCCATCACATAGAGAATTTGTGTGCAGAACTGAAAAAGCATGTGCAAGCAAGAAGGCCTACAAACTTGACTTAGTTACACCAGCTCTGTCAGGAAGAATGGGCCAAAATTCACCCAACTTATTGTGGGAACCTTGTGGAAGGCTACCTGAAACGTTTGACCCAAGTTAAACAATTTAAAAGCAATGCTACCAAGTACTAATTGAGTGTATGTGAACTTCTGACCCACTAGGAATGTGATGAAAGAAATAACAATTTAAATAAATCATTCTCTCTACTATTATTCTGACATTTCACATTCTTAAAATAAAGTGGTGATCCTAACTGACCTAAAGCATAGAATTTTAACTGGGATTAAATGTCAGGAATTGTGAAAAACTGAGTTTAAATGTATTTGGTTAAGGTGTATGTAAACTTCCGTCTTCAACTGTACACACCGACACACATAAACAGACCGTTCAACACACACACACAGACACAAACATACATGCAAACATGCTTGCAAAAGTATTCACCCCCTTAGCCTGTTTTCTATTTTGTTGCCTTACAACCAAAGCAAAACTGCTCCAGCTCCTTCAAGTTGGATGGGTTCCGCTGGTGTACAGCAAGCTTTAAGTCATACCACAGATTCTCAATTGCATTGAGGTCTGGGCGTTGACTAGGCCATTCCAAGACATTTCAATGTTTCCTCTTTAACCACTCAAAGGTTTCTTTAGCAGTATGCTTAGGGTCATTGTCCTGCTGGAAGGTGAACCTCCATCTTAGTCTCAAATCTCTGGAAGACTGAAATAGGTTTCCCTCAAGAATTTCCCTGTATTTAGCACCATCCATCATTCCTTCAACTCTGATCAGTTTCCCAGTCCCTGCCGATGAAAAACATCCCCACAGCATGATGCTGCCATCACAATGCTTCACTGTGGAGATGGTATTCTCGGGGTGATGAGAGGTGTTGGGTTTTCACCAGACATAATGTTTTCCTTGATGGCCAAAAAGCTCAATTTTAGTCTCATCTGACTAGAGGACATTCTTCCATATGTTTGAGGAGTCTCCCTTTTGGTGAACGCTACACGTGTTAGCTTTTTTTTCTTTAAGCAATGGCTTTTTTTCTGGCCACTCTTCCGTAAAGCCCAGCGCTGTGAAGAGTACGGATTGAAGTGGTCCTATGGACAGATACTCCAATCTCAGCTGTGGAGCATTGCAGCACCTTCGGGGTTATCTTTGGTCTCTTTGTTGCCTCTCTGATTAATGTCCTCTTTGCCTGGTCCGTGAGTTTTGGTGGGCGGCCCTCTCTTGGCAAGTTTGTTATGGTGCTATATTCTTTCTATTTTTTAATAATAGATTTTATGGTGCTCCGTGGAATGTTCAAAGTTTCTGATATTTTTTTATAACCTATCGCTGATCTGTACTTCACCACAACTTTGTCCCTGACCTGTTTGGAGATCTCCTTGGTCTTCATGGTGCCGCTTGCTTGGTGGTGCCCCTTGCTTAGTGGTGTTTCAGACTCTGGGGCCTTTAAGAACAGGTGTATGTATACCGAGATCATGTGACAGATCATGTGACACTTAGATTGCACACAGGTGGACTTTATTTAACTAATTGTGTGACTTCTGAAGGTAATTGGTTGCACCAGATCTTATTTAGGGGTTTCATAGTAAAAGGGATGAATGTATATGCACGCACCACTTTTGTCACGTCCTGACCATAGTTCTTATGTGTTTTGCTTGTTTAGTGTTGGTCAGGACGTGAGCTGGGTGGGAATTCTATGTTGTGTGTCTAGTTTGTCTGTTTCTGTGTCCAGCCTAATATGGTTCTCAATCAGAGACAGCTGTCAATCGTTGTCCCTGATTGAGAATCATATATAGGTGGCTTGTGTTGTTTTGGGGATTGTGGGTGGTTGTTTCCTGTCTCTGTGTTTGTGGTCTGCACCAGATAGGACTGTTTCGGTTTGCCACACTTTGTTATTTTTTGTTCGTTGTAAGTGTTCACAGTTTTTTTGTTTAATTAAACATGTTGAGCACTGGCTACGCTGCGTGTTGGTCAGATCCCTGTTTCACCCCCTCTTCAGGTGAAGAGAGGGAAGGCCGCCGTTACAGAACCAACCACCAATCTCGGACCAAGCAGCGTAGCAACGGGCAGCAGCGGCAGCAGCAGCAGCAGCGGGACCAGGAGAAATGGACTTGGGAGGACGTATTGGACGGAAAGGGTTTTTACACATGGGAGGAGATCCTGGCTGGTAAGGATCGCCTTCCATGGGAACAGGTGGAGGCAGCTAGGAGAGCGAAAGCAGTTGAGAAGGGGAACCGGTGTTATGAGGGAACATGGCTGGCCAGGAAGCCCGAGAAGAAATCACAAAAATTTCTTGGAGGGGGCTAAAGGGTAGTGTGACGAAGTCAGGTAGGAGAACTGCGCCCACTTCCCATGCTTACCGTGGAGAGCGGGAGTACGGGCAGACACCGTGTTATGCGGAAGAGCGCACGGTGTCTCCTGTACGTGTGCATAGCCCGGTGCGGGTTATTCCACCTCCCCGCACTGGCCGGGCTAGATTGAGCATTGAGCCAAGTGCCATGAAGCCGGCTCTACATATCTGGCCTCCAGTACGTCTCCTCGGGCCGGTGTACATGGCACCAGCCTTACGCATGGTGTCCCCGGTTCGCCAACACAGCCCAGTGCGGGTTATTCCACCTCCCCGCATTGGTCGGGCTACGGGGAGCATTCAAACAGGTAAAGTTGGGCAGGCTCAGTGCTCAAGGGAGCCAGTACGCCTGCACGGTCCGGTATATCCGGCGCCACCTTCCCGCTCCAGCCCAGTACCACCAGTGCCAACACCACGCAGCAGGCTTCCTGTGCGTCTTCAGAGCCCTGTTCCTCCTCCACGCACTAGCCCTATGGTGCGTGTCTCCAGCCCGGTACCACCAGTTCCGGCACGATGCACCAAGCCTCCTGTGCGTCTCCAGAGCCCTGTACGCCCTGTTCCTTCTCCCCGCACTCGCACTGAGGTGCGTGCCCTCAGTCCGGTACCACCAGTTCCGGCACCACGCACCAGGCCTATAGTGCGCTTTGAGAAACCAGTGTGCCCTGTTCCTGCTCCCCGCACTAGCCTTGAGGTGCGTGTCTCCAGTCCGTTGCCACCAGTTCCGGCACCACGCACCAGGCCTACTGTGCGCCGCAGCAGGTTAGAGTCGGCCGTCTGCCCAACCCCGCCTGCACTGCTCGTCTGCTCAACGCCATCTGCACTGCTCATCTGCCCAGCGCCGTCTGAGCTGCCTGCCTGCCCAGGGCCGTCTGAGCCATCCGTCTGCCCAGCGTCATCTGAGCCATCCGTCTGCCCAGCGCCATCTGAGCCATCCGTCTGCCCAGTGCAAACTGAGCCATCTGTCTGCCCAGTGCCATATGAGCTATCCATCTGCCCAGCGCCATCTGAGCCATCCGTCTGCCCAGCGCCATCTGAGCCATCCTTCTGCCCAGCTCCATCTGAGCCATCCGTCTGTCCCGAGCCATTAGAGCCGCCCGTCTGTCCCGAGCCGTCAGAGCCGTTCGTCAGTCAGGAGCCGCCAGAGCCGTCCGTCAGTCAGGAGCCGCCAGAGCCGCCAGCCAGTCAGGAGCCGCCAGAGCCGCAAGCCAGTCAGGGGCCGCCAGAGCCGTAAGCCAGTCAGGGGCCGCCAGAGCCACCAGCCAGTCAGGAGCCGCCAGAGCCGCCAGCCAGTCAGGAGCTGCCAGAGACGCCAGGCAGTCAGGAGCTGCCCTCCAGTCAGGAGCTGCCCTCCAGTCATGAGCTGCCTGTCAGTCATGAGCTGCCCTTTAGTCATGAGCTGCCCTTCAGTCATGAGCTGCCTTCCAGTCATGAGCTGCCCTTCAGTCATGAGCTGCCTTCCAGTCATGAGCTGCCTTCCAGTCATGAGCTGCCCTTCAGTCATGAGCTGCCCTTCAGTCATGAGCTGCCTTCCAGTCAGGAGCTGCCTTCCAGTCATGAGCTGCCCTCCAGTCATGAGCTGCCCTCCAGTCATGAGCTGCCCTCCAGTCATGAGCTGCCCTCCAGTCATGAGCTGCATCTAGTCCGGAGCAAACATTCAGTCCAGAGCTGCCTCTCTGTCCGGAGCTGTACTTCAGTCCGGAGTTGCCCCTCTGTCCTGAGCTACCTCTCTGTCCTGAGCTACCTCTCTGTCCTGAGCTACCCCTCTGTCCTGAGCTACCCCTCTGTCCTGAGATACCTCTCTGTCCTGAGTTGTCTATATTTAGGAGGGGCCTTGGTGAAGGTTCCTGGACCATGGTCGGGGGCGAGGGTCGCCACTCAAAGGACGCTAAGGAGGGGGACAAAGACAGTGGTGGAGTGGTGTCCTCGTCCACCGCCGGAGCCGCCACCGCGGACAGATGCCCACCCAGACCCTCCCCTTGAGTTTTAGGGGTGCGTTCGGAGTCCGCACCTCAGGGGGGGGGGGGGGGGGGGGTACTGTCACGTACTGACCATAGTTCTTATGTGTTTTGCTTGTTTAGTGTTGGTCAGGACGTGAGCTGGGTGGGAATTCTATGTTGTGTGTCTAGTTTGTCTGTTTCTGTGTCCAGCCTAATATGGTTCTCAATCAGAGACAGCTGTCAATCATTGTCCCTGATTGAGAATCATATATAGGTGGCTTGTGTTGTGTTGGGGATTGTGGGTGGTTGTTTCCTGTCTCTGTGTTTGTGGTCTGCACCAGATAGGACTGTTTCGGTTTGCCACACTTTGTTTTTTGTTCGTTGTAAGTGTTCACTGTTTTTTTGTTTAATTAAACATGTTGAGCACTGGCTACGCTGCGTGTTGGTCCGATCCCTGTTTCACCCCCTCTTCTAGTGAAGAGAGGGAAGGCCGCCGTTACAACTTTTCTGTTTTTTATATCAGTTATTTTTTGCATTTCACTTCACCAATTTGGACTATTTTGTGTATGTCCATTACATGAAATCGAAATAAAAATCCATTTAAATTACAGGTCGAAACGCATCAAAATAGGAAAAACGCCAAGGGGGATGAATACTTTTGCAAGGCACTGTATGTACATACACATACCGACACACGCACACAAACTCTCACACAAGCGAATGTGAGCAAAGAGCTGTCACTCATTAGTATAAGCTGTCATGATGCTTTGTGATTTTCAGTGCCTTCAGAAAGCGTTCATACCCCTTGACTTATTCCGCATTTTGTTGTTACAGCCTGAATTCATAACAGATTACATTTGTTTTTTCTCACCCATCTACACACAATACCCCATAATGACAAATTGAAAACATGTTTTGAGAAAGTTATTCAAATTTCTTGAAAATGAAATACAGAAATACCATTTACATAAGTATTCACATCCCTGAGTCAATACATTGTAGAAGCACTATTGGCAGCGATTACAGCTGTGAGTCTTTCTGGGTAAGTCTCTAAGAGCTTTCCCTTGGATTGTGCAACATTTACCCATTATTCTTTTCAAAATTATTCAAGCTCTGTCAAATTGGTTGTTGATCATTACTATACAATCATTTTCAGGTCTTACCATAGATTGCAAGTATATTTAACTCAAAACTGTAACTCGGCCACGTCAAAACATTCACTGTTTTATTAGTAAGCAACACCACTGTAGATTTGGCTTGTGTTTTAGCTTATTGTCCTGCTGAAAGGTGAATTAATCCCCCAGTGTCTGGTGGAAAGCAGACTGAACCGGGCTTTCCTCTTGGATTGTGCCTGTGCTTAGCGCCATTCCAGTCTCCCCCAGTCCTTAACGATATCAAGCATACCCATAACATGATGCAGCCACCACTATGCTTGAAAATATGGAGAGTAATGCTCAGCAACGTGTTGTATTGGATTTACCCCAAACATAATACTTTGTATTCAGGACCAAACAATTTTTTTGTTGTTGCAGTATTACTTTAGTGCCTTGTTACAAACAGGATGCATGTTTTGGAATACTTGTATTCTGTACAGCCTTTCTTCTTTTCACTCTATCATTTAGGTTAGTTTTGTGGAGTAACTACAATGTTGTTGATCCATCCTCAGTTTTCTCCTATCACAACCATTCAACTTTGTAACTGTTTTACTGTCACCATTGGCCTTCCTGTGGAAACTGAGTTAGGATGGGCGCCTGTATCTTTGTAGTGACTGGGTGTATTGAGATACCATCCAAAGTGTAATGAATAACTTCACAATGCTCAAAGGGATATTCAATGTCTGCTTTTTTTTACCAATAGGAACCCTTCTTAGCGAGGCATTGGAAAACCTCCCTGGTATTTGAATCTGTGTTTGAAATTCACTGCTCGACTGAGGAACCTTAGAGATAATTGTACTGTATGTGTGGAGAACAGAGATGAGGTAGTCATTCAAAAAAAGGGTGATCAAATTAAGGTCCTACACCTGTAGTATCTTACACTTGTCATGGTGGAAGCACTACCCTAGGGGTCTGCTGAGGGGGAGAGGAAAGAGCCCCAACGCCAGGCCTAAAAAAGACTGGGATTACCCTGTCATATATAGATACATCTTCCTTTGGATTGGAATGGATTGGTCTACATTTTGTCATGTAGCCTACCAGATCCTCTTGTGTTCTGTCTTTATTCGATAATACAGATACTTTTGGTGTGAGATTTTCTACACACCTTGGTCATTTGGATCCAGTTGTGTCTTTTTAGGTTGCCCCTTGCCTATTCTAGATCCTTTTCATCAGCTTTGTGTTGTGTTGTGTTGTGTTGTACCAAAGGAGCAGGGAGCATGGCTTGAGGCTGGAGCAGGTGTGGCACCATGCCCACTGAACACACACACACAAGCGTACACACACACACACACACACACACACACACACACACACACACACACACACACACACACACACACACACACACACACACACACACACACACACACACACACTCTCTCTTTCTCTCTCATAACCCTCACTGGCACTGGAGAGGGAAAGGAAGCCAGGCATCTGTTTTCAACCAGATGTGTTCCTGTGCCACTCCCCCTCCATCTCTCCCTCCCTCCCACCCTCCACCTCACCCTTATCCCATCAACCATCCCTCCCTCCAATCCCCAGTGGGGTGTAACATATGTTTGGCCCCGTCCAGAGGGGGGGGGGGGGGGGAGGTTATGAGAGAGACACATTAATATGACAGGTCAAGCTGCAGAGGGATTTAATGCTTACCACTGGTGCTGATGCTACATACAGTACTGTCTGGCGGTGGCATTGTTACTGCTGAGGCTAGCACTTAGCATTACCCTGTTGTCGTGACTTTACTTTCACTAATCTGATGACTGTTATTTATCGAATCAACTAACTATGTTTACTTGTTACCTGATTAAATGAATCATGCAACAATTAACTCATTAGGAATTTGTTGCACCATGAGAGAGGTTGTTTAAAGAGTTACCATCTCCCACATTAAACTCTAAAGGTCTTTACTTATCACATCCATTAAACAGTCAATGTATTAAATCATAACCTCGCATCATATCATCATTCTGAACAGTTGTCACGTCATGCATCGGCAAAAAACCCAGCCTTACTCATGAATCAGTACTACACAAATTGGTTTAATTATGTATGTAAAAATATTTGGGGGCTAGCTTTTGATGACAACTGAGCTAGCTGCCCAGGCTTACATAATCAGAAAGAGGAGATTCTCATGATTAAAATGGCGTCCGACTTGAAAATAATCTAAAAATACACATTGCGAGATATTTGGCAAAATAGATAGACATGCCAGACCGCAGAGTTCCAGTAATATTTGTGTTGTTTACATTTTAACTATAAAACAACGTGAGCAGGTCTCATTGCCAACACTAGCAAAGCAGGCATTGTGACGTTGAACAGTAAGCTGGGAATAGAATGTTCGGAAGGCGAGTTGGTGCCACGTTCATAATTGTTCATATTTCATATATAACATTAAGGATTGAGACTTCATACCTGTAGTTTAAATAACTTTCAACTTACAATATTGCCTTTATAAACTTTTAATAACATCACACAAAAAAAATACAATATGACATTAGTTTTCTATAGATCATTTTTGACTATTCTCCACGTTCTTATGGTAGAAATATTGTTCCAGTATTCGCTTTTTGAACGTGTTAGAGTTTCGGCGGGATAAAGCCTGTTAACAAAGAACATTCCTTGGTGGATTTTGGAGAGGGAGATCTCTCTTCTCCTGTAATTTACAACAGGGTGTGAACTGTCAACCCCCACCAGCTCCCTCCTCCCCTCTGCTGTGGGTGAGAGACGTCTGGTTACTGTCAACCATTGCTAAGCTGATTTACCCCATTGGATCCTCACTGGACAGTCATGACACTGTCTGGCTGTGGCACTGTTAATGCTGGGGCTTGCACTTAGCATTACCCTATCTGGCTGTGGCACTGTTACTGCTGAGGCTAACACTTAGCATTATCCTGTCTGGCTGTGGCCTGTTACTGCTGAGGCTAGCACTTAGCATTAACCTGTCTGGCTGTGGCCTGTTACTGCTGAGGCTAACACTTAGCATTATCCTGTCTGGCTGTGGCCTGTTACTGCTGAGGCTAACACTTAGCATTATCCTGTCTGGCTGTGGCCTGTTACTGCTGAGGCTAGCACTTAGCATTACCCTATCTGGCTGTGGCCTGTTACTGCTGAGGCTAGCACTTAGCATTATCCTGTCTGGCTGTGGCCTGTTACTGCTGAGACTAGCACTTAGCATTACCCTATCTGGCTGTGGCACTGTTACTGCTGGGGCTTGCACTTAGCATTACCCTGTCTGGCTGTGGCCTGTTACTGCTGAGGCTAGCACTTAGCATTACCCTATCTGGCTGTGGCCTGTTACTGCTGAGGCTAGCACTTAGCATTACCCTATCTGGCTGTGGCCTGTTACTGCTGCGGCTAGCACTTAGCATTATCCTGTCTGGCTGTGGCCTGTTACTGCTGAGACTAGCACTTAGCATTACCCTATCTGGCTGTGGCACTGTTACTGCTGGGGCTTGCACTTAGCATTACCCTGTCTGGCTGTGGTCTGTTACTGCTGAGGCTAGCACTTAGCATTGCCCTATCTGGCTGTGGCCTGTTACTGCTGAGGCTAGCACTTACCATTACCCTATCTGGCTGTGGCACTGTTACTGCTGAGGCTAACACTTAGCATTATCCTGTCTGGCTGTGGCCTGTTACTGCTGAGGCTAGCACTTAGCATTACCCTGTCTGGCTGTGGCATGTTACTGCTGAGGCTAGCACTTAGCATTACCCTGTCTGGCTGTGGCCTGTTATTGCTGAGGCTAGCACTTAGCATTACCCTGTCTGGCTGTGGCCTGTTACTGCTGAGGCTAGCACTTAGCATTATCCTGTCTGGCTGTGGCCTGTTACTGCTGAGGCTAGCACTTAGCATTACCCTATCTGGCTGTGGCACTGTTACTGCTGAGGCTAACACTTAGCATTACCCTGTCTGGCTGTGGCCTGTTACTGCTGAGGCTAGCACTTAGCATTACCGTTAGCACAGTTGATGGCTGATTTATAATGGTTATTATGTGTGTGTGTGTGTTCTGTCCATGATTCGGTGGGGGGGTGTAGACTTGCAAGTGTTTGTGTGTGTTCAAATGGAAAGAAACAAAGTGCCCACTGGCTATGTGGCACAGAGAGATAAGATGGTGTGAAAATGCATTATGGAGGCGTCCAGCCTCCTGCTGTCTCATGTTGTATTCAATGTGGAATCACTGGCCCAGAAGATCTCTGACAGGGTTTAGGATCTGACGCGAAGAGGATAACTCCAGTGTTATCATGATTGGCATTATCTTAATCCTTAACAATGTACCAGGTCTGTTGTGCTTTTCTCACACAACTCACTGGGGTAGTGTTGTCATTGTCTGTTTGTTTCTCAAGCTCACCAAACTTCATTTTTGTGACCTCAATCCATCACCCTCTTGTCAATGAATAAATCAGTCAATTGATTATGCAATCAGTTGACTTATTCTACATGACCAGAGGAAGGGTATTGATTAACACATTGTGGGTTAATAGTTGTTTCAATTCAAGATACAAGTACTTTATTAAGTGATGAATGGGGTGTCTCTGATGTGGTACAATAAATACAAAATGTATAAAACTGATGTATAGAAGCAGAATACCTTGGTATCATTAGGCTAACTAGCTAGAATGTTATTCATTAGCAGGTAGTAGATTACCTTTGTATTATTGGGTTAACTAGCTAGAATGTTATTCATTAGCAGGTAGTAGATTACCTTTGTATCATTGGGTTAACTAGCTAGAATGTTATTCATTAGTAGGTAGTAGATTACCTTGGTATCATTGGGTTAACTAGCTAGAATGTTATTCATTAGCAGGTAGTAGATTACCTTGGTATTTTTTTTTTATTTATTTTACCTTTATTTAACTAGGCAAGTCAGTTAAGAACAAATTCTTATTTTCAATGACGGCCTAGGAACAGTGGGTTAACTGCCTGTTCAGGGGCAGAACGACAGATTTGTACCTTGTCAGCTCGGGGATTAGAACTTGCAACCTTTCGGTTACTAGTCCAACGCTCTAACCACTAGGCTACCCTGCCGCGGTATCATTGGGTTAACTAGCTAGAATGTTATTCATTAGTAGGTAGTAGATTACCTTTGTATCATTGGGTTAACTAGCTAGAATGTTATTCATTAGCATTTAGTAGATTACCTTTGTATCATTAGGCTAACTAGCTAGAATGTTATTCATTAGCAGGTAGTAGATTACCTTTGTATCATTGGGTTAACTAGCTAGAATGTTATTCATTAGCAGGTAGTAGATTACCTTGGTATCATTGGGTTAACTAGCTAGAATGTTATTCATTAGCAGGTAGTAGATTACCTTGGTATCATTGGGTTAACTAGCTAGAATGTTATTCATTAGCAGGTAGTAGATTACCTTGGTATCATTGGGTTAACTAGCTAGAATGTTATTCATTAGCAGGTAGTAGATTACCTTTGTATCATTAGGCTAACTAGCTAGAATGTTATTCATTAGCAGGTAGTAGATTACCTTGGTATCATTAGGCTAACTAGCTAGAATGTTATTCATTAGCAGGTAGTAGATTACCTTTGTATCATTGGGTTAACTAGCTAGAATGTTATTCATTAGCAGGTAGTAGATTACCTTGGTATCATTGGGTTAACCAGCCAGAGGGTTATTCGTTAGTAGGTAGTAGATTACCTTGGTATCATTGGGTTAACCAGCCAGAGGGTTATTCGTTAGTAGGTAGTAGATTACCTTTGTATCATTGGGTTAACTAGCTAGAATGTTATTCATTAGCAGGTAGTAGATTACCTTGGTATCATTGGGTTAACTAGCCAGAGGGTTATTCATTAGTAGGTAGTAGATTACCTTGGTATCATTTGGTTAACTAGCCAGAGGGTTATTCGTAATTAGGTAGTAGATTACCTTGGTATCATTGGGTTAACTAGCCAGAGGGTTATTCGTAATTAGGTAGTAGATTACCTTGGTATCATTTGGTTAACTAGCCAGAGGGTTATTCGTAATTAGGTAGTAGATTACCTTGGTATCATTGGGTTAACTAGCCAGAGGGTTATTCGTAATTAGGTAGTAGATTACCTTGGTATCATTGGGTTAACTAGCCAGAGGGTTATTCGTAATTAGGTAGTAGATTACCTTGGTATCATTGGGTTAACTAGCCAGAGGGTTATTCGTAATTAGGTAGTAGATTACCTTGGTATCATTGGGTTAACTAGCCAGAGGGTTATTCAAAATTAGGTAGTAGATTACCTTGGTATCATTTGGTTAACTAGCCAGAGGGTTATTCGTAATTAGGTAGTAGATTACCTTGGTATCATTGGGCTAACTAGCTAGAATGTTATTCATTAGCAGGTAGTAGATTACCTTTGTATCATTGGGTTAACTAGCTAGAATGTTATTCATTAGCAGGTAGTAGATTACCTTGGTATCATTAGGCTAACTAGCTAGAATGTTATTCATTAGCAGGTAGTAGATTACCTTTGTATCATTGGGTTAACTAGCTAGAATGTTATTCATTAGTAGGTAGTAGATTACCTTGGTATCATTAGGCTAACTAGCTAGAATGTTATTCATTAGCAGGTAGTAGATTACTTTTGTATCATTGGGTTAACTAGCTAGAATGTTATTCATTAGTAGGTAGTAGATTACCTTGGTATCATTGGGTTAACTAGCTAGAATGTTATTCATTAGCAGGTAGTAGATTACCTTGGTATCATTTGGTTAACTAGCCAGAGGGTTATTCATTAGTAGGTAGTAGATTACCTTGGTATCATTGGGTTAACTAGCTAGAATGTTATTCATTAGCAGGTAGTAGATTACCTTGGTATCATTGGGTTAATTAGCTAGAATGTTATTCATTAGCAGGTAGTAGATTACCTTGGTATCATTGGGTTAACTAGCTAGAATGTTATTCATTAGTAGGTAGTAGATTACCTTGGTATCATTGGGTTAATTAGCTAGAATGTTATTCATTAGCAGGTAGTAGATTACCTTGGTATCATTGGGTTAACTAGCTAGAGGGTTATTCATTAGTAGGTAGTAGATTACCTTGGTATCATTGGGTTAACTAGCTAGAATGTTATTCATTAGTAGGTAGTAGATTACCTTGGTATCATTGGGTTAACTAGCTAGAATGTTATTCATTAGCAGGTAGTAGATTACCTTGGTATCATTTGGTTAACTAGCCAGAGGGTTATTCGTTAGTAGGTAGTAGATTACCTTGGTATCATTTGGTTAACTAGCCAGAAGGTTATTCGTTAGTAGGTAGTAGATTACCTTGGTATCATTGGGCTAACTAGCTAGAATGTTATTCAATCCCTCACCTTAACCACAACAGCATATAAAATAAACCTCAACCAACCGGCTCTTACTGCTTCTGCAGTATTTCCCAAACCAATCCTTGGGTCCCCCAGCCATTCCATATGTTGTATTCCACCACCAGCACACATGTATGAACTAACCAATGGTCTTGATGATCATCTGAATCAGATGTGTTGAGGGTGGTTTTACTGCGGTGAAGGGAACCCCAATACCTTGTTGGGAAACCCTGCATGGCATTCCTTAGATTTCTCGTATCCATTCTATAAAAACGTTATCCTGCCTTGACCTTTGGCTCTTTTCTCCCCTGTCCTCTCTGTCTCCCCCTGCTGTCCACAGGGCAGTGGTACACATCCAGGTGAATGATGTGAATGAGTTCTCTCCAGTGTTCCGGGAGGCCCAGTACCACGCGGCGGTGACAGAGGGGAAGATCTATGACAACATACTGCAGGTGGAGGCTACAGACCAGGACTGTTCTCCACAGTACAGCCAGATCTGTAACTACCAGATCACCACCACCAACACACCCTTCGCCATCGACCGCAATGGTTAGTAAACGCAATGGACCGCATCCTGACCACACACACACCTGCAAGTGTGCACACACACACACACACACACACACACACACACACACACACACACACACACACACACACACACACACACACACACACACACACACACACACACACACACACACACACACATTGACAGATTGATACATTGACAGAGAGAGAGACTGAAAGAGACAGAGACTAAGAGATAGGGAGAGAGATAGGGAGAGAGAGAGTGAGAGAGAAAAAACTGACGGAGAGCGAGACAGACTGAGACAGAGAGAGACTGAGACTGTGACTGAGAGAGACTGAGAGATAGGGAGAGAGATAGAGAAAGACACAGAGAGAGAGAGAGAGAGAGAGAGAGGACGGGGTATTAGGGCAGAACAGGAGATGGATAGAAAAGAGAAAAACAAAACAGGAGAGACATAATGGATGAAAAGTGAGATCAAAGAGAAATGTAGAAAGACAACCTGCTGAGAGAGGAGAAGGATAAAGAGAGAAGACGAGGACATAGAGGAGGAGGATAGAGAGAGAAGACGAGGAAAGAGAGGAGGATAGAGAGAGAAGACGAGGAAAGAGAGGGGAAGGATAGAGAGAGAAGACGAGGAAAGAGAGGAGAAGGATAGAGAGAGAAGACGAGGACATAGAGGAGGAGGATAGAGAGAGAAGACGAGGACAGAGAGGAGGATAGAGAGAGAAGACGAGGACATAGAGGAGGATAGAGAGAGAAGACGAGGACAAAGAGGAGGAGGATAGAGAGAGAAGACGAGGAAAGAGAGGAGGAGGATAGAGAGAGAAGATGAGGAAAGAGAGGAGGAGGATAGAGAGAGAAGACGAGGAAAGAGAGGAGAAGGATAGAGAGAGAAGACGAGGACAGAGAGGAGGATGATAGAGAGAGAAGACGAGGACAGAGAGGAGAATGATAGAGAGAGAAGACGAGGACAGAGAGGAGGATAGAGAGAGAAGACGAGGACAGAGAGGAGGAGGATAGAGAGGGAAGATGAGGACAGAGAGGAGGAGGATAGAGAGGGAAGACGAGGACAGAGAGGAGGAGGATAGAGGGTGAAGACGAGGGCATAGAGGAGGATGATAGAGAGAGAAGACGAGGACAGAGAGGAGGAGGATAGAGAGAGAAGACGAGGAAAGAGAGGAGAAGGATAGAGAGAGAAGACGAGGACAGAGAGGAGGATGATAGAGAGAGAAGACGAGGACAGAGAGGAGAATGATAGAGAGAGAAGACGAGGACAGAGAGGAGGATAGAGAGAGAAGAAGAGGACAGAGAGGAGGAGGATAGAGAGGGAAGATGAGGACAGAGAGGAGGAGGATAGAGAGGGAAGACGAGGAAAGAGAGGAGGAGGATAGAGAGGGAAGACGAGGACAGAGAGGAGGATGATAGAGAGAGAAGACGAGGACATAGAGGAGGATAGAGAGAGAAGACGAGGACAGAGAGGAGGATGATAGAGAGAGAAGACGAGGACAGAGAGGAGAATGATAGAGAGAGAAGACGAGGACAAAGAGGAGGATAGAGAGAGAAGACGAGGACAGAGAGGAGGAGGATAGAGAGGGAAGATGAGGACAGAGAGGAGGAGGATAGAGAGGGAAGACGAGGACAGAGAGGAGGAGGATAGAGGGTGAAGACGAGGGCATAGAGGAGGATGATAGAGAGAGAAGACGAGGACAGAGAGGAGGAGGATAGAGAGAGAAGACGAGGAAAGAGAGGAGAAGGATAGAGAGAGAAGACGAGGACAGAGAGGAGGATGATAGAGAGAGAAGACGAGGACAGAGAGGAGGATGATAGAGAGAGAAGACGAGGACAGAGAGGAGAATGATAGAGAGAGAAGACGAGGACAGAGAGGAGGATAGAGAGAGAAGACGAGGACAGAGAGGAGGAGGATAGAGAGGGAAGATGAGGACAGAGAGGAGGAGGATAGAGAGGGAAGACGAGGACAGAGAGGAGGAGGATAGAGGGTGAAGACGAGGGCATAGAGAGACTGAGAGGCTGAAAGAGACAGAGACTAAGAGATAGGGAGAGAGATAGGGAGAGAGAGAGTGAGAGAGAAAAAACTGACGGAGAGCGAGACAGACTGAGACAGAGAGAGACTGAGACTGTGACTGAGAGAGACTGAGAGATAGGGAGAGAGATAGAGAAAGACACAGAGAGAGAGAGAGAGAGAGAGAGAGGACGGGGTATTAGGGCAGAACAGGAGATGGATAGAAAAGAGAAAAACAAAACAGGAGAGACATAATGGATGAAAAGTGAGATCAAAGAGAAATGTAGAAAGACAACCTGCTGAGAGAGGAGAAGGATAAAGAGAGAAGACGAGGACATAGAGGAGGAGGATAGAGAGAGAAGACGAGGAAAGAGAGGAGGAGGATAGAGAGAGAAGACGAGGAAAGAGAGGAGAAGGATAGAGAGAGAAGACGAGGACAGAGAGGAGGATGATAGAGAGAGAAGACGAGGACAGAGAGGAGGATGATAGAGAGAGAAGACGAGGACAGAGCGGAGAATGATAGAGAGAGAAGACGAGGACAGAGAGGAGGATAGAGAGAGAAGACGAGGACAGAGAGGAGGAGGATAGAGAGGGAAGATGAGGACAGAAAGGAGGAGGATAGAGAGGGAAGACGAGGACAGAGAGGAGGAGGATAGAGGGTGAAGACGAGGGCATAGAGAGACTGAGAGGCTGAAAGAGACAGAGACTAAGAGATAGGGAGAGAGATAGGGAGAGAGAGAGTGAGAGAGAAAAAACTGACGGAGAGCGAGACAGACTGAGACAGAGAGAGACTGAGACTGTGACTGAGAGAGACTGAGAGATAGGGAGAGAGATAGAGAAAGACACAGAGAGAGAGAGAGAGAGAGAGAGAGGACGGGGTATTAGGGCAGAACAGGAGATGGATAGAAAAGAGAAAAACAAAACAGGAGAGACATAATGGATGAAAAGTGAGATCAAAGAGAAATGTAGAAAGACAACCTGCTGAGAGAGGAGAAGGATAAAGAGAGAAGACGAGGACATAGAGGAGGAGGATAGAGAGAGAAGACGAGGAAAGAGAGGAGGATAGAGAGAGAAGACGAGGAAAGAGAGGGGAAGGATAGAGAGAGAAGACGAGGAAAGAGAGGAGGAGGATAGAGAGAGAAGATGAGGAAAGAGAGGAGGAGGATAGAGAGAGAAGACGAGGACATAGAGGAGGATAGAGAGAGAAGACGAGGACAAAGAGGAGGAGGATAGAGAGAGAAGACGAGGAAAGAGAGGAGGAGGATAGAGAGAGAAGATGAGGAAAGAGAGGAGGAGGATAGAGAGAGAAGACGAGGAAAGAGAGGAGAAGGATAGAGAGAGAAGACGAGGACAGAGAGGAGGATGATAGAGAGAGAAGACGAGGACAGAGAGGAGAATGATAGAGAGAGAAGACGAGGACAGAGAGGAGGATAGAGAGAGAAGACGAGGACAGAGAGGAGGAGGATAGAGAGGGAAGATGAGGACAGAGAGGAGGAGGATAGAGAGGGAAGACGAGGACAGAGAGGAGGAGGATATAGGGTGAAGACGAGGGCATAGAGGAGGATGATAGAGATGGAAGACGAGGACAGAGAGGAGGAGGATAGAGAGAGAAGACGAGGAAAGAGAGGAGAAGGATAGAGAGAGAAGACGAGGACAGAGAGGAGGATGATAGAGAGAGAAGACGAGGACAGAGAGGAGAATGATAGAGAGAGAAGACGAGGACAGAGAGGAGGATAGAGAGAGAAGAAGAGGACAGAGAGGAGGAGGATAGAGAGGGAAGATGAGGACAGAGAGGAGGAGGATAGAGAGGGAAGACGAGGAAAGAGAGGAGGAGGATAGAGAGGGAAGACGAGGACAGAGAGGAGGATGATAGAGAGAGAAGACGAGGACAGAGAGGAGAATGATAGAGAGAGAAGACGAGGACAGAGAGGAGAATGATAGAGAGAGAAGACGAGGACAGAGAGGAGGAGGAGGATAGAGAGAGAAGACGAGGACAGAGAGGAGAATGATAGAGAGAGAAGACGAGGACAGAGAGGAGGATAGAGAGAGAAGACGAGGACAGAGAGGAGAATGATAGAGAGAGAAGACGAGGACAGAGAGGAGGATAGAGAGAGAAGAAGAGGACAGAGAGGAGGAGGATAGAGAGGGAAGATGAGGACAGAGAGGAGGAGGATAGAGAGGGAAGACGAGGAAAGAGAGGAGGAGGATATAGAGGGAAGACGAGGACAGAGAGGAGGATGATAGAGAGAGAAGACGAGGACAGAGAGGAGGATGATAGAGAGAGAAGACGAGGACAGAGAGGAGAATGATAGAGAGAGAAGACGAGGACAGAGAGGAGGAGGATAGAGGGTGAAGACGAGGGCATAGAGAGACTGAGAGGCTGAAAGAGACAGAGACTAAGAGATAGGGAGAGAGATAGGGAGAGAGAGAGTGAGAGAGAAAAAACTGACGGAGAGCGAGACAGACTGAGACAGAGAGAGACTGAGACTGTGACTGAGAGAGACTGAGAGATAGGGAGAGAGATAGAGAAAGACACAGAGAGAGAGAGAGAGAGAGAGAGAGGACGGGGTATTAGGGCAGAACAGGAGATGGATAGAAAAGAGAAAAACAAAACAGGAGAGACATAATGGATGAAAAGTGAGATCAAAGAGAAATGTAGAAAGACAACCTGCTGAGAGAGGAGAAGGATAAAGAGAGAAGACGAGGACATAGAGGAGGAGGATAGAGAGAGAAGACGAGGAAAGAGAGGAGGATAGAGAGAGAAGACGAGGAAAGAGAGGGGAAGGATAGAGAGAGAAGACGAGGACATAGAGGAGGAGGATAGAGAGAGAAGACGAGGACATAGAGGAGGAGGATAGAGAGAGAAGACGAGGACATAGAGGAGGATAGAGAGAGAAGACGAGGACAAAGAGGAGGAGGATAGAGAGAGAAGACGAGGAAAGAGAGGAGGAGGATAGAGAGAGAAGACGAGGAAAGAGAGGAGAAGGATAGAGAGAGAAGACGAGGACAGAGAGGAGGATGATAGAGAGAGAAGACGAGGACAGAGAGGAGAATGATAGAGAGAGAAGACGAGGACAGAGAGGAGGATAGAGAGAGAAGAAGAGGACAGAGAGGAGGAGGATAGAGAGGGAAGATGAGGACAGAGAGGAGGAGGATAGAGAGGGAAGACGAGGAAAGAGAGGAGGAGGATAGAGAGGGAAGACGAGGACAGAGAGGAGGATGATAGAGAGAGAAGACGAGGACAGAGAGGAGAATGATAGAGAGAGAAGACGAGGACAGAGAGGAGAATGATAGAGAGAGAAGACGAGGACAGAGAGGAGGAGGAGGATAGAGAGAGAAGACGAGGACAGAGAGGAGGATGATAGAGAGAGAAGACGAGGACAGAGAGGAGAATGATAGAGAGAGAAGACGAGGACAGAGAGGAGGATAGAGAGAGAAGACGAGGACAGAGAGGAGGAGGATAGAGAGGGAAGATGAGGACAGAGAGGAGGAGGATAGAGAGGGAAGACGAGGACAGAGAGGAGGAGGATATAGGGTGAAGACGAGGGTATAGAGGAGGATGATAGAGATGGAAGACGAGGACAGAGAGGAGGAGGATAGAGAGAGAAGACGAGGAAAGAGAGGAGAAGGATAGAGAGAGAAGACGAGGACAGAGAGGAGGATAGAGAGAGAAGAAGAGGACAGAGAGGAGGAGGATAGAGAGGGAAGATGAGGACAGAGAGGAGGAGGATAGAGAGGGAAGACGAGGAAAGAGAGGAGGAGGATAGAGAGGGAAGACGAGGACAGAGAGGAGGATGATAGAGAGAGAAGACGAGGACAGAGAGGAGAATGATAGAGAGAGAAGACGAGGACAGAGAGGAGAATGATAGAGAGAGAAGACGAGGACAGAGAGGAGGAGGAGGATAGAGAGAGAAGACGAGGACAGAGAGGAGAATGATAGAGAGAGAAGACGAGGACAGAGAGGAGGATAGAGAGAGAAGACGAGGACAGAGAGGAGAATGATAGAGAGAGAAGACGAGGACAGAGAGGAGGATAGAGAGAGAAGAAGAGGACAGAGAGGAGGAGGATAGAGAGGGAAGATGAGGACAGAGAGGAGGAGGATAGAGAGGGAAGACGAGGAAAGAGAGGAGGAGGATATAGAGGGAAGACGAGGACAGAGAGGAGGATGATAGAGAGAGAAGACGAGGACAGAGAGGAGAATGATAGAGAGAGAAGACGAGGACAGAGAGGAGAATGATAGAGAGAGAAGACGAGGACAGAGAGGAGGAGGAGGATAGAGAGAGAAGACGAGGACAGAGAGGAGAATGATAGAGAGAGAAGACGAGGACAGAGAGGAGGATAGAGAGAGAAGACGAGGACAGAGAGGAGGAGGATAGAGAGAGAAGACGAGGACAGAGAGTAGGAGGATAGAGAGAGAAGACGAGGACAAAGAGGAGGAGGATAGAGGGAGAAGACGAGGACAGAGAGGAGGAGGATAGAGAGGGAAGATGAGGACAGAGAGGAGGATAGAGGGTGAAGACGAGGACATAGAGGAGGATGATAGAGAGAGAAGACGAGGACAGAGAGGAGGATGATAGAGAGAGAAGACGAGGACAGAGAGGAGGAGGAGGATAGAGAGAGAAGACGAGGACAGAGAGGAGAATGATAGAGAGAGAAGACGAGGACAGAGAGGAGGATAGAGAGAGAAGACGAGGACAGAGAGGAGAATGATAGAGAGAGAAGACGAGGACAGAGAGGAGGATAGAGAGAGAAGAAGAGGACAGAGAGGAGGAGGATAGAGAGGGAAGATGAGGACAGAGAGGAGGAGGATAGAGAGGGAAGACGAGGAAAGAGAGGAGGAGGATATAGAGGGAAGACGAGGACAGAGAGGAGGATGATAGAGAGAGAAGACGAGGACAGAGAGGAGAATGATAGAGAGAGAAGACGAGGACAGAGAGGAGGAGGAGGATAGAGAGAGAAGACGAGGACAGAGAGGAGAATGATAGAGAGAGAAGACGAGGACAGAGAGGAGGATAGAGAGAGAAGACGAGGACAGAGAGGAGGAGGATAGAGAGAGAAGACGAGGACAGAGAGTAGGAGGATAGAGAGAGAAGACGAGGACAAAGAGGAGGAGGATAGAGGGAGAAGACGAGGACAGAGAGGAGGAGGATAGAGAGGGAAGATGAGGACAGAGAGGAGGATAGAGGGTGAAGACGAGGACATAGAGGAGGATGATAGAGAGAGAAGACGAGGACAGAGAGGAGGATGATAGAGAGAGAAGACGAGGACAGAGAGGAGGATGATAGAGAGAGAAGACGAGGACAGAGAGGAGGATGATAGAGAGAGAAGACGAGGACAGAGAGGAGGAGGATAGAGAGAGAAGACGAGGACAGAGAGGAGGAGGATAGAGAGAGAAGACGAGGACAGAGAGGAGGAGGATAGAGAGGGAAGACGAGGACAGAGAGGAGAATGATAGAGAGAGAAGACGAGGACAGAGAGGAGGAGGATAGAGAGAGAAGACGAGGACAGAGAGGAGGAGGATAGAGAGAGAAGACGAGGAAAGAGAGGAGGAGGATAGAGGGTGAAGACGAGGACAGAGAGGAGGATGATAGAGAGAGAAGACGAGGACAGAGAGGAGGAGGATAGAGAGAGAAGACGAGGACAGAGAGGAGGAGGATAGAGAGAGAAGACGAGGACAGAGAGGAGGAGGATAGAGAGAGAAGACGAGGACAGAGAGGAGGAGGATAGAGAGAGAAGACGAGGACAGAGAGGAGGAGGATAGAGAGAGAAGACGAGGACAGAGAGGAGGAGGATAGAGAGAGAAGACGAGGACAGAGAGGAGGAGGATAGAGAGAGAAGACGAGGACAGAGAGGAGGAGGATAGAGAGAGAAGACGAGGACAGAGAGGAGGAGGATAGAGAGAGAAGACGAGGACAGAGAGGAGGAGGATAGAGAGAGAAGACGAGGACAGAGAGGAGGAGGATAGAGGAAGAGAGGCTGTTGTCTGTCATTGGTAAACGCAGGGGGGGTCAAACTTCATTTATTAGCTTTGCACAGTTGTCGGCCGACACAGAGCGTTTTGGCTGCTGACACGTGTAAGTTGACGTTATAATTGAAGGCAGGGGAATAGGCATCTCTGTCAGGTGGAAAGCACTCTGCGTTATATGTGTGAGTGAGTGGGTGTGTGTGTCTGACAGATGAGACGAGACACACAGTGAAATTGGATGAGGCAGCAGAACACAACAACAGTACGTGCAGGTAGAGAGGTACTGTATGTAGAGATATGAGCTGTGATGGAGAGATGGAGACACTAGTTTAGGGAGAATAGAAAGGACAGTGAATGTATGAAAAAGAGGAACATCTGCCTTTACAGGTAACGTCATTTCTTATTCAGTTCGTATGATGGACAGTAGCCGATTGATTGTGACCTTCCATGACCTTTGACCGCTCATGTCCTCCGTAGGTAACATCAGCATCACAGAGAAGCTGACCTCTGACCTCTCCTCCGTAGATAACATCAGGAACACAGAGAAGCTGACCTCTGACCTCTCCTGTCCTCCGTAGGTATCATCAGAAACACAGAGAAGCTGACCTCTGCCCTCTACAGTCCTCCGTAGGTATCATCAGAAACACGGAGAAGCTGACCTCTGACCTCTCCTGTCCTCTGTAGGTAACATCAGGAACACAGAGAAGCTGACCTCTGACCTCTCCTGTCCTCCGTAGGTAACATCAGGAACACAGAGAAGCTGACCTCTGCCCTCTACAGTCCTCCGTAGGTATCATCAGAAACACAGAGAAGCTGACCTCTGACCTCTCCTGTCCTCCGTAGGTATCATCAGAAACACAGAGAAGCTGACCTCTGACCTCTCCTGTCCTCTGTAGGTAACATCAGGAACACAGAGAAGCTGACCTCTGTCCTCTACTGTCCTCCGTAGGTATCATCAGAAACACAGAGAAGCTGACCTCTGACCTCTCCTGTCCTCCGTAGGTATCATCAGAAACACAGAGAAGCTGACCTCTGACCTCTCCTGTCCTCCGTAGGTAACATCAGGAACACAGAGAAGCTGACCTCTGACCTCTCCTGTCCTCCGTAGGTATCATCAGAAACACAGAAAAGCTGACCTCTGACCTCTCCTGTCCTCCGTAGGTATCATCAGAAACACAGAGAAGCTGACCTCTGACCTCTCCTGTCCTCCGTAGGTATCATCAGAAACACAGAGAAGCTGACCTCTGACCTCTCCTGTCCTCCGTAGGTAACATCAGGAACACAGAGAAGCTGAGCTTTGATAAGCAGCAACAGTATGAGGTCCTGGTCACAGCCTTCGACTGCGGACAGAAGAGATCCACAGAGAGCGTGGTGGTACACATCTACGTTAAACCTGTCTGCAAACCTGGCTGGCAAGGTGATTAGTACTAGAAGGGCTGAACCGTGGGGGGGTGTACATAGGGGTCTGTCTCTGTGTCTTTCTGTGTCTCGCTGAATGCATTTGATTCAGTTTGCATCTCCTAAAACCTGTCAGCGATCAGTATCACTGTCTTTTGAAGTATATTTCTGTGGGTGTGCATGTGTATCTCTCTCTCTCTCTCTCTCTGTCTCTGTCGCTCTCTCACTCCCTTGGGAAACGACTGTCAAATAGCTGCTGTAATCAACACAGCTGACACAGCTCTTAACACCTCCTCAGGAATATCACAAGACAGGCTACAGAAATACAACAAGTGTTCACAGCATTCATTGGGACTCACAAGTATAAACAGGAATTCCATCTTCTAAGAACTTACAGAAATGGACACTCAGACACTCAGACACTCAGACACTCAGACACTCAGACACTCAGACACTCAGATACTCAGATACACACACACACACACACACACACACACACACACACACACACACACACACACACACACACACACACACACACACACACACACACACACACACACACACACACACACACACACACACACACACACACACACACACACACACACACACACACACACACACACAGAGAGAGAGCACACGAAGAGAGAGCACACAGAGCACAGAAGGGAGGCCAGGGCTCATGTTGTGCAGGGTGACATTAGCCGCTCTCCCATGGTTCACAGCTAATCCTCTCTTTGAAAACAGTTTTACACTTTGTATTTCGCAAATTAGGATTTTAGACGTTTCATTCTAGGAAGAAGAGAGGACACATCTCTGTGAGAGGACACTTATCCCTCTAGGCAGTGTCGAGAGGGTGCTGGTGGTGGAAGAGGCAAGTGGGGGGAGCATTTCATGGTCAGAGATTGAAGGACATGTCATACCGCAATGTCATACCGCTTTTCCACAGAGGGTTTGAATTGTTTCCAAGGTAGAACGCTCTGTGACAGCCAAAGAACCCTAATGGAACCATTTTTTCTCAGAGTGTACTACAACAACCATGTATATTTCTGCAGTCACCTTGTCAATCTATAAGGATTATACTGGCACTGCCAGCCTAAAGCACAATCTGAACTTCTAACTTTTTAAACATCCCCTCCACTTTTTCCTCTCCTGCTCGTTCTTGCTGTCCTGGTAGATCTCTCGGAGTTGAAGCAGCTGGGCAAACACACACACACAAACACACACAAACACACACACACACACACATACAGCTCCCTCTCCAGACAACCACGTTTGTTTTCTATTGCTGTTTTCACTTCTCTCCTTGTTCCTCTCTCCATCCCTCCACCCCCCCACCTCTCTCCTTCTCTAGTCAGTGACAGAAACAGTAAGGCTTAATATGGCTCCTTAATGCCTAGTTATCATCCAGAAATAGACAATGTGACCCTGCATGTGTGTGTGTACGTCTGTATTTGTGTGTGAGAGAAAAGTGAACTTTCCGTGCAGGTATCTGTGCGAGATACAGTACAAGCTCATTTTTGCTGTGTGTGCTCACATCTGAAAGTTCACATCCTTACCATGTCTCTGTCTGTCTGTCTGTCTGTCTGTCTGTCTGTCTGTCTGTCTGTCTGTCTGTCTGTCTGTCTGTCTGTCTTTCCCCATAATTACACATGTCCTAGTCCCTGTACACCACTGATATATGTCCCAGACACCATAGGCACCACTGATAGATGTCCCAGACACCATAGGCACCACTGATAGATGTCCCAGACACCACAGGCACCACTGACAGATGTACCAGACACCACAGGCACCACTGACAGATGTCCCAGACACCATAGGCACCGCTGATAGATGTACCAGACACCACAGGCACTACTGACAGATGTATCAGACACCATAGGCACCGCTGATAGATGTACCAGACACCATAGGCACCACTGATAGATGTCCCAGACACCACAGGCACCACTGACAGATGTACCAGACACCACAGGCACTACTGACAGATGTATCAGACACCATAGGCACCACTGATAGATGTCCCAGACACCATAGGCACCACTGATAGATGTCCCAGACACCACAGGCACCACTGACAGATGTACCAGACACCACAGGCACCACTGACAGATGTACCAGACACCACAGGCACCGCTGATAGATGTACCAGACACCACAGGCACTACTGACAGATGTATCAGACACCATAGGCACCGCTGATAGATGTACCAGACACCATAGGCACCACTGATAGATGTCCCAGACACCACAGGCACCACTGACAGATGTACCAGACACCACAGGCACTACTGACAGATGTCCCAGACACCATAGGCACCACTGATATATGTCCCAGACACCATAGGCACTACTGATAGATGTCCCAGACACCATAGGCACCACTGATATATGTCCCAGACACCACAGGCACCACTGACAGATGTACCAGACACCACAGGCACTACTGACAGATGTATCAGACACCATAGGCACCACTGATATATGTCCCAGACACCATAGGCACTACTGATAGATGTCCCAGACACCATAGGCACCACTGATATATGTCCCAGACACCACAGGCACCACTGACAGATGTACCAGACACCACAGGCACCACTGACAGATGTCCCAGACACCACATATTGGAGACACACACCAAAACACATCTTCATATTCAGTCATACCCCTTGGTTTATTCCTATCCTTTGTTTTAGTGGGTGTTTGTTCTAAGCTTGCTGCATGCTTCCCCATTAGCCTTGCTGTATAAAACTGGGATTACGTTCTGATTCTGCCCTCTTCACCCCAGAATTAAACCAGACCCTACGGGTGCTACATAATAATTCAAGGCGAAGGGTGTTCATATTTGTTCCCCCTCTGCAAAGCTATGAAATAATTATGAGGATGTATTCAACAATGATAATAACATGGAAGGGAAAATTAGAACATTTGTGTCGGTTGATTGCTGTTCACTGTAGGATTTGAAATGTTTGCTTTGGGTGTATTTCAGTGTAACCTTTGACTGTCAGTAACTGGGTGGAACATAATGTAGAAATCTAAGTTAAGTCTAGACCAAGCATCTTATCTCAGAAGGAAGTCTGAGAAGCATTTTCTCTTCCTGAGAATGGGAGCACTATTGACTGGCACGTTTCAGAAACCTCTTAGAGCCAATCAGATTGGGTGGCTTGCCTTGGGCACTGGTCCTGAGGATAATTAATGAAAGAATGGAAGAAGGGAGGGAAAAAATAAACGACTTGGCACTTCTTCTTCTTATTATCCTGTCCTCCTCTATCCTTCCTCTCTTCTGACACTGTAGTGTGAAGTGTCTGGCTTGTCCTCGCTCTCTTTCGCTCTCTTTTTCTTTCTCTCGTTCTCTTTCTCGGTCTCCCCCTCTCTCTCACACTCTCCCTCTCTTTCTCTGTCTCCCCTCTCTCTCTCAATCTCTCTATCTTTCTCTGTCTCCCCTCTCTCTCTCAATCTCTCTCTCTCAGGGCTTTAAAATAGCAAAAACAATAAAAAATGACCCCAGCCATTATCAGCTTGTCTGCTGTAGGTTCATTCACTTCAGTCCATTTACAAACACCTAGCCTATTAGCTACACAATTGTAACGTTATACCCGTAGCATCAGAAACTAACGTAAACATACAACATTTTTAGAACTATATTGTTTCCATTTTGATGCATTTTAATGTCGTCCTACAGGGAGAATAGGCCACGTGATGTTCATATTGAAACATACAGTGGATGTATTTTAATGTCGTCCTACAGGGAGAATAGGCCACGTGGAGATGTTCATATTGAAACATACAGTGGATGTATTTTAATGTCGTCCTACAGGGAGAATAGGCCACGTGGAGATGTTCATATTGAAACATACAGTGGATGTATTTTAATGTCGTCCTACAGGGAGAATAGGCCATGTGATGTTCATATTGAAACATACAGTGGATGTATTTTAATGTCGTCCTACAGGGAGAATAGGCCATGTGATGTTCATATTGAAACATACAGTGGATGTATTTTAATGTCGTCCTACAGGGAGAATAGGCCACGTGGAGATGTTCATATTGAAACATACAGTGGATGTATTTTAATGTCGTCCTACAGGGAGAATAGGCCATGTGATGTTCATATTGAAACATACAGTGGATGTATTTTAATGTCGTCCTACAGGGAGAATAGGCCATGTGATGTTCATATTGACACATACAGTGGATGTATTTTAATGTCGTCCTACAGGGAGAATAGGCCACGTGGAGATGTTCATATTGAAACATACAGTGGATGTATTTTAATGTCGTCCTACAGGGAGAATAGGCCACGTGGAGATGTTCATATTGAAACATACAGTGGATGTATTTTAATGTCGTCCTACAGGGAGAATAGGCCACGTGGAGATGTTCATATTGAAACATACAGTGGATGTATTTTAATGTCGTCCTACAGGGAGAATAGGCCACGTGGAGATGTTCATATTGAAACATACAGTGGATGTATTTTAATGTCGTCCTACAGGGAGAATAGGCCACGTGGAGATGTTCATATTGAAACATACAGTGGGTGTATTTTAATGTCGTCCTACAGGGAGAATAGGCCACGTGGAGATGTTCATATTGAAACATACAGTGGGTGTATTTTAATGTCGTCCTACAGGGAGAATAGGCCACGTGGAGATGTTCATATTGAAACATACAGTGGATGTATTTTAATGTCGTCCTACAGGGAGAATAGGCCATGTGATGTTCATATTGAAACATACAGTGGATGTATTTTAATGTCGTCCTACAGGGAGAATAGGCCACGTGGAGATGTTCATATTGAAACATACAGTGGATGTATTTTAATGTCGTCCTACAGGGAGAATAGGCCATGTGATGTTCATATTGAAACATACAGTGGATGTATTTTAATGTCGTCCTACAGGGAGAATAGGCCACGTGGAGATGTTCATATTGAAACATACAGTGGATGTATTTTAATGTCGTCCTACAGGGAGAATAGGCCATGTGATGTTCATATTGAAACATACAGTGGGTGTATTTTAATGTCGTCCTACAGGGAGAATAGGCCACGTGGAGATGTTCATATTGAAACATACAGTGGATGTATTTTAATGTCGTCCTACAGGGAGAATAGGCCACGTGGAGATGTTCATATTGAAACATACAGTGGATGTATTTTAATGTCGTCCTACAGGGAGAATAGGCCATGTGATGTTCATATTGAAACATACAGTGGATGTATTTTAATGTCGTCCTACAGGGAGAATAGGCCATGTGATGTTCATATTGAAACATACAGTGGATGTATTTTAATGTCGTCCTACAGGGAGAATAGGCCACGTGGAGATGTTCATATTGAAACATACAGTGGATGTATTTTAATGTCGTCCTACAGGGAGAATAGGCCACGTGGAGATGTTCATATTGAAACATATAGTGGATGTATTTTAATGTCGTCCTACAGGGAGAATAGGCCACGTGATGTTCATGTTGAAACATACAGTGGATGTATTTTAATGTCGTCCTACAGGGAGAATAGGCCACGTGGAGATGTTCATATTGAAACATACAGTGGATGTATTTTAATGTCGTCCTACAGGGAGAATAGGCCAAGGGGAGAGCAGAAAGAGCAGAGATGACAGGATACGGAGGGAGAGAGGACAGGATAAAGAGGGAGAGAGGATGTGATAAATAGGGAGAGAGGACAGGATAAAGAGGGAGAGAGGACAAGATAAAGAGGGAGAGAAGACAGGATAAAGAGGAAGAGAGGACAAGATAAAGAGGGAGAGAGGACAAGATAAAGAGGGAGAGAAGACAGGACAAAGAGGGAGAGAGGACAGGACAAAGAGGGAGAGAAGACAGGATAAAGAGGGAGAGATGACAGGATAAAGAGGGAGAGAGGACAAGATAAAGAGAAGACAGGATAAAGAGGGAGAGATGACAGGATGAAGAGGGAGAGAGGACTTGATAAAGAGGGAGAGAAGACAGGATATAGAGCTAGAGAAGACAGGATAAAGAGGGAGAGAGGACAAGATAAAGAGGGAGAGAAGACAGGATAAAGAGGGAGAGATGACAGGATAAAGAGGGAGAGAGGACGTGATAAAGAGGGAGAGAAGACAGGATATAGAGCTGGAGAAGACAGGATAAAGAGGGACAGAGGACAAGATAAAGAGGGAGAGAGGACAAGATAAAGAGGGAGAGAGGACAAGAAAAAGAGGGAGAGTGGACAAGATAAAGAGGGAGAGAGGACAAGATAAAGAGGGAGAGAGGACAAGATAAAGAGGGAGAGAGGACAGGATAAAGAGGGAGAGTGGACAGGATAAAGAGGGAGAGAGGACAAGATAAAGAGGGAGAGAGGACAAGATAAAGAGGGAGAGAGGACAAGATAAAGAGGGAGAGAGGACAAGATAAAGAGGGAGAGAGGACAAGATAAAGAGGGATAGAGGACAGGATAAAGAGGGAGCGAGGACAGGATATAGAGGGAGAGAGGACAGGATATAGAGCTAGAGGGGACAGGTTAAGAGCTAGAGAGGACAGGATAAAGAGGGAGAGAGGACAAGATAAAGAGGGAGAGAGGACAATATAAAGAGGGAGAGAGGACAGGATAAAGAGGGAGAGAGGACAAGATAAAGAGGGAGAGAGGACAAGATAAAGAGGGAGAGAGGACAGGATAAAGAGGGAGAGAGGACAAGATAAAGAGGGAGAGAGGACAATATAAAGAGGGAGAGAGGACAAGATAAAGAGGGAGAGAGGACAGGATAAAGAGGGAGAGTGGACAGGATAAAGAGGGAGAGAGGACAAGATAAAGAGGGAGAGAGGACAATATAAAGAGGGAGAGAGGACAATATAAAGAGGGAGAGAGGACAGGATAAAGAGGGAGAGTGGACAGGATAAAGAGGGAGAGAGGACAAGATAAAGAGGGAGAGAGGACAAGATAAAGAGGGAGAGAGGACAAAATAAAGAGGGAGAGAGGACAGGATAAAGAGGGAGCGTGGACAGGATAAAGAGGGAGAGAGGACAAGATAAAGTTAAACTTAGAAATAGGATGGACCCTGACACACTGAAGCACATTGTCAACATTCCTACAACGTTCCCACACACACACACACACACACTGACCCACACACTGACAAACACAGTCACTCTGACATTACTGGCAACACTGACTCAGACACATAAACACACACACACACCTCTCAGTCTCAACTCTCAGTAACAAAATTGTGTGAAAGTATTCACGTTTCCATCCACAGTTCTTATACTAGTAAAGCACGGAAGCTGTGATGGAAACATGAAGTTTCGATAAATTTTATAAATGCCAACAGATGATAGGTTCGTTTGACGTGGGGGGATCTTCTTGTGTCTGTAAAATAAATTATGCAAGAAATGGTGGTGGAAACGCCTTTTTGCGCAAAAAATGACAGTATATAATAACCAATATAAGTAAACTGATATAGTGTGTGGTCATCCCACTACGATTTGGGATACCATGCAGTTTTTTAGGCTACAGATTAAATAAATGATGATGAACTTCACAGGGTGGTGAAAGTGCATGGTGATTGTCACGCCCTGGCCTTAGTTATCTTTATTTTCTGTAATATTTTGGTTAGGTCAGGGTGTGACAGGGGGGATGTTTGTGTTTTTGTCTTGTCTTGGGTGGTTGTAGTGTCTAGGGGGTTTTGTTAGAGTGTATGGGTTAGTGTTGAGTGTAGGTTTCTAGGTATGTCTATGGTTGGCAGCCATAGGCATTGGGCTGTTGTGGGTAATTGTCTATGACATTGTGTAGTGTTTAGTGTCAGCACGATTTGTTTAAATAGCTTCACGATCGTCAGTTTGTTGTTTTTGTTTCGTTGTTATAATTAAAAAGAATGTATTTTTCACACGCTGCGTTTTGGTCCTCTCTTCCACGTCAAGACGATCGTGACAGAATTACCCACCAGAACGGGACCAAGCAGCGTGTCAAGCGGCAGCAGGAACATGCACAGGATTTATGGCAATGGGAGCAGGATCTGGACTATACTACGTGGGAGAAGATCGACAGTTGGGCGATCGACCCAGGGCGAATGCTGGAGCCCGCCTGGGATTCTCTGGAACAGTGCGAGGAGGGTTACCGGCGAATGGAGGCAGCACGACGACGCGGTAGGAAGCCTGTGAGTCCCCGCACTGGCAGGGCAAGATTGGGCATTGAGCCAGGTGCCATGAAGCCGGCTCAACGCGTCTGGTCTCCAGAGCGTCTCCTCGGGCCGGCATACATGGCACCAGCCTTACGCATGGTGTCCCCGGTTCGCCAACACAGCCCAGTGCGGGTTATTCCACCTCCCCGCACTGGTCGGGCTACGGGGAGCATACAACCAGGTAAGGCTGGGTAGGCTCAGTGCTCAAGGGAGCCAGTACGCCTGCACGGTCCGGTATTTCCGGCGCCACCTTCCCGCCCCAGCCAAGTACCACCAGTGCCTACACCACGCACCAGGCTTCCTGTGCGTCTCCAGAGCCCTGTTTCTCCTCCACGCACTAGCCCTGTGGTGCATGTCTCCAGCCTATTACCACCAGTGCCTACACCACGCACCAAGCCTCCTGTGCGTCTCCAGAGTCCTGTGCATCCTGTTGCTGCTCCCCGCACTAGCCCTGAGATGCGTGTGTCCCCAGCCCGGTACCACCAGTTCCGGCACCACGCACTAGGCCTAATGTGCGTCTCCAGGGTCCAGTATGCCCTGTTCCTTCTCCCCGCACTAGCCTTCAGGTGCGTGTCCCCAGCCCGGTACCTCCAGTTCCGGTACCACGCACCAAGCCTCCTGTGCGTCTCCGGAGCCCTGTACGCACTGTTCCTTCTCCCCGAACTCGCCCTGAGGTGCGTGCCCTCAGCCCGGTCCCACCAGTTCCGGTACCACGCACCAGGCCTATAGTGCGCCTCGTGAATTCACTGTGCTCTGTTCCTTCTCCCCGCGCTAGCCTTGAGGTCCGTGTCTCCAGTCCGGTACCACCAGTTCCGGCACCACGCACCAGGCCTACTGTGCGCCTCAGCATTTCAGAGTCGGCCATCTGCCCAACGCCGCCTACACTGCTCGCCTGCCCAGCGCCGTCTGAGCTGCCTGCCTGCCCAGCGCCGTCTGAGCCATACGTCTGCCCAGCGCAATCCGTCTGCCCAGCGCCATCTGAGCCATCCATCTGCCCAGCGTCATCTGAGCCATCCGTCTGCCCAGCGCCATCTGAGCCATCCGTCTGCCCAGCGCCATCTGAGCCATCCGTCTGCCCAGCGCTATCTGAGCCATCCGTCTGCCCAGCGCCATCTGAGCCATCCGTCTGCCCAGCGCCATCTGAGCCATCCGTCTGCCCAGCACCATCTGAGCAATCCGTCTGCCCAGCGCCATCTGAGCCATCCGTCTGCCCAGCGCCATCTGAGCCATCCGTCTGCCCAGCGCCATCTGAGCCATCCGTCTGCCCAGCGCCATCTGAGCCATCCGTCTGCCCAGCGCCATCTGAGCCATCCGTCTGCCCAGCGCCATCTGAGCCATCCGTCTGTCCCGAGCCATTAGAGCCGCCCGTCTGTTCCAAGCCGTCAGAGCCGTTCGTAAGTCAGGAGCCGCCAACCAGCCAGGATCTTCCAGAGCCGCCAACCAGCCAGGATCTTCCAGAGCCGCCAACCAGCCAGGATCTTCCAGATCCGCCAACCAGCCAGGATCTTCCAGAGCCGCCAACCAGCCAGGATCTGCCAGAGCTGCCAACCAGCCAGGATCTGCCAGAGCCGCCAACCAGCCAGGATCTGCCAGAGCCGCCAACCAGCCATGAGCTGCCAGAGCCGCCAGACAGCCATGAGCAGCCAGAGCCGCCAGCCAGCCATGAGCAGCCAGAGCCGCCAGCCAGCCATGAGCAGCCAGAGCCGCCAGCCAGCCAGGATCCGCCAGAGCCGCCAGTCAGCCAGGATCCGCCAGAGCCACCAAAGCGGGTATTAACTATGGTGGAGGGGGGGGGGGGGCAACGTCCCGCTCCCGAGCTGCCGCCGTTGGAAGGCCCACCCGGACCCTCCCCTTCTGTGTCAGGTTTTGCGGCCGGAGTCCGCACCTTTGGGAGGGGGGACGGGGGGTACTGTCACGCCCTGGCCTTAGTTATCTTTATTTTCTGTAATATTTTGGTTAGGTCAGGGTGTGACAGGGGGGATGTTTGTGTTTTTATCTTGTCTTGGGTGGTTGTAGTGTCTAGGGTGTTTTGTTAGAGTGTATGGGTTAGTGTTGAGTGTAGGTTTCTAGGTATGTCTATGGTTGCCTGAATGGTTCTCAATCAGAGACAGCTGTCATTCATTTGTCTCTGATTGGGAGCCATATTTAAGGCAGCCATAGGCATTGGGCTGTTGTGGGTAATTGTCTATGACATTGTGTAGTGTTTAGTGTCAGCACGATTTGTTTAAATAGCTTCACGATCGTCAGTTTGTTGTTTTTGTTTAGTCGTTATAATTTAAAAGAATGTATTTTTCACACGCTGCGTTTTGGTCCTCTCTTCCACGTCAAGGCGATCGTGACAGAGATGACCTTCACAGGGAGGTGAATGTGCACGGTGATGAACTTCACAGGGAGGTGAATGTGCACGGTGATGAACTTCACAGGGAGGTGAATGTGCACGGTGATGAACTTGATGCTCCTTTACAATAAATATCCAGAGGCTTATTCTGGTGACATGCTGATCCATGATAATCTCATCATGTAGACTAGTCTAACTTTACAGCCTAGTCACACTGTATCTGCCAGCTATTTGCCAGAGAGCACGTGTCACAACCAGAGTAGCACATCTGCTATTTAAAGCATCAGTTTCTGTAACAAAACTCTCGACAGAGTTGAAAATGCCATGGAAACACACCGAATTTTAGATTTTTATCCGATATGTGAAAGTCCTTTTTTGTGTACTATGTCATCACACACTTATTTTTGTCCACAACAAGTCAGTTTGGTGGAGATGCATTTATTTTCTTTACGTGGATTTTAGAATATTTGCATGAAAATCTGTCGCCGATTGGATGGAAACCTAGCAACAGTGACACATAATCTACCTCACATATTTATAATCCTTCTACTACCACTCCTCTCTCCCTCCTCTCTACAGTACCTCACTCTCCCTCCTTCTCTCAACAGTATCGCACTCTCCCTCCTCTCTACAGTATCTCACTCTCCCTCCTCTCTCTACAGTATTTCACATTCCCTCCTTCTTTGTAAAGAATATCACTTTCCCTCCTTCTCTCAACACTATCTCACTCTCCCTTCTTCTCTTAACAGTATCTCACTTCTTCTCCTTCTCTCTACAGTATCTCACTCTCCCTCCTGCTGTCAACAGTACCTCACTCTCCCTCCTTCTCTCAACAGTATCGCACTCTCCCTCCTCTCTACAGTATCTCACTCTCCCTCCTCTCTCTACAGTATTTCACATTCCCTCCTTCTCTGTAAAGAATATCACTTTCCCTCCTTCTCTCAACACTATCTCACTCTCCCTTCTTCTCTTAACAGTATCTCACTTCTTCTCCTTCTCTCTACAGTATCTCACTCTCCCTCCTGCTGTCAACAGTATCTCACTCTCCCTCCTATCTCTACAGTATCTCCCTCTCCCTCTTCTCTACAGTATCTCCCTCTCCCTCCTCTCTACAGTATCTCCCTCTTCTCTACAGTATCTCCCTCTCCCTCGTTCTCTCTGCAGTATCTCGCTCTCCCTCCTTCTCTCGCTACAGTATCTTACTCTCCCTCCTTCTCTCTACAGTATCTCCATCACCCTCCTTCTCTCTACAGAATCTCACTCTCCCTCATTCTCTCTCTACAGAATCTCACTCTCCCTCGTCCTCTCTGCAGTATCTCACTCTCCTCATTTTCTCCTTGCAGTATCTCCCTCTCCCTCCTTCTCTCTACAGCTTCTCACTCTCCCTCCTTCTCTCTACAGTATCTCCCTCTCCCTCCTCTCTACAGCTTCTCACTCTCCCTCCTTCTCTCTACAGTATCTCACTCTCCCTCCTTCTCTCTGCAGTATCTCACTCTCCCTCCTTCTCTCTACAGTATCTCACTCTCCCTCCTTCTCTCTACAGTATCTCACTCTCCCTCCTTCTCTCTACAGTATCTCACTCTCCCTCCTTCTCTCTGCAGTATCTCACTCTCCCTCATTCTCTCTACAGTATCTCCCTCCTTCTCTCTACAGTATCTCACTCTCCCTCCTTCTCTCTACAGTATCTCACTCTCCCTTCTTCTCTCTACAGTATCTCCCTCTCCCTTCTTCTCTCTACAGTATCTCACTCTCCATCCTTCTCTCTACAGTATCTCCCTCTCCCTCCTTCTCTCTACAGCTTCTCACTCTCCCTCTTTCTCTCTCCAGTATCTCACTCTCCCTCCTTCTCTCTACAGTATCTCACTCTCCCTCCTCTCTACAGTATCTCACTCTCCCTCCTTCTCTCTACAGTATCTCACTCTCCCTCATTCTTTCTACAGTATCTCACTCTCCCTTCTTCTCTCTACAGTATCTCCCTCTCCCTTCTTCTCTCTGCAGTATCTCACTCTCCCTCCTTCTCTCTACAGTATCTCACTCTCCCTCCTTCTCTCTGCAGTATCTCACTCTCCCTCCTTCTCTCTACAGTATCTCACTCTCCCTCCTTCTCTCTACAGTATCTCACTCTCCCTCCTTCTCTCTACAGTATCTCACTCTCCCTCCTTCTCTCTGCAGTATCTCACTCTCCCTCATTCTCTCTACAGTATCTCCCTCCTTCTCTCTACAGTATCTCACTCTCCCTCCTTCTCTCTACAGTATCTCACTCTCCCTTCTTCTCTCTACAGTATCTCCCTCTCCCTTCTTCTCTCTACAGTATCTCACTCTCCATCCTTCTCTCTACAGTATCTCCCTCTCCCTCCTTCTCTCTACAGCTTCTCACTCTCCCTCTTTCTCTCTCCAGTATCTCACTCTCCCTCCTTCTCTCTACAGTATCTCACTCTCCCTCCTTCTCTCTACAGTATCTCACTCTCCCTCCTTCTCTCTACAGTATCTCACTCTCCCTCATTCTTTCTACAGTATCTCACTCTCCCTCCTTCTTTCTACAGTATCTCACTCTCCCTCCTCTCCAAGGTATCTCGCTCTCCCTCCTTCTCTTTCCACAGTATCTTACTCTCCCTCCTTCTCGCTACAGTATCTCCATCACCCTCCTTCTCTGTACAGAATCTCACTGTCCCTCATTGTCTCTCCACAGAATCTCACACTCCCTCGTCCTCTCTGCAGTATCTCACTCTCCCTCCTTCTCTCTACAGTATCTCACTCACCCTCCTTCTCTCTCTACAGTATCTCACTCTCCCTCCTCCTCTCTACAGTATCTCACTCTCCCTCCTTTTTCTCTCTACAGCTTCTCACTCTCCCTCCTCTCTCTACAGTATCTCCCTCTCCCTCCTTCTCTCTACAGTATCTCACTCTCCCTCCTATCTACAGTATCTCCCTCCCCCTCCTCTCTACAGTATCTCCCTCCCCCTCCTTCTCTCTACAGTATCTCACTCTCCCTAATTTTCTCTCTACAGTTTCTTACTCTCCCTCCTCTCTACAGTATCTCCCTCCCCCACCTCTCCACAGTATCTCACTCTCCCTCCTTCTCTCTCTAAAGTATCTCACTCGCCTTCCTCTGTACAGAATCTCACTCTCCCTCCTTCTCTCAACATTATCTCACTCTCCCTCCAGTGTATTACAGTGTAACATCTATGAGTCAGTGTATTACAGTGTAGCATCTATGAGTCAGTGTATTACAGTGTAACATCTGAGTCAGTGTATTACAGTGTAATATATGAGCCAGTGTATTACAGTGTAACATCTATGAGTCAGTGTATTACAGTGTAACATCTATGAGTCAGTGTATTACAGTGTAACATCTATGAGTCAGTGTATTACAGTGTAACATCTGAGTCAGTGTATTACAGTGTAACATATGAGCCAGTGTATTACAGTGTAACATCTATGAGTCAGTGTATTACAGTGTAACATCTATGAGTCAGTGTATTACAGTGTAACATCTATGAGTCAGTGTATTACAGTGTAACATCTATGAGTCAGTGTATTACAGTGTAACATCTGAGTCAGTGTATTACAGTGTAACATCTATGAGTCAGTGTATTACAGTGTAACATCTATGAGTCAGTGTATTACAGTGTAACATCTATGAGTCAGTGTATTACAGTGTAACATCTATGAGTCAGTGTATTACAGTGTAACATCTATGAGTCAGTGTATTACACTGTAACATCTATGAGCCAGTGTATTACAGTGTGACATCTGAGTCAGTGTATTACAGTGTAACATTTATGAGCCAGTGTATTACAGTGTAACATATGTGAGTCAGTGTATTACAGTGTAACATCTATGAGCCAGTGTATTACAGTGTAACATCTATGAGCCAGTGTATTACAGTGTAACATCTATGAGTCAGTGTATTACAGTGTAACATCTATGAGTCAGTGTGTTACAGTGTAACATCTATGAATCAGTGTATTACAGTGTAACATATATTGGGCATCTATGAGGAACACACACACACAGTCTTGTACAACTAACATTGTGGGGACACACAATTCAGTCCCATTCAAAATCCTATTTTCCCTATCCCAAAACCTAACCCGTACCCTTACCCTTACCGTTACCCTAACTCTAACCCTAACCTTAACCCGAAAACCTAACATTAACCCTAAACCTAACCTTAGCCCCTAACACTAAACCTAACCCTAGCTCCTAACCATAAACCTAACCCTAGCTCCTAACACTAAACCTAACCCAGCTCCTAATCCTAAACCTAACCCTATCACCTAACCCTACCCTTTACCCTAAACCTAACCCTAGCCCCTAACACTAAACATAACCCTAGCTCCTACCCTTAACCCTAAACCTAACCCTACCCTTAACCCTAAACCTAACTCTAGCTCCTAACACTAAACCTAACCCTAGCTCCTAACCCTAACCCTTAACGTAATTCTAACCAAAACAGTAATTCTAACCTTAACCCTAAACCCCCTAGAAATAGAATTTGACCTTGTGGGGACTAACACAATGTCTCCAGTTTGTCAATTTTTTGTCTGTTAACTATTCTTTCGGGGACTTCTGGTCCCCACAAGTATAGTTAAACATGTCCACACACACACACACACACACACACACACAGACACACACACACACACACACACACACACACACACACACACACACACACACACACACACACACACACACACACACACACACACACACACACACACACACACACACACACACAATCACATCACACAGGTTTCCAAATAAAAAACGGATAAAATTGTATTTGTCACAATCGCCGAATACAGCAGGTGTAGACTTTACTGTAAAATGTTTACTTACGAGCCTATTTCCGACATCACAGAGTTAAAAAGTGCATCTTCTCTATACAGCATCTCACTTTCTCCAAATAGAAAATAGTAAAAATAAATAACAATAACAAGGCTAAAGACAAGAAGTATCGCTACCGAGCCAATGTACAGGGATGCGAGATAGATGAGGTAATATGTACACGTAGGTTGTAGGTAGTAAAAATGATTAGGCAATCAGGATAGGTAATTAACAGAGTAGCGGCAGTGTATGTGGAGAGTGTGTATGTGTGTTGTCAATATGCATGTGTGTGTGTGTGTGAGTTTTTGTGTGTCTGAGCATGTGTAGTGTGTGTGTGTGTGTGTGTGTGCGTGCGTGCGTGCGTGTGTGTGTTTTGGACTGTCAGTGTCAACATGTGTGAACGTAGATAGAGTCCAGGGAGTGTGCATATTCAGTGTTAAAAAGGGTCAATAGTCCAGGCAGCCATTTGAACCTGTTACCTTCCTTTGTGAAAGATCCAGTTGTTTAGATTGCTTATGTTTATAAGAACTGAGGTCGGGGTGTTCGTATACTTTAGTTGAACTTCAAATCAGAAGTATGCTGGCATTAAATAGTTTACATGACATTATCACTCCATTACATAGTTCACATGACATATCACTCCATTACATAGTTCACATGACATATCACTCCATTACATAGTTCACATGACATTATCACTCCATTACATAGTTGACATGACATATCACTCCATTACATGGTTCACATGACATATCACTCCATGACATGGTTCACATGACATATCACTCCATGACATAGTTCACATGACATATCACTCCATTACATAGTTGACATGACATATCACTCCATTACATAGTTCACATGACATATCACTCCATTACATAGTTCACATGACATATCACTCCATTACATGGTTCACATGACATATCACTCCATTACATAGTTGACATGACATATCACTCCATTAAATAGTTGACATGACATATCACTCCATTACATAGTTCACATGACATATCACTCCATTACATGGTTCACATGACATATCACTCCATTACATAGTTCACATGACATATCACCCCATTACATAGTTCACATGACATATCACTCCATTACATAGTTGACATGACATATCACTCCATTACATAGTTCACATGACATATCATTCCATTACATAGTTCACATGACATATCACTCCATTACATGGTTGACATGACATATCACTCCATTACATAGTTCACATGACATATCACTCCATTACATAGTTCACATGACATATCACTCCATTACATAGTTGACATGACATATCACTCCATTACATAGTTCACATGACATATCACTCCATTACATAGTTCACATGACATATCACTCCATTACAAAGTTCACATGACATATTACTCCATTACATAGTTCACATGACATATCACTCCATTACATAGTTGACATGACATATCACTCCATTACATAGCCATTACATAGTTGACATGACATATCACTCCATTACATGGTTCACATGACATATCACTCCATTACATGGTTCACATGACATATCACTCCATTACATAGTTCACATGACATATCACTCCACTACATAGTTCACATGACATATGACTCCATTACATGGTTCACATGACATATCACTCCATTAAATAGTTCACATGACTTATCACTCCATTACATAGTTCACATCACATATCACTCCATTACATAGTTCACATGACATATCACTCCATTACATGGTTCACATGATATATCACTCCATTACATAGTTCACATGACATATCACTCCATTACATAGTTCACATGACATATCACTCCATTACATGGTTCACATGACATATCACTCCATTACATAGTTCACATGACATATCACTCCATTACATAGTTCACATAACATATCACTCCATTACATGGTTCACATGACATATCACTCCATTACATAGTTGACATGACATATCACTCCATTACATAGTTGACATGACATATCACTCCATTACATAGTTCACATGACATATCACTCCATTACATAGTACACATGACATATCACTCCATTACATAGTTGACATGACATATAACTCCGTTTCATAGTTCACATGACATATCACTCCATTACATAGTTCACATGACATATCACTCCATTACATAGTTCACATGACATATCACTCCATTACATAGTTCACATGACATATTACTCCATCACATAGTTCACATTGACATATCACTCCATTACATAGTTGACATGACATATCACTCCATTACATAGTTCACATGACATATAACTCCAGTACATAGTTGACATGACATATCACTCCATTACATAGTTGACATGACATATCATTCCAGTACATAGTTCACATAACATATAACTCCAATACATAGTTCACATGACATTTCACTCCATTACATAGTTCACATGACATATCATTCCATTACATAGTTCACATGATATATCACTCCATTACATAGTTCACATGACATATCACTCCATTACATGGTTCACATGACATATCACTCCATTACATGGTTCACATGACATATCACTCCATTACATAGTTCACATGACATATCACTCCATTACATAGTTCACATGACATATGACTCCATTACATGGTTCACATGACATATCACTCCATTAAATAGTTCACATGACTTATGACTCCATTACATAGTTCACATCACATATCACTCCATTACATAGTTCACATGACATATCACTCCATTACATAGTTCACATGACATATCACTCCATTACATGGTTCACATGACATATCACTCCATTACATGGTTCACATGACATATCACTCCATTACATAGTTCACATGACATATCACTCCATTACATAGTTCACATGACATATCACTCCACTACATAGTTCACATGACATATGACTCCATTACATGGTTCACATGACATATCACTCCATTAAATAGTTCACATGACTTATCACTCCATTACATAGTTCACATCACATATCACTCCATTACATAGTTCACATGACATATCACTCCATTACATGGTTCACTTGACATATCACTCCATTACATGGTTCACATGACATATCACTCCATTACATGGTTCACATGACATATCACTCCATTACATGGTTCACATGACATATCACTCCATTACATAGTTCACATGACATATCACTCCATTACATAGTTCACATGACATATCACTCCATTACATGGTTCACATGACATATCACTCCATGACATGGTTCACATGACATATCACTCCATGACATAGTTCACATGACATATCACTCCATTACATAGTTGACATGACATATCACTCCATTACATGGTTCACATGATATATCACTCCATTACATAGTTCACATGACATATCACTCCATTACATAGTTCACATGACATATCACTCCATTACATGGTTCACATGACATATC
Source organism: Salvelinus fontinalis (assembly GCF_029448725.1). Classification (NCBI taxonomy): domain Eukaryota; kingdom Metazoa; phylum Chordata; class Actinopteri; order Salmoniformes; family Salmonidae; genus Salvelinus; species Salvelinus fontinalis. The sequence goes on from NC_074697.1 coordinate 20,767,467, forward strand.
ACTCCATTACATAGTTCACATGACATATCACTCCATTACATAGTTCACATAACATATCACTCCATTACATGGTTCACATGACATATCACTCCATTACATAGTTGACATGACATATCACTCCATTACATAGTTGACATGACATATCACTCCATTACATAGTTGACATGACATATCACTCCATTACATAGTTCACATGACATATCACTCCATTACATAGTTCACATGACATATCACTCCATTACATAGTTGACATGACATATCACTCCATTACATAGTTCACATGACATATCACTCCATTACATAGTTCACATGACATATCACTCCATTACATAGATCACATGACATATTACTCCATCACATAGTTCACATGACATATCACTCCATTACATAGTTCACATGACATATCACTCCATTACATAGTTCACATGACATATAACTCCAGTACATAGTTCACATGACATATTACTCCATCACATAGTTCACATGACATATCACTCCATTACATAGTTCACATGACATATAACTCCATTACATAGTTGACATGACATATCATTCCAGTACATAGTTCACATAACATATAACTCCAATACATAGTTCACATGACATATCACTCCATTACATAGTGGAGTGGGTTTGGCGACGAGTATGACGCGAGGGCCAGCCAACGAGAGCGTACAGGTCACAGTGGTGGGTAGTATATTTGGCTTTGGTGACAAACGGATGGCACTGTGATAGACTGTGTGGGCAGTGGGCAGCTGGGAGGAGATATTCTTATTCTCCATGGACTTTACAGTGTCCCAGAACTTTTTTGAGTTCGTGTTGCAGGAAGCAAATTTCTGCTTGAAAAAGCTAGCCTTGGCTTTTCTAACTGCCTGTGTATATTGGTTTCTAACTTCCCTGAAAAGTTACATATCACGGGGGCTGTTCGATGCTAATGCAGAATGCCATAGGATGCTTTTGTGTTGGTTAAGAGAGTACCTAACCCGGATCCGGGAGCACCCCCCACCTCCCCCACACTGATTAGCATCGCTAGCATAGCGTCACAATTAAATAGTAGCATCTAAATATCATTAAATCACAAGTCCAAGACACCCAATGAAAGACACAGATCTTGTGAATAAAACCACCATTTCAGATTTTTTAAATGTTTTACAGGGAAGACAAAATATGTAAATCTATTAGCTAAACACGTTAGCAAAAGACACCATTTTCTTACTCCAACAGTTTCTTACTCCATCAGGTGCTATCACCAATTCGGCTAAACTAAGATATTGATAGCCACAAACCAACAAACAAATTCATAAGATGACAGTCTGATAACATATTTATGGTATAGCATAGTTTTTTTTTTTTAAATGTGCATTTTTCAGGTATAAATCACAGTTCTACATTGCAGCTGCAATCTGATATAGTGCTGATGCAGCTAGAACAATTACAGAGACCAACGTTATATAACTAATTACTTGTCTTAAAACATTTCAGAAAAAATACACAGCGTACAGACATTGAAAGCCCAACATCTGGTGAATCCAAACAATATTTCAGATTTTTTAAATGTTTTATAGCGAAAACAAAATGTAGCGCTAAATTAGCATAACCAGGCCAGCCAGAACCAGCTGGACGCGCCCGACCAGTTCACATGCACGACAGATATATGAAATAACATCGTAAATTGGTTCTTACTATTGCTGATCTTTCATCAGAATGTTGATCAAGGTGTCCTTAGTCCTGATGAGTCGTTCAATCCATTCACAATGGCAACTTCCCCTCTTCATTTAGCCTGGGTACTGGTCGACTGGCACGGTCCCTGTCCAAAGTTAAAAAACTCAAAGAACGGAACACGGCAAAACTCCCGAAAAAATTCTAATAATCTGATTAAACTATATTGAAAAAACATACATTACGGTGATATGGTCACATGTATCAAACAAACTTCGAGACGGAGATAGTTTTCATCCGTAACGTCAGCATAACAAAAGACAATGGCAGCTCTAAGACGCGCTTCTGAGAAAACCGGAAGTTGTCGGTCACGCTAAAGAAATAGGTCTTATTTCACGTCAGTACAAGATAAACAAAAAATTTCTCCTCTGACAACTTCCTGACACCTAGAGGAAGAAGAACGAAGTCTGTTTCGGGTCATAGGTGGCATGACCATATATAGGCAGAGCGTTGAAGCGAGCATACACATCTTGCAATCTTCTTCTGGCTCAGGGAAAGTGCTGTGAAATGACCTGTGTTTCACTCAGAGACGAAATTGAAACGGATTTAGAAACCATAGCTTGTTTTCTATCCACTGGTATATGGTTATATGCATATAGTAACAGCAATAATTGAATAAGAGGCAGTTTAATCTGTAGAGGCAATTATGCTAATGCGAAACAGCACCCCCTGTATTCTCAAGAAGTTAAGGGCAGTCAGGTCTGGAGAGAACCGAGGGCTATATCTGTTCCTGGTTCTAAATTTCTTGAATGGGGCATGCTTATTCAAGATGGTGAGGAAGGCATTTAAAAAAAATAACCAGGCATTCTCTACTGACGGGATGAGGTCAATATCCTTCCAGGATACCCGGGCCAGGTCGATTAGAAAGGCCTGCTCGCTGAAGTGTTTCAGGGAGCGTTTGACAGTGATGAGTGGTGGTCGTTTGACCGCTGACCCATTACGGATGCAGGCAATGAGGCAGTGATCGCTGAGATCTTGGTTGAAAACAGCAGAGGTGTATTTGGAGGGCAAGTTGCTTAGGATGATATCTATGAGGGTGCTCATGTTTACGGATTTGGGGTTGTACCTGGTGGGTTCATTGATAATTTGTGTGAGATTGAGGGCATCAAGCTTAGATTGTAGGATGGCCGGGGTGTTAAGCATGTCCCAGTTTAGGTCACCTAACAGCACGAGCTCTGAAGGTAGATGGGGGGCAATCAATTCACATATGGTGTCCAGGGCACAGCTGGGGGCAGAGGGTGGTCAATAGCAGGCGGCAACGGTGAGAGACTTGTTTTTAGAGAGGTGGATTTTTAAAAGTTTAAGTTCAAATTGTTTGGGTACAGACCTGCAGTAGATTGCAACACCGCCCCCTTTGGTCGTTCTATCTTATCTGAAAATGTTGTAGTTAGGGATGGAGGTCTCAGAATTTTTGATGGTCTTCCTAAGACAGGATTCAGACACGGCTAGGACATCCGGGTTGGCAGAGTGTGCTAAAGCAGTGAATAAAACAAACTTAGGGAGGAGGCTTCTAATGTTAACATGCATGAAACCAAGGCTATTACAGTTACAGAAGTCATCAAAAGAGAGAGCCTGGGGAATAGGAGTGGGGCTAGGCACTGCAGGGCCTGGATTCACCTCTACCACACCAGAGGAACAGAGGAGGAGTAGGATAAGGGTACAGATTAAAGCTATGAGAAATTGGACATCTAGGACGTCTGGAACAGAGAGTAAAAGGAGCAGGTTTCTGGGGGCGATAAAATAGCTTCAAGGTATAATGTACAGACAAAGGTATGGTAGGATGTGAATACAGTGGAGGTAAACCTAGGCATTGAGTGATGATGAGATACCGTCTCTAGAAACATCATTGAATCCAGCTGATGTCATTGCATGTGTGGGTGGTGGAACTGAAAGGTTGGATAAGGCATGTTGAGCAGGGCTAGAGGCTCTACAGTGAAGCCAATAAACACTAACCAGAACAGCAATGGACAAGGCATACTGACATTAAGGAGAGGCATGCTTAGTCGAGTGATCATAAGGGTCCAGTGAGTAGTGAGGTTGGTTGGGGTCACGGCGATTCAGACAGCTAGCCGAGCCATGGGTAGCAAGCTAGCGGAAGATGGAGGTCTGTTTTTAGCCACCCCGTGCGTTTCCGTCGGTAGATTAGTGGGGTTCCGTGTGGTAGAGGGGACCAATCCAATTGGCAAAATAGATTTAGTTATAGTGACCCAAGAAAATTGTCCGATAGACCTATTCAGATAGCAGCCGATAAGACAGCTAGTATGAATACACGGACTGGATTATGGCATAATGTTCACTACATTGCACTTTCCTCTCTCCCTCAGTGAGTCCTGCAGTGTGCATACTGTGGAAAAGAAAGATCTCTGCAGAGATGGAATAGCTTCCTATTACTGGCAACTCACACTACCGCTAACAGTATGATTCGCAGTGTGTGTTTGTGTGTGTGTGTGTGTGTGTGTGTGTGTGTACGTGTTTTTTTTTGGAGCATGGTGCAAGGCAGAGCGAGCAGCGGCGCCATGCCGTGCCTCATGAATAGAAGTAAATTATTTAGCGGGGACACAAATGGAACAGCTCAGTCACACAGAGTCCCTACAGGGCCTCACATTCACCACGTTGCCATCACTGACCTCAATCATCCTCTATATGAGTATAGTCATGTCGTAATGCGTCTGTATAGGAACCTTTATGAGCAGGAATATGAAATTATATGATAGTGCTGAGTGATTAACCGAAATGAACCTTTAAAAAGCAGGCAGACATTTTCATTTGGACAAGGTTGTCTAAGTAAGAGAAACCACTCCACTCCGCCTTGTGCCCCTACTGCTGGTCAGGTGTATTATTTGAAGGATCGGTATGATGTTGATTTTTAAGGTTAGGGAGAAGTGCAGTGAATAGTGTCACTTTTTAGGATGTCAATATAAATTAATGTATTTATGATTGTTTGTAATTTTGTCTTGCCTTTTAATCATTATATGTGTTATTGTTTTAACCATCGAGGACTACTTCGGATACAAGCGTTTTACAGTAATTAGTACTTTCAAGTGGTGTTCTCTGGGTCCACAGTGTACATTTTGTTGTATATGTCTGTTATCCAAAATACATTCAATTCAATCTCTACCTGTGAATACATGATCTTCTGTAGGCCTAGATTGTATTTAGAAGTCATGAAAGTATGCCTTATTTACTTTGAAGAACTACTAAAATATAGTTTTTTTCAGACAGCATAGGCAGCAGCTCTATAGAAATTAGATGATGATTTGGAATTAAATAATAATGTCCTCAAATAAAACTAAGGTATTGTATACAACATCTGAATATTTATTTTAGAATCTAACCGAAACTGAACCGAAATCAAATAGCACCAATCACTCAGCACTACTGTATGATGAGGTATATTGGCTCTAATGAGCCAAACCTGCTAAGTCATTTTCTGAACTGATAAAAAGCAAGAAATGCAGAATAAAGGAGTGTGTGTGTGTGTGTGTGTGTGTGTGTGTGTGTGTGTGTGTGTGTGTGTGTGTGTGTGTGTGTGTGTGTGTGTGTGTGTGTGTGTGTGTGTGTGTGTGTGTGTGTGTGTGTGTGTGTGTGTGTGTGTGTGTGTGTGTGTGTGTGTGTGTGTGTGAGAGAGAGAGAGTTTGAGGAAGTGAACATGACAGATGTAACAGTCCAGAGGGCAGCGATTAGCTGATTCCCTTCTTATCCAATCAGTGTTGCCTTCTTATCCAATCAGTGTTGCCTTCAACTCAGGTTTATGTTCAGCTCTGATTGCCTGGTTCTTTCTACCTGCCTCTCTCTGTCTGCCTGTTTCTCTTACACACACTGCTGAATAGACACTACGAATTCACACACATTAACACACACACACTATCACACACACATAGAAGTACAGTGTGTCTCAAAATACCCAAACTGAAAAACACACAAATACACACACACCATACTGTACACACAAAAGCATGCAGTAACCAAGGTGACTAGAAGACACACACACTGAACTGTGAGAGAGATGGTCTGGTTGAACACTCTCTACATTTTATTCATGTCACAGTGATTTAGTGAGCCCAGTACTGTACAGTGGATAGCGCCATTGATTCACATTATTCAACATTTTATTGACCGCATAAAACTCTGAAATGGGCTGTCACATCTTTATGGGGGACCTACAAGGTAGGAATGGGCACAAGACCATGCATTGTGAAAATCACAAGGAAATCTGGAGAAACGAGTAGAAGTTAACATAATCTGAAACAAGAATAGGTCAGGGCTTCAGACAATGCTGTTGTCACATGTTCTGCTCAAAGGACCACATATTCACACCCCAAGATCGCTCTCGTTCTCTCTCTCTCATACACACACACACTCCCCCATTCCTAACAATTGTGTATTGTGTCTTTCCTAGACTGGGACAAAAGAGTGGACTATGAGCCAGGCACAGGCAGCAAGCAGCTGTTTCCCAAGATTAATCTGGAGACGTGTGGAGGGCTTCTCTCCTCAGTGAGGACCACGGTAGAGCTACAGACCAGCCATATTGGGAAGGGCTGCGACCGGGAGACATACTCTGAGAAGTCCCTGCAGAAACTCTGTGGTACGTACCTCATGGGATACATACACTCCATAGCCAAAAGTATGTGGACACCTGCTTGTCGAAGATCTCATTCTAAAAACATGGGACTAATATGTAGTTGGTCCCTCCTTTGCTGCTATAACAGCCTTCACTCTTCTGGGAGTCGGCATTTCAATTCATCCCAAAGGTGTTCGATGGTGTTGAGGTCAGGGCTCTGTGCAGGACAGATGAGTTCTTCCACACCGATCTCGACAAACCATTTCTGTATGGACCTCGCTTTGTACATGGGGGCATTGTCATGCTGAAACAGGAAAGGGCCTTCTCCAAACTTTTTCCACAATTTTGGAAGCACAGAATCGTCTAGAATGTCATTGTATACTGTGGCGCCTAGCCCAGACCATGAAAAACAGCCCCAGACCATTCCTCCTCCACCAAACTTTACATTTGGCACTGTGCATTGGGGCATGTAGCGTTCTCCTGGTGAAGTGTGATTCATCATTCTAGAGAACGCGTTTCCACTGCTCCAGTGTCCATGGCGGGGAACTTTACACCACTCCAGCATTGTGCATTGTGACATTAAGTTTGTGTGCGGCTGCTCGGCCATGGAAACCATTGGTGGAAAAAGTACTGTATCGTCATACTTGAGTAAAACTAAAGATACCTTAATAGAAAATAACTCAAGTAAAAGTTGAAAGTCACCCAGTAAAATTCTACTTGAGTAAAAAAAGTATTTGATTTTAAATATACTTAAGTATCAAAAGTAAATGTAATTTTTAAGATATACTTAAGTATCAAAAGTAAAAGTATAAATAATAAAATCCTTATATTAAGCAAAACAGACAGCACCATTTTCTTGTTTAAAATAAAAAATGATAGCCAGGGTGTCAACGTCGTGTGTATAGGTGGCAGGGAAGTCAGACGCAGGAGAGTAAATGAAGTGTAGATGGAGACTTTTAATAAATCACCATGACATGCTCCAAACACGAGAAATATATATACATTAAATAAAAATGGGTACGAGGACCCGTCGCGCACCTATACACCAATCAAACAACACTTGACATAAAACAATCTCTGACAAACACATGAAGGGAAACAGAGGGTTAAATACACAACAGGTAATGAATGGGATTGACAACAGGTGTGTGGGAAGACAAGACAAAACCAATGGAAAATGAAAAATGGATCGATGATGGCTAGAAGGCCGGTGAAGTCGACCGCCGAACACCGCCCGGACAAGGAGAGGCAACGACTTCGGCAGAAGTCGTGACACAGGGGCACACTCCCAACACTCAGCATAATTTACAAACAAAGTATATTATTTTCTTTAGGATTGTAGTGAAGTAGAAGTAAAAGTAAAAAAAATATATAAATAGTAAAGTAAAGTACAGATACCCCAAAAAACGACTTAAGTTGCACTTTAAAGTATTTTTACTTAAGTACTTTACACCACTGATGGAAACCCATTTCATGAAGCTCCCGACGAACAGTTCTTGTGCTGACGTTGCTTCCAGAGGCAGTTTGGAGCTCGTAGTGAATGTTGCAACCGAGGACAGATGATTTTTACGAGCTACGTGCATCAGCACTCTGCGGGCCCGTTCTGTGAGCTTGTGTGGCCTAGCACTTTGCGGCTGAGCTGTTGCTGCTCCTAGACGTTTCCACTTCAAAATTACAGCACATACAGTTGACCGGGGCAGCTCTAGCAGGGCAGAAATTTGACGAACTGATTTGTTGGAAAGGTGGCATCCTATGATGGTGCCACATTGAAATTCCCTGAGTTCTTCAGTAAGGCCACTCTACTGCCAATGTTTGTCTATGGGGATTGCATGGCTGTGTGGGTGATATTATACACCTGTCATCAACGGGTTTGGCTGAAATAGTCAAATCCACTCATTTGAAGCGGTGTACACAACCTTCTGTATAGTGTATTCCTCTATAAATGGCCATAGGTTAGTCGAAGCATTTCACTTGATTTACAATGACATATTCGTTGCATAACAGAACAGAGCCACTCCAAAAATCATCAGACTGTAGATAACTTAATAAAAAGACCAGTTCAACTCCCCAGACCAGGTCTTCTTTCTCTTGCCTGTTGGTGACGCTGTGTTAAATGAAGGTAGCAGAATGCAGACCTTAAGCTCTGCTGCTGTTAATGACGTGACAGAGCGAAAGTAGTAGCTGCTTGAGCTAGCTGTCTCCTCAGTGAAGAGCCTGTCTACACCTCCGTGTTTGTGCAGAGAACATGACAGAGAAACATCAGCTCTCACGCTTTCACTCTGCACACAGCGAGGTATGGTGGTGGTGGGGGGTGGAGGGAGTCATCGTCAGACCCTTATCTGAATGGATAACTCCCTCCCTCGCCCTCTCCCTCCCAGTTCTCTCTGTATGCATGGTTTACCGCTAAAGAGCCTTTTCAAAGCCTCCCATAATCATTATCTGATACCAAATAGAATACATTGTAATTGCTTTTTTAAAGCACAATCAATTTGAGATAATGTACAAAGACATCTGCAAACAGAATTGTGGGCGGTGGCGGTGACAGCGGTGGCGGTGGCAGGGCACCGCACATCTATTTACTCCCAGAATCTAATCACTGCAAGTCAAACCTCTACACAGCCATGAACAGCAGTCGGGGAGAAACAGACTTTAAAGACAGGCAGGGGGCAAAAAAACATGAATTAATACTCTAATGTCCTGTTATTAGTATAAAATGAACAGATGCATGTTTCAATTGTCTGTCTGGGTGGAGAGATATAGCAGAGCGAGAGAGAGAGAGAGAGAGAGGATAAATTGATTTAACGGGAGTTCTGACTGATCGGTTTTTATTTTCCTGTGAAAGGATCATAAAACAGTCTCTCCTTCTATGTGATAGCTTGTCTGATTGGCTGTGTGGGGAATTATCACTAATTAAAAACACAGAACATGGTGTTCTGTAGGTTTCTTAGTGTCCATGGTAGAAGATAAAGCAGTATGTACTGTAGGCATGGCATGGCCATTTCTTATGATGTCTTTCATCCACTCCTACCTCTGAAAGTCTGTTTAATTTGTCACAAATCAATACTCACATCCACTCTCAATCTCTGAACATCGATTTATACATTAAGCCTGGGTGTTTGGCATATTCACAAGTGATCATAGCTAAGGTCAGTCTGAACCATCTGTATATCTGTGTTGATTTCTATTTCTTTGCTGTTGGGCTTCCCTATCTGTTCCCGTGGCAACAATTACCCAGGGGCCTCGTCGGGCAGCACAGACCTTCTCCCCGCCCCCAGCGCCTCCACCAATTGGACGGCGTCCCTGGTGACGGACAGTGAGCGAGACAGCGACCTCATCTTCCGGTTTGACGGGCGGCAAGCGGCGAAGATTCCGGACCAGGTGGTACCACAGAACCTGACTGATCAGTTCACCGTCGCCACGTGGATGAAGCATGGACCCAATCCTGGACTGAGAGCGGAGAAAGAGACCCTGCTCTGCAACTCTGATAAAACAGGTTGGAAGAGGGGAAGGAAGTTGGGAGGGAAGAGAGAGGTGTGGCTGGGAGAGAAGTAAAGTGGGTAGGGCTGTGTGGAGAGGGGCGGGAACATTGAATGGATGTGTTCTAATGGCGGTAGGTGTGACCTATCGATAAGGGGTGTGGTCTACTGCCAAGAATGGGTTTATGTTAAATCAAAGGTTGTGGTAATTTAAGGGAAGGTGTGTTACATTGACGTGCGCTTCTCTTTCCTCATCCCCTCTTCAGAGATGAACAGACACCACTACTCCCTTTACGTCCATAACTGTCGTCTGGTCTTCCTGCTCCGGAGAGACTTCATCCAGGTGGACACCTTCAGACCTGCAGAGTTCCACTGGAAACTGGATCAGGTAGGCTATACAGTAGGCTGTGTCCATCCGTGATCTTAATTTGTAATGGACTGTCCCACTAAAGAGGGACAACCTGTCCTTACGAGTGTGCCGTCTATGAAACATGATGTGATGTTCAGATGGCCTGAACTGACCACAGCACCTAAAGTCCTTCATCCCAGAACCTCTCTAACAGCCTCGATACACAGAGCAGTTGAGACCGTTTTAGACCTAGACATATGAAGACCATCTATATATAGAAAAGATTTCCTACACAAGTGTGTGTGTGTGTGTGTGTGTGTGTGTGTGTGTGTGTGTGTGTGTGTGTGTGTGTGTGTGTGTGTGTGTGTGTGTGTGTGTGTGTGTGTGTGTGTGTGTGTGTGTGTGTGTGTGTGTGTGTGTGTGTGTGTGTGTGTGTGTGTGTTTCCTCTGGGGATGAACAGGAGATGGCGGTGAGGATATGTTTGTCTGGAGATACATTGACTCTTGGCCAATCCTAGCGGGCTGACGTGTGTGTGTGTGTCCATGTACAGTATGTGGGTGTGTGACAGCAGCAGCTCCCTCTCGCCAGAGGAGGTGAGTCTGTCTCAAGGTCGGCCAGGTCACGCTCTGACCCCCTGTCCTTCCTCCAATCACAGCCAGTGAGCTGTCCTCAAATTACCCAGCAGCCCCCGCACTCTGCCTCTCACCGACCCGGCCTCAGCTGAGGGACAACCTAGGGAACTGTCAGTCTCCAGACCCTGAACGCAGCTCTCTGTTTGCACAAAAGAGACGTGCAGCTGAGGCCGGGTCGGTGAGAGGCAGAGTGCGGGGGCTGCTGGGTAATTTGAGGACAGCTCACTGGCTGTGATTGGAGGAAGGACAGGGGGTCAGAGCGTGACCTTGTGACCGGGGTTGACCTCTTGTGAGTCACCGTCTGAAGAAGTTCTGTAACATTCCGGAACAGAACACAGTTAGACAAGACATGGCAGCCCGTCTCTCCACATCTCTCTGGAGTCATCTAGTTACTCTTCTTGTGTCTATTTCCTGCTCCTTTGTGCCCAGTTCTGTGAATTGTAATTTTAATTTGCATGTAAGTCTTGAATTGACTGGAATTGAAATGGAATTGACCCCAAATCTGACTGTGGCAAGAGTTTTTAAAGGCAAGATCACACATTCTGGGATTGGAGGGTAGATAAAACATACTTTCCCTACTGAATTACATGTTTATAGGCTAAAAACTACTCAAACTCCAAGAGAATAGATTACTTCATTGACAGAACTTTGGAGGTAACCATTTCAGAGAGCTGTAAAATCAAGGCAAAACTGAATCAACATCTCATTTGAGTCATTTAAGTAGCTACACTGTTTAGACAGATTGAAGCAGAGTCCATGCCTTCTCCTAAATTCTCAACCATCATTTTCTATTCCTCTCTCTCTATTCCTCTCTCTCTATATCCGTCCTTCTTATTAGGTAGAGTTAGATACTCTACAGACATTGTCAGAGATATTGACACATGCCTCCACCTCAACCCAATGAACTCTCTCTCTCTCTCTCTTTCTCTCTCTCTCTCTCTCTCTCTCTCTCTCTCTCTCTCTCTCTCTCTCTCTCTCTCTCTCTCTCTCTCTCTCTCTCTCTCTCTCTCTCTCTCTCTCTCTCTCTCTCTCTCTCTCTCTCTCTCTCTCTCTCTCTCTCTCTCTCTCTCTCTCTCTCTCTCTCTCTCTCTCTCTCTCTCTCTCTCTCTCTCTCTCTCTCTCATATTATTTTGCACCTCAATTTCTGAGCAAAATAAACACGTTTCTTTTTGTTTTGAGGGAGGGGGGGATATAAAAAGACTGTAAAAAAAGACCAGCAAATCAACTCCAAGTGATTTTAATTGGAAATCTGTTCCAAAGTATTATAATGCGTAACAGAGAGACATATGTGACTTTATACAAATGTATGCAATGTTTGAAGTGATTATGTTTTAGTCATCTGTTGGGCTTCTTGCGGTCAATCCCCCCCCCCCCCCCCCCCCCACACACACACACACACATACCAAAACTTAATGTAGAAGCATTTAGAAACGTACACTATTCTTATTTACAGCAAAAGTGACTACAAAATGACACATTACATTATTTACCATTCATTTCTATTGGGCACGAAATAATCTGAAACACAACCAAAACATAGAGCAAAGGCATCGCTGTTACTCTACCAGGTAACACTACCAGTTAACACTACCAGTTAATTAACACTACCAGTTAACACTACCAGTTAACACTAGCAGTTAACACTAGCAGTTAACACTACCAGTTAACACTACCAGTTAACACTACCAGTTAACACTACCAGTTAACACTACCAGTTAATTAACACTACCAGTTAACACTACCAGTTAATTAACACTACCAGTTAACACTACCGGTTAATTAACACTACCTGTTAACACTACCAGTTAACACTACCAGTTAACACTACCAGTTAATTAACACTACCTGTTAACACTACCAGTTAACACTACCAGTTAATTAACACTACCAGTTAAAACTACCAGTTAACACTACCAGTTAACACTACCAGTTAACACTACCAGTTAACACTACCAGTTAATTAACACTACCTGTTCATGCTACCTGTTAACACCGCCAGTTAACACTACCAGTTAACACTACCGGTTAACACTACCTGTTAACACTACCTGTTAACACTACCTGTTAACACTACCTGTTAACACTACCTGTTCAGGCTACCTGTTCAGGCTACCTGTTAACACTACCTGTTAACACTACCAGTTAACACTACCTGTTAACACTACCAGTTAACACTACCTGTTAACACTACCTGTTAACACTACCTGTTAACACTACCTGTTCAGGCTACCTGTTCAGGCTACCTGTTAACACTACCTGTTAACACTACCAGTTAACACTACCTGTTAACACTACCAGTTAACACTACCAGTTAACACTACCTGTTAACACTACCTGTTAACACTACCAGTTAACACTACCAGTTAACACTACCTGTTAACACTACCTGTTAACACTACCAGTTAACACTACCTGTTAACACTACCTGTTAACACTACCTGTTAACACTACCTGTTCAGGCTACCTGTTAACACTACCTGTTAACACTACCTGTTAACACTACCTGTTAACACTACCAGTTAACACTACCAGTTAACACTACCTGTTAACACTACCTGTTAAGACGACCTGTTAACACTACCTGTTAACACTACCTGTTAACACTACCTGTTAACACTACCTTTTAGATGACCTGTTAACACTACCTGTTAAGACTACCTGTTTAGGCTACCTGTTAAGACGACCTGTTAAGGCTACCTGTTAACACTACCTGTTAACACTACCTGTTCAGGCTACCTGTTCAGGCTACCTGTTAACACTACCTGTTCAGGCTACCTGTTAACACTACCTGTTAACACTACCAGTTAACACTACCAGTTAACACTACCTGTTAACACTACCAGTTAACACTACCTGTTAACACTACCTTTTAGATGACCGGTTTACACTACCTGTTAACACTACCTGTTTAGGCTACCTGTTCAGGCTACCTGTTAACACTACCTGTTAACACTACCTGTTAACACTACCTGTTCAGGCTACCTGTTAAGGCTACCTGTTAACACTACCTGTTAACACTACCTGTTAACACTACCTGTTAACACTACCTGTTCAGGCTACCTGTTCAGGCTACCTGTTAACACTACCTGTTAACACTACCTGTTAACACTACCTGTTAACACTACCTGTTCAGGCTACCTGTTAACACTACCTGTTAACACTACCTGTTAACACTACCTGTTCAGGCTACCTGTTCAGGCTACCTGTTAACACTACCTGTTCAGGCTACCTGTTCAGGCTACCTGTTAACACTACCTGTTAACACTACATGTTAACACTACCTGTTCAGGCTACCTGTTAACACTACCTGTTAACACTACCTGTTAACACTACCTGTTCAGGCTACCTGTTCAGGCTACCTGTTAACACTACCTGTTAACACTACCTGTTAACACTACCTGTTAACACTACCGGTTAACACTACCGGTTAACACTACCGGTTAACACTACCTGTTAACACTACCTGTTCAGGCTACCTGTTAACACTACCTGTTAACACTACCTGTTAACACTACCTGTTAACACTACCGGTTAACACTACCTGTTAACACTACCTGTTAACACTACCGGTTAACACTACCTGTTAACACTACCGGTTAACACTACCTGTTAACACTACCGGTTAACACTACCTGTTAACACTACCTGTTAACACTACCTGTTAACACTACCTGTTAACACTACCTGTTCAGGCTACCTGTTCAGGCTACCTGTTAACACTACCTGTTAACACTACCTGTTAACACTACCTGTTAACACTACCTGTTCAGGCTACCTGTTAACACTACCTGTTAACACTACCTGTTCAGGCTACCTGTTAACACTACCTGTTAACACTACCTGTTAACACTACCTGTTAACACTACCTGTTAACACTACCTGTTCAGGCTACCTGTTCAGGCTACCTGTTAACACTACCTGTTAACACTACCTGTTAACACTACCTGTTAACACTACCTGTTCAGGCTACCTGTTAACACTACCTGTTAACACTACCTGTTAACACTACCTGTTCAGGCTACCTGTTCAGGCTACCTGTTAACACTACCTGTTAACACTACCTGTTAACACTACCTGTTAACACTACCTGTTAACACTACCGGTTAACACTACCTGTTAACACTACCTGTTAACACTACCTGTTAACACTACCTGTTAACACTACCTGTTCAGGCTACCTGTTCAGGCTACCTGTTAACACTACCTGTTAACACTACCTGTTAACACTACCTGTTAACACTACCTGTTCAGGCTACCTGTTCAGGCTACCTGTTAACACTACCTGTTAACACTACCTGTTAACACTACCTGTTAACACTACCTGTTCAGGCTACCTGTTAACACTACCTGTTAACACTACCTGTTAACACTACCTGTTAACACTACCTGTTAACACTACCTGTTCAGGCTACCTGTTCAGGCTACCTGTTAACACTACCTGTTAACACTACCTGTTAACACTACCTGTTAACATTACCTGTTCAGGCTACCTGTTAACACTACCAGTTAACACTACCTGTTAACACTACCTTTTAGATGACCTGTTAACACTACCTGTTAACACTACCTGTTTAGGCTACCTGTTCAGGCTACCTGTTAACACTACCTGTTAACACTACCTGTTCAGGCTACCTGTTCAGGCTACCTGTTAACACTACCTGTTAACACTACCTGTTAACACTACCTGTTAACACTACCGGTTAACACTACCTGTTAACACTACCTGTTAACACTACCGGTTAACACTACCTGTTAACACTACCGGTTAACACTACCTGTTAACACTTCCGGTTAACACTACCTGTTAACACTACCTGTTAACACTACCTGTTAACACTACCTGTTCAGGCTACCTGTTCAGGCTACCTGTTAACAGGTAGTGTTAACAGGTAGTGTTAACAGGTAGTGTTAACAGGTAGTGTTAACACTACCTGGTAACACTACCTGTTCAGGCTACCTGTTCAGGCTACCTGTTAACACTACCTGTTAACACTACCTGTTAACACTACCTGTTAACACTACCTGTTCAGGCTACCTGTTAACACTACCTGTTAACACTACCTGTTAACACTACCTGTTAACACTACCTGTTCAGGCTACCTGTTCAGGCTACCTGTTAACACTACCTGTTAACACTACCTGTTAACACTACCTGTTAACACTACCTTTTCAGGCTACCTGTTAACACTACCTGTTAACACTACCTGTTAACACTACCTGTTCAGGCTACCTGTTCAGGCTACCTGTTAACACTTCCTGTTAACACTACCTGTTAACAATACCTGTTAACACTACCTGTTAACACTACCTGTTCAAGCTACCTGTTCAGGCTACCTGTTAACACTACCTGTTAACACTACCTGTTAACACTACCTGTTAACACTACCTGTTCAGGCTACCTGTTCAGGCTACCTGTTAACACTACCTGTTAACACTACCTGTTAACACTACCTGTTAACACTACCTGTTCAGGCTACCTGTTAACACTACCTGTTAACACTACCTGTTAACACTACCTGTTAACACTACCTGTTCAGGCTACCTGTTCAGGCTACCTGTTAACACTACCTGTTAACACTACCTGTTAACACTACCTGTTCAGGCTACCTGTTAACACTACCAGTTAACACTACCTGTTAACACTACCTTTTAGATGACCTGTTAACACTACCTGTTAACACTACCTGTTTAGGCTACCTGTTCAGGCTACCTGTTAACACTACCTGTTAACACTACCTGTTAACACTACCTGTTCAGGCTACCTGTTCAGGCTACCTGTTAACACTACCTGTTAACACTACCTGTTAACACTACCTGTTAACACTAGCGGTTAACACTACCTGTTAACACTACCGGTTAAAACTACCTGTTAACACTACCTGTTAACACTACCTGTTCAGGCTACCTGTTAACACTACCTGTTAACACTACCTGTTAACACTACCTGTTAACACTACCTGTTAACACTACCTGTTAACACTACCGGTTAACACTACCTGTTAACACTACCTGTTAACACTACCGGTTAACACTACCTGTTAACACTACCTGTTAACACTACCTGTTAACACTACCTGTTAACACTACCTGTTCAGTCTACCTGTTAACACTACCTGTTAACACTACCGGTTAACACTACCTGTTAACACTACCTGTTAACACTACCGGTTAACACTACCTGTTAACACTACCTGTTCAGTCTACCTGTTAACACTACCTGTTAACACTACCTGTTCAGTCTACCTGTTAACACTACCTGTTAACACTACCTGTTAACACTACCTGTTAACACTACCTGTTCAGTCTACCTGTTAACACTACATGTTAACACTACCTTTTAGATGACCTGTTAACACTTCCTGTTAAGACTACCTGTTTAGGCTACCTGTTAAGACGACCTGTTAAGGCTACTTGTTAACACTACATGTTAAGGCTACCTGTTAACGCTACCTGTGAAGGCTACCTGTTAACGCTATCTGATAAGGCTACCTGTTAAGGCTACATTTTAACGCTACCTGTTAACACTGCCTGTTAACACTTCCTGACATACACACACGCGACCCCTCTTGACCAGTATATGCTATTTGTTGGGACCAAGTAGTGCTGTCAGGAAGAAGCAGAGTGTCAGTGAGTGACATTGTAATTAAACACAACAGCATATTAACAGAGCTTCTATGTCTGGAAACATCGTCAGTCCCGCAGGCCTCAAGGATGGAGAGAGAGATATAGAGAGAGCGAGTGAGAGAGGGGAGAAAGAGATGGGACAGAGAGACCATGGGGGGAGTGTTTGAGACAGAAAGATAAGTATTTTTGTGAGTTCCATTACTCTCTCAGCGATTTTCTGTCGAGCCAATCTTTCTTCAATGTGATGTTGATTCAGTAAAATGAATGTCTTCGGGGCACCATTTAGATGTGGACGATCTGTGGTTCCTTATTTGCTGAATTGGGGTGTTTTTTATGTAGTTTTTTAAATCACCGTCAAATCATCCTTGTAAATGACAGCAAGCTATAGGCCTATAGACAATTCCCTCCTCTAGTTCTCATTCTATCTATGTCTGGGTGACTTTGGGGAACATTTCCCTTATGTAAACACACAAAACACTGTATTGCCCGGACAATGTCTAGAGGGAGGTTTTAAAACTTTGATTTAATGTCGACTGCACCAACTGGCCACACAGAACACACACACACACATAAATACACACACACACAGAACAAACACACACATACACAGAACACACACACACATACATACACACACACACACACACACACACACACACACACACACACACACACACACACACACACACACACACACACACACACACACACACACACACACACACACAGACACAGACACAGACACACACACAGAACACAAACGCACAGACACACACACAGACACACACACAGACACACACACATACAGAACACACACACAGACATACATACACACACACACACACAGAACAAACACACACATACACAGAACACACACACACATACATACACACACACACACAGAACAAACACACACACACACAGAACAAACACACACATACACAGAACACACACACACACATACATACACACACATACACAGAACACACACACACACATACATACACACACATACACAGAACACACACACACACACACACACAGAACACACACACACACACACACACACACGCACACGCACACGCACACACACAGACACACACACACACATACACACACACACAGACACAGACACACACACACACACACACAGAACACAAACACACAGACACACACACAGACACACACACAGACACACACACATACAGAACACACACACAGACATACATACACACACACACACACAGAACAAACACACACACACACAGAACAAACACACACATACACAGAACACACACACACACATACATACACACACATACACAGAACACACACACACACACAGAACACACACACACACACACACACACACACACACACACACACACACACACACACACACACACGCACACACACAGACACAGACACAGACACAGACACACACACAGAACACAAACACACAGACACAGACACAGACACACAGAACACAAACACACAGACACACACACAGACACACACACACACACACACACACACACACACACACACACACACACACACACACACACACACACACACACACAGATAAACACATACACTTCGTCATGTATGTTTTAGTCGTTGAAGGGCCTCTTCTACACTCCTCCTCCTCTCTCCCTCTCCTCTCTCCCTCTCCTCTCTCCCTCCCTGTCCTCCTAAGCCCCTGTTCTGACAGAGGATCTGAGAGCACTTTCTCCCTGCCCCGCCCACTCATCTCCATCTCTCCCTGCCCCCGCTACACTCCTCTCATCTCTCTCTGTCTCTGCCCCCCCCCCACTCATCTCCATCTCTCCATGCCCCAGCTACACTCCTCTCATCTCTCTCTGTCCCTGCCCCCCCCACTCATCTCCATCTCTCCCTGCCCCCGCTACACTCCTCTCATCTCTCTCTGTCCCTGCCCCCCCACTCATCTCCATCTCTCTCTGTACCCCCACTTCTCTCCATCTCTCTCTGTCCCTGCCCCCCACTCCTCTCCATCTCTCTCTGTCCCTGCCACCCCACTACTCTCATCTCGCTCTGTCCCTGCCCCCCCCCCCCCCCTCCTCTCCATCTCTCTCTGTCCCTGTCCCCCCCACACTCCTCTCCATCTCTCTCTGTCTCTGCCCCCCCCACTCCTCTCATTTCTCTCTGTCCCTGCCCCCCCCACTTCTCTCTATCTCTCTCTGTCCCTGCCCCCCCCACTTCTCTCTATCTCTCTCTGTCCCTGCCCCCCCACTCCTCTCCATCTCTCTCTGTCCCTGCCACCCCACTACTCTCATTTCTCTCTGTCCCTGCCCCCCCCCCACTCCTCTCCATCTCTCTCTGTCCCCCCTCCACTCATCTCCATCTCTCTCTGTCCCCCCGTTCCTCTCCATCTCTCTCTGTCCCCCCTCCACTCCTCTCCACTCCTCTCCATCTCTCTCTGCCCCCCCACTCATCTCCATCTCTCTCTGTCCCCCCTCCCCTCCTCTCCACTCCTCTCCATCTTTCTCTGTTCCCCTCCACTCCTCTCCACTCCTCTCCATCTCTCTCTGTCCCCCCCACTCCTCTCCATCTCTCTCTGCCCCCCCACTCCTCTCCATCTCTCTCTGTCCCCCCCCCACTGCTCTCCACTCCTCTCTGTCCGCCCTCCACTCCTCTCCACTCCTCTCCACTCCTCTCCATCTCTCTCTCTCCCCCCCACTCCTCTCCATCTCTCTCTGTCCCCCCCTCCACTCCTCTCCATCTCTCTCTGCCCCCCTCTCACTCCTTTCCATCTCTCTCTCTGTCTCCCCTCCACTCCTCTCCATCTCTCTCTCTGTCTCCCCTCCACTCCTCTCCATCTCTCTCTGGCCCCCACACTCCTCTCCATCTCTCTCTCTGCCCCCTCCACTCCTCTCCATCTCTCTCTGCCCCCCCCACTCCTCTCCATCTCTCTCTGTCCCCCCCCCCCACTCCTCTCCATCTCTCTCTCTCCCCCCTCCACTCCTCTCCATCTCTCTCTCCCCCCTCCACTCCTCTCCATCTCTCTCTGCCCCCCCCCCACTCCTCTCCATCTCTCTCTGTCTCCCCCCACTCCTCTCCATCTCTCTCTGTGCCCCCCCACTCCTCTCCATCTCTCTCTGCCCCCCACACTCCTCTCCATCTCCCTCTGCCCCCCCCCACTCCTCTCCATCTCTCTCTGTCCCCTCCACTCCTCTCCATCTCTCTCTGTGCCCCCCCACTCCTCTCCATCTCTCTCTGTCCCCTCCACTCCTCTCCATCTCTCTCTGTGCCCCCCCACTCCTCTCCATCTCTCTCTGTCCCCTCCACTCCTCTCCATCTCTCTCTGTGCCCCCCCACTCCTCTCCATCTCTCTCTGTGCCCCCCCACTCCTCTCCATCTCTCTGCCCCCCTCCACTCCTCTCTACTCCTCTCCATCTCTCTCTGCCCCCCACACTCCTCTCCATCTCCCTCTGCCCCCCCCCCCCACTCCTCTCCATCTCTCTCTGTCCCCTCCACTCCTCTTCATCTCTCTCTGGCCCCCCCACTCCTCTCCATCTCTCTCTCTCCCCCCTCCACTCCTCTCCATCTCTCTCTGGCCCCCCCACTCCTCTCCATCTCTCTCCCTCCCCCCTCCACTCCTCTCCATCTCTCTCTTTGCCCCCCCCACTCCTCTCCATCTCTCTGCCCCCCCTCCACTCCTCTCCACTCCTCTCCATCTCTCTCTGCCCCCCACACTCCTCTCCATCTCCCTCTGTCCCCCCCCCCCACTCCTCTCCATCTCTCTCTGTCCCCCACACTCCTCTCCATCTCCCTCTGCCCCTCCTCCACTCCTCTCCATCTCTCTTTGTCTTTATGTGAGTGTGCTTCCTGTACACTGTCTTCATGTGAGAGTGCTTCCTGTACACTGTCTTTATGTGTGAGTAGCCATGGGAACACACACCTATGTGTTTTCTTTGAGGAAGAGAAAGTAATAGTAAGAGGAGAGAGACTGAGAGGCATGGAGGGACAGCCTCTTCTAGCCAGACCATATGGATCATTAGGGCAGAGTGAGTCTACTCTTAATTGAGACAGGCTAGAGACTGAGGGCTAGAGACTGAGGCCTGGAGGTTGAGGACTGGAGGCTGAGGACTGGAGGCTGAGGACTGGAGGTTGAGGGCTGGAGGCTGAGGGCTAGAGGCTGAGGGCTGGAGGCTGAGGACTGGAGGCTGAGGACTGGAGGTTGAGGGCTGGAGGCTGAGGGCTAGAGGCTGAGGGCTGGAGGCTGAGGACTGGAGGCTGAGGACTGGAGGTTGAGTGCTGGAGGCTGAGTGCTAGAGGCTGAGGGCTGGAGGCTGAGGACTGGAGGCTGAGGACTGGAGGTTGAGGGCTGGAGGCTGAGGACTGGAGGCTGAGGACTGGAGGCTGAGGACTAAAGGCTGAGTGTGTGTATGCATGGGTGTGTGTGATTATCAGTTTCACTTTACCCTTGAGATTGCAGTGTGTGTAGTACATAGTACCTGTGTAATGGCCTCTATCACCTTGATATCTCTAAAAGGGTTGGACGGGAGAAAACGTATGTTCCCATGGCAATCCTCCATTGACTAAACAGATATGGAGAGCAACAATACAAAACAACATCTCAGCTATTCCTCTCAGGTGGATTTATTATGGAAGTCAATAATGAAATAATAAGCATTGCTGGCATCTAATATTGATCATCACCAGTGGTGTAAAGTACTTAATCCCCCCTGATGGGACGGTTGAGCTAACATGCGCTAATGTGATTAGCATGAGGTAAAGTACTGAAGTAAAAATAGTAGTACTATTACTATTTAACAATTTTTTTGGTGTATATGTACTTTACTTTACTATTTATATTTTTAACTACATTTAATTTTACTTTACCACATTCCTTAAGAAAATAATGTACTTCTTACTCCATACATTTAAATAACATTATTTGGTCTGGGAACCCACAACACGATAAACACTCATACAAATCCATGGTTACACATCAATTAAAAACACAACGCCAAATCTTCTTTCTCAGTAACTAAACACAACAGCCTCTGAATACCCATATACTCATATACAGATCAATATTGTTAACCATTTTGTAATAGTCAAACTCAACCCTTAATCTCGCTGCTAACATCCCCTTCAGCATTCTCACCACATCCACAGACCCCTGTCCCCGAATACTGTCATTTCCTGTCTTCCATATTGATCATTTAGCATCCCCCTGACACAAAATGAAGCTAAATAAATACACCCTTTCTACTAAACCTGTACTTTAGCCCAAATATAAACTGTTGGGAAGAGAAATCCTGTCTCAGAGTTGAGAAACCAGCGAGTGATCAGGTCAGTCATCCCAACCAACCAGGAACACTGTTAGAACAGATGTGAGTTCCAGACTCAGAATGGACACCCCTCCCCAACAGTAAGATCCAGGTTTACCAGATGCATATTGGTGGCTATGACTCCATGTATTATCCTCCATTGGAGGTTATCTGTCCTCTTTTCAATAGGCAGTTTGTATAAAGACCACCAACAGCCTTTTGGGGAGACACCTGGACCAAACACCTCGTCGGTTTGACCCCTTCCAGTGAAGACGCACGGGACACTTTTACACAGATTTTGTACATGGCCTTCTTTCATGGCCTTCTTTCCCACCGCCTTGGACTCCCCCAGGTCCGGGGTATCGAAGGAAAGCAGCATCCCCACGTCCTCCTCTAATGCCCCCGCCTCAGCACTAACATTCAGCGCAGGGAACACATAATCCAGACTCTCCGTCCACCAATCAGAATTGGAACTATCAGTCACATACTGCCGATGAAGTACTGGCAGGTTATTACAGACCTCATCTACGACCTTCCTCAGTAGGCGAGAAAATCAGATCCCCGCTCTTTCTCCCAGCTCCTCCAACGATCTGCTCCTTCTCTGCATCAGATGACCCAGCTTGGTACACCCCAAACCTAACAGGCATGAACGTAGGCTGGCTGAACCCACAGCAAGGGACTGGATGGCAGTGTTGTAAAAAAGAGGCTCTTCAAAAAGCCACATCCCTAGTGGTGTGCCGGCCTTATGGGACATGTTAAACTCTCCAAGCCTGTTTAACAGACTCATAGAATGGAGTCAAGCCAGACAAATCACCTCCAGCTTTAACAGGAAAATATGCTTGTCTAAGCCCAAACAGCCCACTCTCCTCATCAATGTACAGGCTGTGTCAACTCAAGTAGAACCGTCACAGTACAACAGTCTCTGGGCTGCTAGAAGCCGGAAAGACATTATCCTGGAAGAAATGTCGACCAGGCCTTGTCCACCAGGCCTTGTCCACCAGGCCTTGTCCACCAGGCCTTGTCCACCAGACCTTGTCCACCAGACCTTGACCACTAGGCCTTGTCCACCAGACCTTGTCCACCAGACCTTGACCACTAGGCCTTGTCCACCAGACCTTGTCCACCAGACCTTGTCCACCAGACCTTGTCCACCAGACCTTGACCACCAGACCTTGTCCACCAGATCTTGACCACCAGACCTTGTCCACCAGACCTTGTCCACCAGACCTTGTCCACCAGACCTTGTCCTCCAGACCTTGTCCACCAGGCCTTGTCCTCCAGGCCTTGTCCACCAGACCTTGTCCACCAGACCTTGTCCTCCAGGCCTTGTCCTCCAGACCTTGTCCTCCAGGCCTTGTCCACCAGACCATGTCCACCAGACCTTGACCACCAGGCCTTGTCCACCAGACCTTGACCACCAGGCCTTGTCCACCAGACCTTGTCCACCAGACCTTGTCCACCAGACCTTGTCCTCCAGGCCTTGTCCACCAGACCTTGTCCACCAGACCATGTCCACCAGACCTTGTCCTCCAGGCCTTGTCCACCAGACCATGTCCACCAGACCATGTCCACCAGACCTTGCCCACCAGACCATGTCCACCAGGCCTTGTCCTCCATGCCTTGTCCACCAGGCCTTGTCCACCAGGCCTTGTCCACCAGGCCTTGTCCTCCAGGCCTTGTCCACCAGACCTTGTCCACCAGACCTTGTCCACCAGGCCTTGTCCACCAGACCTTGTCCACCAGACCTTGTCCACCAGACCTTGTCCACCAGACCTTGTCCACCAGGCCTTGTCCACCAGGCGTTGTCCACCTGGCCTTGCCCACCCTCGTGCAGTGGCAGGTACAGGGCTGCAGCTTTAGTCCAATGTTGTCCAGACCAAAATAAATTGACAAGGGTCCTCTGAAGCTCTTGTATCAGATCCCCCGGTGGCTGTAAAATCATTAGTCTGTGCCACAGGGTAGAGGCAGCTAGATTATTGGTTACCAGCACCCTTCCTCTATAAGACAGCTGGGGTAACACCCATTTCCACCTTGACAGTCTGGCACACACTTTCTCCACTACACCCTCCCAGTTCTTTTTCTGAAAGACATCGGAGCCTAGAAAACCCCCAAAGTCATCCCTTCTCTGCCCCACTGACGCCCCCCTGGTAACCGGGGAGCGTACCCCGTCTGAAACTGACCTGTCCACAGCTATTCGCTCTTTTCCCAATTGACTCTAGCTGAGGAGGTCCCCTAATACACCTTTGCAGTGTTTGAGAGAACCTTACGATACGCAGCTGCATTAAGTACTGCAGTGCATCTCCTCCCCATGGACTGCACCAGATTTGCTTGTTCTTTCTGTGAGATGTTACCCCACTCTTCCACCAAGGCACCTGCAAGTTCCTGGATATTTCTGGGGGGAATGGCCCTAGCCCTCACCCTCCAATCCAGCAGGTCCCAGACGTGCTCAATAGGATTGAGATCCAGGCTCTTCGCTGGCCATGGCAGAACACTGACATTCCTGTCTTGCAGGAAATCACACACAGAACGAGCAGTATGGCTGGTGGCATTGTCATGCTGGAGGGTCATGTCAGGATGAGCCTGCAGGAAGGGTACCACATGAGGGAGGAGGATGTCTTCCCTGTAAAGCACAGTGTTGAGATTGCCTGCAATGACAACAAGCTCAGTCCGATGATGCTGTGACACATCGCCCCGGACCATGACGGACCCTCCATCTCCAAATCAATCCCGCTCCAGAGTACAGTAAAGCTCATTCCTTCGACGATAAACACGAATCCGGCCATTACCCCTGGTGAGACAAAACCACGACTCATCAGTGAAGAGCACTTTTTGCCAGTCCTGTCTGGTCCAGTGACGGTGGGTTTGTGCCCATAGACAACGTTGTCGCCGGTGATGTCTGGTGAGGACCTGCCTTATAACAGGCCTACAAGCCCTCAGTCCAGCCTCTCTCAGCCTATTGCGGACAGTCTGACCACTGATGGAGGGATGGTGCGTTCCTGGTGTAACTCAGGCAGTTGTTGTTGCCATCCTGTACCTGTCCCGCAGGTGTGATGTTCGGATGTACCGATCCTGTGCAGGTGTTGTTACACGTGGTCTGCCACTGTGAAGACGATCAGCTGTCCATCCTGTCTCCCTGTAGCACTGTCTTAGGCGTCTCACAGTACAGACTTTGCAATTTATTGACCTGACCACATCTGCAGTCCTCATGTCTCCTTGTAGCATGCTTAAGGCACATTCACACAGATGAGCAGTCAGTATAAAGGCCTCTTTAGTGCCCTAAGTTTTCAAAACTGTGAATGAATTGCCTACCATCTGTAAGCTGTTAGTGTCTTAACGAGCGTTCCACAGGTGCATGTTAATTAATTCTTTATGGTTCATTGAACAAGCATGGAAAACAGTGTTTAAACCCTTTACAATGAAGATCTGTGAAGTTATTTGGATTTTTAGAAATAGTCTTTGAAAGACAGGGTCCTGAAAAAGGGACATTTCTTTTTTTGCTGAGTTTAGATACCACAGTCACCCCTAAGCCTGAGGAAAACAAAACTGCCACCCCAGCACTGAAATTAGTACCATGACTGAGTATATGCTGCCCCTCCCACCACGTACCCCAGTCAACCTCATTAGCCTCATCACTATGTGTCTCCTGTAGAAAAACTGTATCAAGCCTTTTCCATTTTATTACTTCTAATACCCAAGCCCTCTTATTCCTGTCCCTTCCACCATTAATATTGAGATAACCTACCCTTACTACCTCCATATAAAAAAGAGAAAGGAAAAGCAGAAGAAACCACAGAGAAACCAGACAAAGAGAAAAGACACTCTATGAGGCATGATCCTCATCATTGTTGTCATTTTCTCTGAACCTGACCACGTTTCCCACTACCTTTTGCTGCAGTAACAGCGCAGCAAATTTCCTCAAGGGAAAACGCTTCTTCTCACTCAACTGGTCAAACCCCACCGTCTTCTGTAACATCACAGCTGACCTCACAAACTTATCAACATTTAAAAAATCTGTCTATTTGACAGATTTCCCAAAAGTCTGATCCAGGACCCCATTTACCTCCTCTAGATTGTAAATTAAGTTGTTACCAGAGAGAGATATCCATATACATATCCATATCCTTCTCCTGATCCTCCTCAACTGAGGCCACAGACCCCTGACTCCTTTCTGCCACATGCTGACCACTCCCCACTTGCACCCCATCACTCGTACCAGGCATGTAACGCTCTGGGTGTAGTGGGTGCGAAGTCAGGCGCAGGAAGCAGAGAGTTCAGTGGTAGTGCTAAAACGGCGAGCATAAGCCACCCCACAAAACACAGGGCGCACACAAAACAAATGCCCCAAAACCGGGGACTGAAACAGTCCAGCAAAACCCACGAAACACGTATACCTCAAACATGCACCCTAGTTACACAAACAATCCCGCACAACTAGCAGGCGGGCCTGCTGGGTAATGTAGCCCAACTAATGAACCAAACACAAAACAGGTGAAACCAATAAACAGAAAAGGGGAAAAATGGATCAGTGGCAGCTAGTAGGCCGGTGACAACAACCGCCGAGAACCACCCGAACAGGAAGGGGAGCCACCTTCATTAGGAATCGTGACAAGGCATCTCCTCCACTACCTGGGAGACTTGCCCCACCTGAACCCCCTCCTGTACCCCATTTCTCATTTAATTATTTTTTATTTAACCTTTATTTAACTAGGCAAATCAGTTAAGAGCAAATTCTTATTTACAATAACGGCCTACCCTGGCCAAACCCAGATGGCGTTGGTCCAATTGTGCACCGGTCTATGGGACTCCCAATCACAGCCGGATGTGATGGAGCCTGGTTTTGAACCAGGTACTGCAGTGACACCTCTTGCACTGGGATGCAGTGTCTATGACCAGTGCGCCACTCGGGAGAATCTCTTCCACTACCTGGGAGACTAGCCCCACCTGAACCCCCTCCTGTACCCAATTACTCGTACCAGGCATCTCCTCCGCTACCTGCGAGACAAGCTCCGCATTAACCCCCTCCTGTACCCCATCACTCATACTGGGCATCTCCCCCCCAGTCTGAGGAAATGGCTCTCCAGATAAGTCCTTACTTCCTACAACAATATTTTTCTGCTGCTTAACATTCCTCTCTGGTACAAGTTGCAACTCCGTGCCCTCAACACGGACAACTTGTTCCTCAGCAACAGGTGCTTGTGGCTGCTCTACCATTATCGGCTCACCTCTCCCTACATCAGTGGGCCCAGGCGTTACGAGGACCACCTGCGTCCCTCCCTCTGCCTTCTCCCTTTTCGGTAAAGCATGTCGCTTATGGCCAACATCCCCACAATCAAAATACTGTTGTCTACCCGTACTAGCATAAGCCATATACAGTCTGTGTCATACTTGACTTTAAACGATAACTCCAAAGTCTGCTTCGGTGAGTCCAAAAACATAAATACCTGTCGCCAAAACAACATAACCTGTTTCGAAGCCAGGGGTTTGCAACCCACGCGACAATCTTAATTGAACTGGCAAACTTACCAAACCACAATAACTCGCGCTCCAATAGCACATTGGGAATAAACGGCGGTACATTCTAAATCGTTACCCTTTGTAAGGAGTGCGTACTGGCGGCAGAGAAGTCAGGTGCAGGAGAGCAAAGAGTGTGTTACAATGGCACAGTTTAATAATGAAAATCACTGTGAACAGAAACAATATATACAATGGGGCAAAACCCCTTCGCACGCCAGACATAACGTGCACATAACTTACAATAAACAATTCCGGACAAGAACATGGGGGAAACAGAAGGTTAAATACACAACGTGTAATTATGGAATTGGAACCAGGTGTGTGGGAAGACAAGACAAAACAAATGGAAAATGAAAGGTGAATCGGCGATGGCTTGAAGGCCGGCGATGCCGACCGCCGAACGCCGCCCGAACAAGGAGAGGGACCGACTTCGGCGGAAGTCGTGACACCCTTGTTGACGGAGAAAAAAGTGGCGTAACTTGAATAAACATACCTTTAAGAAGTACGCCATTCTCAACCATCCAATCAACAAGATGCTTTTCTTTAAGAAACACCACCAACGCTTTATTAATCCGCGACGTGTAAGCAACATTTTCATATTCTACCTTCTCTCCTACGGCGACCAGAATCTCCTCCACAGTGACTTCAGTACTGAACTCTCAGAGAGAGAAAAGAAAAGGGCAACCAGTGAAGAACAAACACCATTGTAAATACAACCCATATTTATGCTTATTTATTTTCAACACTGTATATATACATAATGACATTTGTGATGTCTTTATTCTTTTGAAACTTCTGTATGTGTAATGTTTACTGCTCTTTTTTACGAGAGAGCGAGAGAGCGAGAGAGAGAGAGAGAGAGAGAGAGAGAGAGAGAGAGAGAGAGAGAGAGAGAGAGAGAGAGAGAGAGAGAGAGAGAGAGAGAGAGAGAGAGAGAGAGAGAGAGAGAGAGAGAGAGAGAGAGAGAGAGAGAGAGAGAGAGAGAGAGAGAGAGAGAGAGAGAGAGAGAGAGAGAGAGAGAGAGAGAGAGAGAGAGAGAGAGAGTTCATTGGGTTGAGGTGGAGGCATGTGTCAATATCTCTGACAATGTCTGTGGAGTATCTAACTCTACCTAATAAGAAGGACGGATATATCTTAGAATCTATATATGGTCGCTTATATTGGGTGTAATGTTGAGCGTAATTCCAGTCCACTTCATTTCCTGTGTGACTGCTGTGTTCCATCCCTCTGTCTGTCTCTACTCTCCTATCTATCTCAACAGCCTATCATTATCTCTGGGACAATATGTATCGCTCATACAGGCCTCCTCCTCTGCTACCTCCACATAATCACATTATGTCCCTAACACATCTATTTATATAGAGGAGATGAAATCAGCATTTATTATACACATCATTCTCTACCTCTTACACTGGCTCAGTCTTTTCCACTCTATCTGTCTATTGCTTCCTTTTCTGGATGTAATCGCTCTCTTTTATGAGTAGCAGAAGTGCCTCTTAGTTGTGTGGAATGGTGTTGATGTGGTTACTAAATGACAGGGAGGTGGAGATATGTGTTCTATTAGCACTGCACATTGTGGAGAGAGGAAGAGAGAGGAATAGAGATGGAGAGAGACGTAGAAAGAGGGAGAGAGGGAGAGAGGGAGAGAGACGAAGAGAGACGGAGAGAGAGGGAGAAAGGGAGAGAGAGGAAGAGAGAGGAAGAGAAACGAAGGGTGAGGGTGAGAGGGAGAGAGGGAGATGAAGAGAGAGGAAGAGAGACGAAGAGTGAGGGTGAGAGGGAGAGAGGGAGATGAAGAGAGATGAAGGAAGATGGAGAGAGAGGAAGAGAGACGGAGAGAGGGAGAGAGAAGAAGAGAGACGGAGAGAGAGGGAGAGAGACGAAGGGAGACGAAGGGAGACGAAGAGGGGGAAAGAGATGAAGTGAGAGAGACGAAGAGAGTGGAAGAGAGTGGAAGAGAGAAGGAAGGAGGTAGGAATTGTGTGTGAAAGAGTGAGGGAGGACACAAAAGCAGGAAAGTTTTACTGTTCTAGAATCGTTCTCTCCCAACCATCTAAAACTCCCATCCATCATACTCAGCCTTACCAAACAAGTGCCCTGAATAACTTTCTATTATTCACTACTACTGAATATGTTTATACTGTACTTTCTCCCACTCTCTCTCTCCCTACATATTTATCCACCTTTATTTTAATCTGGCTTTATCACTGGCCTAATAAGCCTCTGTCTCTATAGCATCGCTCCAGCTGTGCTCCCAGTCTCTGAGAAAAAGTAAGGCATAGTGTATATCTATGATATCTGGGTTAAATGTGTTCTATGTGGTGTGGATCTATGCTTTCTGGGTTAGATGTGTTCTTTGTGGTTACTGTGGATCTCTGATGTCTTGGTTAGATGTGTTCTATGTGGTGTGGATCTATGTTGTCTGGGTTAGATGTGTTCTATGTGGTGTGAATCTATGTTGTCTGGGTTAGATGTGTTCTTTGTGGTGTGGATCTATGTTGTCTGGGTTAGATGTGTTCTATGTGGTGTGGATCTATGTTGTCTGGGTTAGATGTGTTCTTTGTGGTGTGGATCTATGTTGTCTGAGTTAGATGTGTTCTATGTGGTGTTGATCTATGTTATCTGGGTTAGATGTGTTCTATGTGGTGTGGATCTATGTTGTCTGGGTTAGATGTGTTCTATGTGGTGTGGATCTATGTTGTCTGGGTGTCACGCCCTGACCGTAGAGAGCTTTTTATGTCTCTATTCTGGTTTGGTCAGGGTGTGATTTGGGTGGGCATTCTATGTTAATTTTCTATGTTTTGCATTTCTTTGTGTTTGGCCAGGTGTGGTTCTCAATCAGAGGCAGCTGTCTATTGTTGTCTCTGATTGAGAACCATACTTAGGTAGCTGTTTCCCACATGGTTTTTGTGGGTAGTTATTTTCTGTTTAGCTGTTTTGTTTGCCTGACAGAACTGTTCGCTTTCGTTCTCCTGTTTGCTGTTTTTGTTTGATTGTTTTTTTGGATTAAATCATGAACACTTTAAACGCTGCACCTTGGTCTCCTCTTCCTTCAGCCCACGAGAAGCGTGACACTGGGTTAGATGTGTTCTTCGTGGTTACTGTGGATCTATGTTGTCTGGGTTAGATGTGTTCTATGTGGTGTGGATCTATGTTGTCTGGGTTAGATATGTTCTATGTGGTGTGGATCTATGTTGTCTGGGTTAGATGTGTTCTATGTGGTGTGGATCTATGTTGTCTGGGTTAGATGTGTTCTATGTGGTGTGGATCTATGTTGTCTGGGTTAGATGTGTTCTATGTGGTGTGGATCTATGTTGTCTGGGTTAAATGTGTTCTTCGTGGTGTGGATCTATGTTGTCTGGTTTAAATGTGTTCTTCATGGTTACTGTGGATCTATGTTGTCTGGGATGTACAGACTGAGACAGTCAGTCAGTTATTTCAGAATGGGCTTCAGAGTCTGGAATAAAGATCTATGGGATTGACCTGACTGCATAGCAGAAGGGAAAGAGGGGATAGAGAGAAGGGATGGGATGGAGGTGTTAGTCTAGCTTTGAGGTGGTGTGGTGAATTTGGCGTGGGGGCTGAGAGTGATACTCAAGGTTGAGGTAATGAACGTAAGGGATTGGGGTTTGAGGGTGGTGGTGTTTGATAGATGTAGCATGTCTGCAATTTGTTTTTCTGGGTTTTTCATGTCTGTGATTTGTTTTTTACTCCCCTATCTGGAGTAGTAGTGCAGGTCTGCATCCTCTTTCTCCCTCTCTCCCTCTCTCTCTCTCCCCCTCTCTCTCTCCCTCTCTCTCTCTCCCCCTTCACTCTGTATTTTGTTGAGCACAGGAGGGTAGAAACAAACCAATCAGTTCCAGCAGACACACAGTGACCTGGACCGTCTGCTATCTAGTGCCAGAACCACTGGACTGACAGAGCGAAGAGAACACATTCCCTCCGCCAAACCAGGAGCGCCCCACTTAATAGCAGCACCAAGCTTTAGGCCTGCCTGGCCTGGTTCCAAACCAATCGCTGCCACACTCATCTACTAGTCAAGGGCTGTGTCCCAGAAGACTATGAAAAAAAAAACATTTTTTGTGTCCTTTCCTTCATGCTCGCTGATCTGGAAAGTAGTGCTGGGTCAAAGTATTGAGGTGGAACACCATCTGGTCCTTTCACATGTCAGTGGTCATGGAGAGGAGATGAGTGGCAAAGAGAGGAGAGGAGCACAGCCTGATTGTGATTCGTTTGCATGGGTTCATCCATCAGAATAACAAATATATGAAGGAACATAAAGGCAAAGTTCCCAAGACCAGGTGAAACTATTCTGTTCATTTCTGTTTTACCTTCTTTTCTTATTGTATTTCTCTTTATTTCTCCTCTTTTCTTCATCTCTCTGTGCTCTCAGTTTCTAAAATAATGATGTTCATTGGACTTGTAATGAGACCACACAATGCACTCAAAATATATTTTACTGAGAACCAGTGGTGTGAAGAACTTGAGTAAAAATACCTGAATGTACTAATTACGTCATTTTGGGGGGGTATCTGTACTTTACTGTTTATATTTTGACTTAAAATGTAATTTCACTACATCCATAAGTGCTAATTACATTTTGAATGCTTAGCAGTACAGGAACATTTTCTAATTCACACGTTTATCATGAGAAGGTCCCTGGTCATCCCTACTGCGCATGATCTGGCGGACTGTAAATGATGTCTTAGTCTTGGAGCGTGCCCTGGCCTGTTGTGTCTCATTGTAGAGAGCAGGACCAGACTGTTGTGTCTCATTGTAGAGAGCAGGACCAGACTGTTGTGTCTCATTGTAGAGAGCAGGACCAGACTGTTGTGTCTCATTGTAGAGAGCAGGACCAGACTGTTGTGTCTCATTGTAGAGAGCAGGACCAGACTGTTGTGTCTCATTGTAGAGAGCAGGACCAGACTGTTGTGTCTCATTGTAGAGAGCAGGACCAGACTGTTGTGTCTCATTGTAGAGAGCAGGACCAGACTGTTGTGTCTCATTGTAGAGAGCAGGACCAGACTGTTGTGTCTCATTGTAAAGAGCAGGACCAGACTGTTGTGTCTCATTGTAGAGAGCAGGACCAGACTGTTGTGTCTCATAGACCAAGACCAGACTGTCTCACTGTCTCATAGACCAAGACCAGACTGTCTCACTGTCTCATAGACCAAGACCAGACTGTCTCACTGTCTCATAGACCAAGACCAGACTGTCTCACTGTCTCATAGACCAAGACCAGACTGTCTCACTGTCTCATAGACCAAGACCAGACTGTTCGGCTTAGAGCAGCAGAGGTTTTTTCTTATCAAAGGCAGCTAATTCACTATTCCAATCTGTTTGTAGGCTTGACATTTTGCACACTCATAACTTTTTATTACTTACCCTCTCCTTCATATACAGTATTTCCTAGATGTCATTTCCCTTGCACCCTATCACCTTCCATTCAAGTTCCCAACGGGCCATGTCTCTCTCTCCCTGCATGTCTCTCTGAGTGTGTTCCAGACCCGTGTTATCAGTCAGGGTAAAGAGAGGGAGTCAGGGGGGCTGGGAGAGAGTCTGCTCCCTCCTACTCTGCTGGTGTGTTCCAGACCCGTGTGATCAGTCAGGGGGGCTGGGAGAGAGTCTGCTCCCTCCTACTCTGCTGGTGTGGTGGTTAGTATTCCCAGAGAGCCAGCGGGCCACTCTAACAGCACAACTGAATTAGCAGGCGCTGGAGAGTTCATTGTGCTGTTGACTCTCTGTCCCCTGTGGGAGAACACTGTAATTGCTACTCTAATTAGTATTTTTCTGCCATGCAGCCAGTAATTCATAGTCACCTTCAAGCAAATTCAGCCAGGGAGGCAGGCTGACAGCCAGGCAGGCAGGGAGGCAGGCTGACAGGCAAGCAGGCAGGGAGGCAGGCAGGCTGACAGCCAGGGAGGCAGGCTGACAGCCAGGGAGGCAGGCTGACAGCCAGGGAGGCTGACAGGAAGGCAGGCAGGCAGGAAGCACACCGTCTGTCCGTCCATATAGTCACAGTCACAGCCATCACTTTGCTGTCTCTTTACTGTCGATCAGGAACACAGTTGCCCTCTCTCACTGACTTACTCGCTCGCCCTTTCTCGTTCATTTTCTCTCTCTGTCTCTCTTCTCTGTGCTCTTTCTATCTCATAAACATGTATTCCCAAATACTCATACACTGTCTCACAGTTGTCATTCTCATTTTTATTAACACTCACTCACAATTTTGTTTTGTGTATTGCTCCAATCACAACTCCACTGAAGATAACCAATACTAAGGGTGGGATGCACCAACATGGATGACCTCTTAAACTGGGTTAAAACATCTATTCATCTTGTGCACCAAATGTTAAACCTAGTTTTAAATTAATCCTAGTTAAATTAAATTCTTCCTCTAATCTAAATTAAGTTTTCATATTATACCTAAATTAATTTTAAGCCTGCTGCGCTTTTTTTTGATGAATATAAATTTAGATTTGAGATGAATTCTAACCTACCACTTGAGGTGGTTTAACAGCTAAAATGTCAGCACATCTACTGTGGAGAGACCAGAACCACAGGTTCAATCCTGTTGAATTTGATGATAATGATGAGTTTTCATGGAAAGAAAGGTTGGACCAACCATGAAGCATGGGAGTGATAGGAACGAGTCTGTACCCCAACTACTTCAGCTCCTGGTGACCCTACGGTTCTATGTGACTGGATGTTTCCAGATGGTGGATGGGGACCTTTTTGGATTCCACAAGTCAACTGTCTGCAGGATTGTAGTCAGAGTGTCCAGTGCTGTTGCCAGTCTGAATAATCAGTACATAACGTTCAAGTCTACAGAGGAAACAGCAGCTGGATTTTACAGGAGAGGCAGATTCCAGTCCTACAGAGGAAACAGCAGCTGGATTTTACAGGAGAGCTAGATTCCAGTCCTACAGAGGAAACAGCATCTGGATTTTACAGGAGAGCTAGATTCCAGTCCTACAGAGGAAACAGCAGCTGGATTTTACAGGAGAGCTAGATTCCAGTCCTACAGAGGAAACAGCAGCTGGATTTTACAGGAGAGCTAGATTCCAGTCCTACAGAGGAAACAGCAGCTGGATTTTACAGGAGAGACAGATTCCAGTCCTACAGAGGAAACAGCAGATGGATTTTACAGGAGAGCTAGATTCCAGTCCTACAGAGGAAACAGCAGCTGGATTTTACAGGAGAGCTAGATTCCAGTCCTACAGAGGAAACAGCAGCTGGATTTTACAGGAGAGCTAGATTCCAGTCCTACAGAGGAAACAGCAGCTGGATTTTACAGGAGAGCTAGATTCCAGTCCTACAGAAGAAACAGCAGCTGGATTTTACAGGAGAGCTAGATTCCAGTCCTACAGAGGAAACAGCAGCTGGATTTTACAGGAGAGCTAGATTCCAGTCCTACAGAGGACACAGCAGCTGGATTTTACAGGAGAGCTAGATTCCAGTCCTACAGAGGAAACAGAAGCTGGATTTTACAGGAGAGCTAGATTCCAGTCCTACAGAGGAAACAGCAGCTGGATTTTACAGGAGAGCTAGATTCCAGTCCTACAGAGGAAACAGCAGCTGGATTTTACAGGAGAGGTAGATTCCAGTCCTACAGAGGAAACAGCAGCTGGATTTTACAGGAGAGGCAGATTCCAGTCCTACAGAGGAAACAGCAGCTGGATTTTACAGGAGAGCTAGATTCCAGTCCTACAGAGGAAACAGCAGCTGGATTTTACAGGAGAGCTAGATTCCAGTCCTACAGAGGAAACAGCAGCTGGATTTTACAGGAGAGCTAGATTCCAGTCCTACAGAGGAAACAGCAGCTGGATTTTACAGGAGAGCTAGATTCCAGTCCTACAGAGGAAACAGCATCTGGATTTTACAGGAGAGCTAGATTCCAGTCCTACAGAGGAAACAGCAGCTGGATTTTACAGGAGAGCTAGATTCCAGTCCTACAGAGGAAACAGCAGCTGGATTTTACAGGAGAGCTAGATTCCAGTCCTACAGAGGAAACAGCAGCTGGATTTTACAGGAGAGGTAGATTCCAGTCCTACAGAGGAAACAGCAGCTGGATTTTACAGGAGAGGTAGATTCCAGTCCTACAGAGGAAACAGCAGCTGGATTTTACAGGAGAGCTAGATTTCAGTCCTACAGCGGAAACAGCAGCTGGATTTTATAGGAGAGCTAGAATCCAGTCCTACAGAGGAAACAGCAGCTGGATTTTACAGGAGAGCTAGATTCCAGTCCTACAGAGGAAACAGCAGCTGGATTTTACAGGAGAGCTAGATTCCAGTCCTACAGTGGAAACAGCAGCTGGATTTTACAGGAGAGCTAGATTGCAGTCCTAGAGAGGAAACAGCAGCTGGATTTTACAGGAGAGCTAGATTCCAGTCCTACAGAGGAACCAGCAGCTGGATTTTACAGGAGAGGTAGATTCCAGTCCTACAGAGGAAACAGCAGCTGGATTTTACAGGAGAGGTAGATTCCAGTCCCACAGAGGAAACAGCAGCTGGATTTTACAGGAGAGCTAGATTCCAGTCCTACAGAGGAAACAGCATCTGGATTTTACAGGAGAGCTAGATTCCAGTCCTACAGAGGAAACAGCAGCTGGATTTTACAGGAGAGGTAGATTCCAGTCCTACAGAGGAAACAGCAGCTGGATTT
Organism: Salvelinus fontinalis; assembly: GCF_029448725.1. Classification (NCBI taxonomy): domain Eukaryota; kingdom Metazoa; phylum Chordata; class Actinopteri; order Salmoniformes; family Salmonidae; genus Salvelinus; species Salvelinus fontinalis. The sequence goes on from NC_074697.1 coordinate 20,804,307, forward strand.
TACAGGAGAGCTAGATTCCAGTCCTACAGAGGAAACAGCAGCTGGATTTTACAGGAGAGCTAGATTCCAGTCCTACAGAGGAAACAGCATCTGGATTTTACAGGAGAGCTAGATTCCAGTCCTACAGAGGAAACAGCAGCTGGATTTTACAGGAGAGCTAGATTCCAGTCCTACAGAGGAAACAGCAGCTGGATTTTACAGGAGAGGTAGATTCCAGTCCTACAGAGGAAACAGCAGCTGGATTTTACAGGAGAGCTAGATTCCAGTCCTACAGAGGAAACAGCAGCTGGATTTTACAGGAGAGCTAGATTCCAGTCCTACAGAGGAAACAGCAGCTGGATTTTACAGGAGAAGTAGATTCCCAGGTGTACTAAGGGCAACAGACTGTACACACATTCCTATTCCCAGACCTGGTAGGGAGAATAGAGGACTATTCCGTAATCGAAAAGGTTACTGCTCAATCAAGGTGCAGGCTGTCTGTGATGTCAAAGGTCAGCTCACCAACATCGTAGCTAGAAGGCCAGGATCCACCCATGACAGCAGAATCTCTGACAATAGTCGTCTGTGTACAATGCTGGAAAGGGGGGCATATGAAGGCCCCCTACTAGGTGACAATATGCCTGTCATGGGTCAGTTTGGGCTCCGTTTGTAGAGCAAATACACAGGGTCAACGTTCAGTGACCTAGAGAACAGCACAAGCTTGGTTTTACTTGTATTTAACACTCATTTAAGATCTGTAAGGGAATTTTTAATTTAATCAAAGTCAGGCTGAAGTTAACGAATGGCCTGCTGCACCGAGGTGGCACAGTGTTATGAGTGTTACTTAAATACAAGTAAAACCAAGCTCATGCTGTTCTCTAGGTCACTAAATGTTGACCCTGAGGACCTGCGTGTTTGTGCTACAAATGGAGCCCAAATTGAGTTTGTTTCTCAATATAAGTACCTGGGTGTCTGGATTGATGACAAGTTGTCCTTCGTAACGCAAATATAGAATCTGACTAAGAAGCTCAGATCTAAGATTTAAAAATGTACATTGAAATAAATCATGCCTCAGTATTGAAAATAGGAGAAAGATTGTTCAAACAAAACTTCTCCCTGTGTTGGATTTTAGTGATGCTGTTTACATGCTGTTTTGAAACCCTTGGATCCAGTCTACCATTCTGCAATACGTTTTATCACCGGGGACATTTGAGAAGAGAGCTGCATTCTCTTTTATTTATTTACAAAGCAATCTGACAGAAACTGCCTCCATATTGTAACGACCCTGAGAAGGTTGAGGGTTCCAGGCCTGCTCCCTGCCTGTTTCATTACAATATGTAACTTCATTAATTAAGAATCATAAGTTACCAAACCCGTTCTCAGGAATGGATAATACTAGCGATCCCTTCAGTCTCCACAGATTTGGGAAACTCTGTCTTTTTTTGCCCCAAATTTGTGGAACAATCTGCAGAGTTCACTGCAGTTAGATGTGCTGGTGCCACTCAGGCAGTTTACATTATTGATTGAGGACCTCAATGAAGTTGAAAGTGATTGATTTGATTAAATATGTTTATTTTGTTATTGTGTGCTGAAATATATTGTTTTACACATATGTGTGTATGTTGTTTTATTATTCTGTTTTTATATTAGTGTTTACAGGGCTCTCCTGTAAAATAGATTTTGAATCTCAATGTTTAAATAAAGGTTAAATAAAAATACAAAATGTTGAAAGAGAAGTAGAGAAGGAGAACTAACATAGAAAGAGCTACAGTTGCTATTCACAAGGTGACCGCTCTCTCCTTTCCTCTGTTCCCTTCTTCGGAATGGATTAGTTTTCTTTTTCATTTGCTTTGTTCTCCTCCTGCAAGCGATTCAATCCCACACTGGGCGGAGAGATGGGTTTGGTTTCATCTCGTCCCTGGCTCCCACACTACCTCTCACTCTCATTCTCTCCTCTTGTGTCTCAACTCCTCCTTGAAGTCACCTTGTTCTCAGGGCTCATCAATCTCTGTGTGGATCCTTTCACAAACATGGCTCCCTTGCCCTCCATCCTTCCTCATCTCCTTAACCCCTCTGTACTTCCTCTCCATCTCCACACCTCTACTCTGTTCTTCCCTCAAGCCCTAATTCTTCTCCTCTCCTCTCCTCTCCTCTCCTCTCCTCTCCTCTCCTCTCCAGTTAATAGCCTTGTGTTTGGTCCTGTCTTTCTCCTCTCTCTCTATTGCGTCTTATTTCCTATCCCTGTCCCCCTTTTGTGACTCTCCTACTAGCTTGCCATTTTCTGTCTCTCTCGGGCCTTTTAGCAGTTGTTTTCTTAGTCTGCCAGTGCCCTCCACCTATCATTTGTTATGACTTTCCATCCCACTGCCTCTTCATCTCTTCATTTTCCTGCTCTCTCCCCCTCTCTCTCTACCTGGTCTTTGAAGTGAGAAGGGGACAGGTGTGGAGGCCTGTCCCTTTAATCAGACAGTAATAGAGAAGAGGAAGAAAGAGAGAGGGAGCGAGAGAAGACAGCACAGATAGAAGAGGAGAGGAGAGGAGAGGAGAGGAGAGGAGAGGAGAGGAGAGGAGAGGAAGAGCGTGCTTTTGTTTTCTCCATACCATGGTGGGCCCAGGAGATGATGAGGGGTCTTTAATGTGTAAGGTTTCAGCCCCTCTCTCTCTGCTTCCCTCCTCTCCCTTTCTTTCTCCTTCTCTCTGTCTTTTTCTTTTTCTCTGCCACACTGTCCAATTGAGTAGGCCCACTGTTGTTTTCTCTCTTCTTTTTCCCCTTCTCTTCATCTCTATCTTTCTACCTCGCCCTTTCATTTATATTGACTTGTTTCATTTCTTCTGTCTATCATTTCTTCTGTCTATCATTTCTTCTGTCTATCATTTCTTCTGTCTCATTTCTTCTGTCTATCATTTCTTCTGTCTATCATTTCTTCTGTCTATCATTTCTTCTGTCTCATTTCTTCTGTCTATCATTTCTTCTGTCTCATTTCTTCTGTCTATCATTTCTTCTGTCTCATTTCTTCTGTCTATCATTTCTTCTGTCTATCATTTTGCATGACAGGGAGAGACATGACAGGATTTGGGAATTTTGAAGTTACACTTCTTGTCAATTGTGCCACTGGGCACAGATGTCATTTCAACGTCTAGGTATTGGTTGTCAACTAATGTGAAATCAACAAAAAAAATCACAATTTAATTGAAAAAAATATGATATTCCCTTACGTTGATGTCTTTTTGCGAATCCAATCAGTTTTCCACATTGATTCAATGTCCTCACATTGAATTATGTTGTTGAAATGACGTGGGAACAATGTTGATTCAACCAGTTGGTGTGCTGTTGCATCCACACACCTGCTCCACTCTCTTGCCCCTATTCTCTCTCAACCATATACACACATGATTAAATAACACACAGACACTCAGACACACACACTCAGATACTCAGACACACACACTCAGACACACACACACAGACACTCAGACACACACACTGAGACACACACACAGACACTCAGACACACACACACACAGACACTCAGACACACACACACACACAGACACACACGCAGACACTCAGACACACACACAGACACTCAGACACACACTCAGACACTCAGACACACAGACACACACACAGACACGCACACACACACACAGACACTCAGACACACACACAGACACTCAGACACACACACAGACACTCAGACACACACACAGACACTCAGACACACACACAGACACTCAGACACACACACACACATTCAGACACTCAGACACACACACAGACACTCAGACACACACACTAACACTCAGACACACACACAGACACTCAGACACACACAGACACTCAGACACACACACAGAGACTCAGACACACAGACCCTCAGACACACACACAGACACTCAGACAAACACACAGACACTCAGACATACACAAAGACGCTCAGACACACACACACAGACACTCAGACACACAGACACTCACACAGAGACTCAGACACTCAGACACTCAGACACACATACACACAGAGACTCAGACACACAGACACTCAGACACACAGACACACACTCAGACACACACACAGACACACTCAGACACACAGACACTCAGACACTCAGACACTCAGACACACACACAGACACTCAGACACACACACAGACACTCAGACACACACACAGACACTCAGACACACACACAGACACTCAGACACACACAGACACTCAGACACACACACAGAGACTCAGACACACAGACACTCAGACACACATACAGACACTCAGACACACACTCAGACACATTCAGACACACACAGACACTCAGACACACACAGACACACAGACACTCAGACACACCCACAGACACACAGACACTCAGACAGACACTCAGACAGACACTCAGACAGACACTCAGACACACACACAGACACTCAGACACACAGACACACAGACACACAGACACTCAGACACTCAGACACACAGACACTCAGACACACACACAGACACTCAGACACACAGACACACAGACCCTCAGACACACACACAGACACTCAGAAACACACACAGACACTCAGACACACACACACAGACACTCAGACACACAGACACACAGAGACTCAGACACTCAGACACACAGACACACACACACACAGTCACACAGACACACACACACAGACACTCAGACACAGACACACAGACACACTCAGACACACTCAGACACACACACAGACACTCAGACACACACACAGACACTCAGACAGACACTCAGACACTCAGACACTCAGACACACACACAGACACTCAGACACTCACACACAGACACTCACACACAGACACTCACACACAGACACTCACACACACACACTCAGACACAGACACTCAGACACTCAGACACTCACACACAGACACTCAGACACTCACACTCAGACACTCAGACACTCAGACACTCAGACACACAAACAGACACTCAGACACACACAGAGACTCAGACACACACACAGACACTCAGACACTCACACACAGACACTCACACTCAGACACTCAGACACTCACACTCAGACACTCAGACACTCAGACACTCAGACACACAAACAGACAAACAGACACTCAGACACACACAGAGACTCAGACACACACACAGACACTCAGACACACACACAGACACTCAGACACATGTAACAGTTTAACTTTAGTACGTCCCCTCGCCTCGACCTCGGGCGCGAACCAGGGACCCTCTGCACACATCAACAAAAAAATATGATATTCCCTTACGTTGATGTCTTTTTGCGAATCCAATCAGTTTTCCACATTGATTCAATGTCCTCACATTGAATTATGTTGTTGAAATGACGTGGGAACAATGTTGATTCAACCAGTTGGTGTGCTGTTGCATCCACACACCTGCTCCACTCTCTTGCCCCTATTCTCTCTCAACCACATACACACATGATTAAATAACACACAGACACTCAGACACACACACTCAGACACTCAGACACACACACTCAGACACTCAGACACACACACTCAGACACACACACACAGACACACACACAGACACTCAGACACACACACACACAGACACTCAGACACACACACACACACACAGAGACACTCAGACACACACACAGACACACACACAGACACTCAGACACACACACAGACACTCAGACACACACTCAGACACAGACACTGAGACACACACACAGACACTCAGACACACAGACACACACACAGACACGCACACACACACACAGACACTCAGACACACACACAGACACTCAGACACACACACAGACACTCAGACACACACACAGACACTCAGACACACACACAGACACTCAGACACACACAGACACTCAGACACACACAGACACTCAGACACACACACAGACACTCAGACACACACACAGACACTCAGACACACACACACACACACAGACACTCAGACACACACACAGACACTCAGACACACACACAGACACTCAGACACACACACTAACACTCAGACACACACTAACACTCAGACACACACACAGACACTCAGACACACACAGACACTCAGACACACACACAGAGACTCAGACACACAGACCCTCAGACACACACACAGACCCTCAGACACACACACAGACACTCAGACAAACACACAGACGCTCAGACACACACACACAGACACTCAGACACACAGACACTCACACAGAGACTCAGACACTCAGACACTCAGACACACATACACACAGAGACTCAGACACTCAGACACTCAGACACACACTCAGACACACACACACAGACACACTCAGACACACAGACACTCAGACACACACACAGACACTCAGACACACACACAGACACTCAGACACACACAGAGACACTCAGACACACACAGACACTCAGACACACACACAGAGACTCAGACACACAGACACTCAGACACACACACAGACACTCAGACACTCACACACAGACACTCAGACACACACTCAGACACACACACAGACACTCAGACAGACACTCAGACAGACACTCAGACAGACACTCAGACAGACACTCAGACAGACACTCAGACAGACACACAGACACTCAGACACACACACAGACACTCAGACACACAGACACACAGACACTCAGACACTCAGACACTCAGACACACAGACACACAGACACACAGACACACAGACACTCAGACACACACACAAACACTCAGACACACACAGACACTCAGACACACACACAGAGACTCAGACACACAGACCCTCAGACACACACACAGACACTCAGACACACAGACAAACAGAGACTCAGACACACAGAGACTCAGACACTCAGACACACAGACACTCAGACACACACACACACAGAGACTCAGACACTCAGACACACAGACACTCAGACACACAGAGACTCAGACACTCAGACACACAGACACTCAGACACTCAGACACAGACACTCAGACACAGACACACAGACACACAGACACTCAGACACACTCAGACACACTCAGACACACACACAGACACACACACAGACACTCAGACACACACACAGACACTCAGACACACACACAGACACTCAGACAGACACTCAGACACTCAGACAGACACTCAGACACTCAGACACTCAGACACACACACAGACACTCAGACACACACACACAGACACTCACACACAGACACTCACACACAGACACTCACACACAGACACTCACACACAGACACTCACACACAGACACTCAGACACTCAGACACTCAGACACTCAGACACTCAGACACTCAGACACACAAACAGACACTCAGACACACACAGAGACTCAGACACACACACAGACACTCAGACACTCACACTCAGACACACAAACAGACACTCAGACACACACACAGACACTCAGACACACACAGAGACACTCAGACACACACACAGACACTCAGACACATGTAACAGTTTAACTTTAGTACGTCCCCTCGCCTCGACCTCGGGCGCGAACCAGGGACCCTCTGCACACATCAACAACGGTCGCCCACGAAGCATCGTTACCCATCGCGCCACAAAGGCCGCGGCTCTTGCAGAGCAAGGGCCAACACTACATCTAGGTTTCAGAGCAAGTGACGTAACTGATTGAAACGCTACTAGCGCATACCCGCTAACTAGCTAGCCATTTCACATCCGTTACACACACACACACAGACTCAGACACACAGACACTCAGACACACACAGACACTCAGACACACACAGACACTCAGACACACACAGACACTCAGACACACACACAGAGACTCAGACACACAAACACACAAACACTCAGACACTCAGACACACAGACACACACACAGACACTCAGACAGACACACAGACACTCAGACACACAGACACTCAGACACACACAGACACTCAGACACACACACAGAGACTCAGACACACACTCAGACACAAACACAGAGACTCAGACACTCAGACACACACACAGACACTCAGACACACACACAGACACTCGGACACACATACAGACACTCAGACACACACACAGACACTCAGACACACACACAGACACCCAGACACTCAGACACTCAGACACACACACAGACACTCAGACACTCAGACACACACACAGACACTCAGACACTCAGACACTCAGACACACACACAGACACTCAGACACACACACAGACACACAGACACACATACAGACACTCAGACACACACACAGACACTCGGACACACACACTAACACTCAGACACTCAGACACACACACAGACACTCGGACACACACACTAACACTCAGACAGTCAGACACACACACAGTCGCTCAGACACACACACAGACACTCAGACACACACACACAGACACTCAGACACACACACAGACACTCAGACACACACACAGACACTCAGACACACACACAAACACTCAGACACACACACAGGCACTCAGACACTCAGACACACACTCAGACATAGACACATTCACACACATACAATCACACACATACAATCACACACATAGAATCACACACACACAATCACACACCTACAATCACACAGACACTCACCTTCTTCCCTGTGGCATAACTCCTTTATAGCCTGTAGCTGTGAACCAGTGCCGTGCTTGATAGCTGTTCCCTGAGCTAGAGTATCTCCTGTCCCTCCCTGGGTAGTGCTTTCCCTCACTCTGAATCTCTTCCTGCCACAACAGCCAGTCTCGTGCTCTATCTCTCTCCAGCTGGCTGCTCACCAAACAGAGCATCGCAGCTGTTCTCCTCAACTTCACTGTTTTCAGGAGGGATATTATCTTTGGTGCTGACAACTCAATTCATTACCTGCTTTAACAACTCAGACAGCTTGCTATATTTATTTCTCTAATATAGCGGTAGTTCTTTTATCCGTTTTGGGTGTGATAGTGCATGGGTTGGGTGTTGAATGTTTTTGCGTACCGAATAGAACGATAAACACATCAGTCAACTGTAATGATGACTTCATGGTTCACTCTACCAGGGTCGAATCTGCATCACACTCTCAATACACACTCTTTCTCTTCTCTCCTCTCTTTGCAGGCTGGTTAGTTGTTATCCTAAAGCCCCCCCACTCCCTATACCTCCCTCTCTCTTCCTCCCTCTCCCCACTCCCTATATCTCCCTCTCTCTTCCTCCCTCTCCCCACTCCCTATATCCCCCTCTCTCTTCTTCCCTCTCCCCACTCTCTATCAGAAACTGAGTGAAAAAGAAGACAAAGACAGAGAGAGTGAAAGAGAGAGAGAGAGAAAGTCTGACAGGCTTACAACATACCAACACTGAGAGACATACCAACACTGAGAGAGATACCAACACTGAGAGACATACCAACACTGAGAGACATACCAACACTGAGAGAGATACCAACATTGAGAGAGATACCAACACTGAGAGACATACCAACACAGAAAAACATACCAACACTGAGAGAGAGACATACAACACTGAGAGACATACCAACACTAAGAGACATACCAACAATGAGAGAGTGTCACGTTCCTGACCTGTTTTCTGTTATTTTTGTATGTGTTTAGTTGGTCAGGGCGTGAGTTGGGGTGGGCATTCTATGTTTCGTGTTTCTATGTTTAGATCATTGGAAATTAGCCTTATATGGTTCTCAATCAGAGACAGGTGTTTGACGTTTCCTCTGATTGAGAATCATATATAGGTAGGCTGTTCACACTGTTTGTTTGTGGGTGGTTGTCTTCCGTGTCTGTGTATGTGCACCACACGGGACTGTTTCGTTTGTTCGTTCGTTTCTGTAGTCTGTACCTGTTCGTGCGTTCTTCGTGTATATGTAAGTTCTCTAGTTCAGGTCTGTCTACTTTCGTTTTTTTATTTTGTAAGTTATTCAAGTGTTCTTCGTGTTTCGTCTTTAATTTAATAAATTCATTATGTCGTATCACAATGCTGCGTTTTGGTCCAATCCATACTCCTCCTCTTCGGACGAAGAGGAGGAGGACAACCGTTACAGAGAGATACAAACACAGAGAAACATACCAACACTCAGAAAGACACCAACACTGAGAAAGTTACCAACACTGAGAGAGATACTAACACTGAGAGAGATACCAACACAGAGGATCATACCAACACTGAGAGAGATACCAACACTGATAAACATACGTGCACTAAGAGACATGCCAACACTGAGAGACATACCAACACTGCGAGACATACCAACACTGAGAGACATACCAACACTGAGAGAGATACCAACACTGAGAGACATACCAACACTGAGAGACATACCAACACTGAGAGAGATACCAACATTGAGAGAGATACCAACATTGAGAGAGATGCCAACACAGAGAAACATACCAACCCTGAGAGAGATGCCAACACTGAGAGAGATACCAACACAGAGAGATGCCAACACTGAGAGAGATACCAACACTGGGAAACATGTCAACACTGAGAGAGGTGCCAACACTGAGAGAGAGGCCACCACTGAGAGAGAGAGGCCAACACTGAGAGAGATGCCAGCACTGAGAGAAATGCCAACACCGGGAGAGATGCCAACACTGAGAGAGATGCCAACACTGACAGAGATGCCAACACTGACAGAGATGCCAACACTGACAGAGATGCCAACACTGACAGAGATACCAACACTGAGAGAGATGCCAACACTGACAGAGATGCCAACACTGACAGAGATGCCAACACTGACAGAGATGCCAACACTGACAGAGATGCCAACACTGACAGAGATGCCAACACTGACATAGATGCCAACACTGACAGAGATACCAACACTGAGAGAGATATCAACACTGAGAGAGCTACCAACACTGAGAAACATACCAGCACTATGAGAGATGCAAACACTGAGAGACGTACCAAGACTGAGAAACATATCAACACCGAAAAAGATACCAACTGAGAAAGATACCAACAATGAGAAATATACCAACACTGACAGAGATAGTCTAGTCCTCCTTGTTGTACCATTGCATCAGCTAGCTGCTGTATGATTCTGGTACCCTATGGAAAAACAGAGTGGCTTAAACCTGGTTTATTCCTCTTTTCCCTCTGGAGATCTGTCCAGCAGCAGGCAGCCTCAGCGCCCGCCCACCCCCAGCAGAGTCAGGGTCCGCTGGGCACCGCCACATCCCCTTTGAAGCCTGGAGGAAGTCATCTACCAGTCACACCACTCTCCCATGAGCCCCATGCTTTGAAATATTCAACTGTGGGTAGCGCCCAACAATAGGGGTGCTGCCAATCTATGTGTATGTTCTTATGAAAGTTTCTTGTCTAAATTCCAGACACTATCTTATCCTTTGCTGCATGTTACCACCACCAGTCCCAGCACCACTGGATATTTCACACAGACTTGTTTATCTAAGGCCTGACTACCATCGCAGTATCTCTGAATACACTGGTTGGCTACAACATGGCCAGCAGCTGTGAAATCTTCCAATTAGTACAATTTGGGCCAAATCTTGACTTGCTTTATACTATAGCTATGTCATGAACAGTTGTGCTCTGGATAGCCACAATAAGGTGGTGTTTTATACCACAGAACCACCATGGAACAAGACATGTATCTCTCACCATAGACATCAGTGGGACGTCAAGTAGATTACCTAAATCATTATAAGAGAGTCAAATTGGCCCGATGTGGGCAGTTTACACTGGCTACTGCATGTCCAGACAGTATGCAGTAGACAGTAGGGGTATATCCTATGCTAACTCATCCAGGCTAGTGCTATAGGTTATCGCAGGATAAGCCTGACAGCAGATCAAAGAGCAGTAGAGCAGGGTTGTGTCTGTCTGCCAGAGAGCAATTACTCTGAATTACAACCAAGGCAACGAGTAGCCCCAGGGAGAGAGAGAGGAAAAGAGAGAGAGCAAGAGAGGAGAGTTAAAAGAAACATGCAGAATGAGAGAAGGAGGAGAAAGCAAGAGAGAGAGATAGATGATGCAGGGATAGGAAGAGAGAGAAAGGGAGGGAAGAGAGAGAGAGGGCAGGAGAGGACACCTGAGAAGTGTGCATGGAGGGGCTGCTGGAGAAGGCTGGCTGTAGACTGTCGGCATGTAGGCCTGGGTACTTTGGAGTGAAAGTGTTGCTTGACACTCAGTCCCACAGCATACTGTATGGAGCTGCAGGGTCCTCACCCTCCTTTACACTACCAGCCAGAGACAAACAGGCTCAAGTCTCCAAGGCCTCCAACAACTGTCTGGAGAGCAGTGATATCCCATACAGAGTGGCAGGACTACCCCATAGAGAGTGGCAGGACTACCCCCTAGAGAGTGGCAGGACTACCCCCTAGAGAGTGGCAGGACTACCCCCTAGAGAGTGGCAGGACTACCCCCTGGAGAGGACTGCCCCCTAGAGAGTGACAGGACTACCCCCTAGAGAGTGACAGGACTACCCCCTAGAGAGTGGCAGGACTACCCCCTAGAGAGTGGCAGGACTACCCCCTAGAGTGGCAGGACTACCCCCTAGAGAGTGGCAGGACTACCCCCTAGAGAATGGCAGGACTACCCCCTAGAGAGTGGCAGGACTACCCCCTAGAGAGTGGCAGGACTACCCCCTAGAGAGTGGCAGGACTACCCCCTAGAGAGTGGCAGGACTACCCCCTAGAGAGGACTGCCCCCTAGAGAGTGGCAGGACTACCCCCTAGAGAATGGCAGGACTACCCACTAGAGAGTGGCAGGACTACCCACTAGAGAATGGCAGGACTACCCACTAGAGAATGGCAGGACTACCCACTAGAGAGTGGCAGGACTACCCCCTAGAGAGTGGCAGGACTACCCCCTAGAGAATGGCAGGACTACCCCCTAGAGAATGGCAGGACTACCCCCTAGAGAGTGGCAGGACTACCCCCTAGAGAATGGCAGGACTACCCCCTAGAGAGTGGCAGGACTACCCCCTAGAGAATGGCAGGACTACCCCCTAGAGAGTGGCAGGACTACCCCCTAGAGAATGGCAGGACTACCCCCTAGAGAATGGCAGGACTACCCCCTGGAGAGTGGCAGGACTACCCCCTAGAGAGTGGCAGGACTACCCCCTAGAGAGTGGCAGGACTACCCCCTAGAGAATGGCAGGACTACCCCCTAGAGAATGGCAGGACTACCCCCTAGAGAATGGCAGGACTACCCCCTAGAGAATGGCAGGACTACCCCCTAGAGAATGGCAGGACTACCCCCTGGAGAGTGGCAGGACTACCCCCTAGAGAATGGCAGGACTACCCACTAGAGAATGGCAGGACTACCCCCTAGAGAGGACTGCCCCCTAGAGAGTGGCAGGACTACCCACTAGAGAATGGCAGGACTACCCCCTAGAGAATGGCAGGACTACCCACTAGAGAATGGCAGGACTACCCCCTAGAGAATGGCAGGACTACCCACTAGAGAATGGCAGGACTACCCACTAGAGAATGGCAGGACTACCCCCTAGAGAATGGCAGGACTACCCACTAGAGAATGGCAGGACTACCCCCTAGAGAGGACTGCCCCCTAGAGAGTGGCAGGACTACCCACTAGAGAATGGCAGGACTACCCCCTAGAGAATGGCAGGACTACCCACTAGAGAATGGCAGGACTACCCCCTAGAGAATGGCAGGACTACCCCCTAGAGAATGGCAGGACTACCCCCTAGAGAATGGCAGGACTACCCCCTAGAGAATGGCAGGACTACCCACTAGAGAATGGCAGGACTACCCCCTAGAGAATGGCAGGACTACCCCCTAGAGAATGGCAGGACTACCCCCTAGAGAATGGCAGGACTACCCCCTAGAGAGTGGCAGGACTACCCCCTAGAGAATGGCAGGACTACCCCCTAGAGAATGGCAGGACTACCCCCTAGAGAATGGCAGGACTACCCCCTAGAGAGTGGCAGGACTACCCCCTAGAGAATGGCAGGACTACCCCCTAGAGAGTGGCAGGACTACCCCCTAGAGAATGGCAGGACTACCCCCTAGAGAATGGCAGGACTACCCCCTAGAGAGTGGCAGGACTACCCCCTAGAGAGTGGCAGGACTACCCCCTAGAGAATGGCAGGACTACCCCCTAGAGAGTGGCAGGACTACCCCCTAGAGAATGGCAGGACTACCCCCTAGAGAATGGCAGGACTACCCCCTAGAGAATGGCAGGACTACCCCCTAGAGAATGGCAGGACTACCCCCTAGAGAATGGCAGGACTACCCACTAGAGAATGGCAGGACTACCCCCTAGAGAGTGGCAGGACTACCCACTAGAGAATGGCAGGACTACCCCCTAGAGAATGGCAGGACTACCCCCTAGAGAATGGCAGGACTACCCCCTAGAGAGTGGCAGGACTACCCCCTAGAGAATGGCAGGACTACCCCCTAGAGAGTGGCAGGACTACCCCCTAGAGAATGGCAGGACTACCCCCTAGAGAATGGCAGGACTACCCCCTGGAGAGTGGCAGGACTACCCCCTAGACAGTGGGGCTAAAGTATATTTTCTACTATTCATCTCTACAATGTGACTGTTTGCATGTTGGTGCTAATTGTGTGTGTTGACCTCTGTGCTTGCCAGTCACTGAATGTGTCAGATTTGGTGCAGTGCTCATCATGTCCTAATTGAGGTGACGGCTCACCCATCTGCTGTCCTAGCAGGAGCACCATTAGAAGTGTGTTCAGCCCCACTCAGACAGACACTCTGCAAGGGGGCTATTAAACCTCCATCAGCTCTTCCTCAACCACAACCAAAGGACAGACCCAGCAGAAGCCTTTATACTGTAACTGCCTCAAAACAGTAATTATGTTCTCCTTATAAAGAAAGAGCTGATGGAGCGTCTTGTACTTATGTTTATCTAACAGCCCCTTCTTATATCTCCCCTTTTCTCTCTCTCTCTCTCTCTGTCAATTCAATTCAATGGGATTTATTGGCATGGGAAACATATGTTAACATTGCCATAGCAAGTGAAATAGAAAATAAAAAATTGTGAAATGAACAATATAAAATGAACAGTAAACATTACACTCACAAAGGTTCCAAAGGAATAGAGACAATAGAAATGTCATTATGTCTGTATACAGTGTTGTAACGATGTGCACATCGAGCAACCAACAAAGAACAAACACCATTGTAAATACAACATACATTTGGGTTGTAATTACAAAGATGTTTGTTCTTCACTGGTTGACCTTTTCTTGTGGCAACAGGTCACAAATCTTGCTGCTGTGGTGGCACACTGTGGTATTTCACCCAGTAGATATGGGAGTTTATCAAAATTTGATTTGTTTTCAAATTCTTTGTGGATCTGTGTAATCTAAGGGAAATACGTGTCTCTAATATGGTCATACATTTGGCAGGAGGTTAGGAAGTGCAGCTCAGTTTGTCCCTCTCTCTCTCTTTATCTCCCTATCTTTCTCTCCCTCTCTCTCTCCCTCTCTCTCTTTCTTTCATTCACTATTTCTCTCTTTCACTCTTCTTCTCGCCCTCTCTCACTTTCTCTCACTCTCTCTCTGTTTCTATTTCGATCTCCCTCTCTTGCTCTGTCTCTCTCTCTCTCTCTCTCCCTCTCACTCTCTCTCTCTCTCTCAATTCAATTCAAAGGGGCTTTATTTCCATGGGAAACATATGTTAATATTGCCAAAGCAAGTGAGGTAGATAATGTACAAAAGTGAAAATACAGTAAAAATGAACAGTAAACATTACACTCACAGAAGTTCCAAAATAATAAAGACATTTCAAATGTCATATTATATATATATATGTACAGCTCACAGTGTTGTAACGATGTACAAAAAAGTATAAAAGGGAAAATAAATAAGCATAAATGTGGGTTATATTTACAATGGGGTTTGTTCTTCACTGGTTGACCTTTTCTTGTGGCAACAGGTCACAAATCTTGCTGCTGTGGTGACACACTGTGGTATTTCACCTCTCTCTCCCTCCCTCTTTCTCTTTCTCTCTTTCCGATGCAGATCTGTGATAAGGAGTGGCACTATTACGTCATTAACGTGGAGTTTCCTGTGGTGACACTCTACGTGGACGGAGTGACCTACGACCCTTACCTGGTGACAGACGATTGGCCGATCCACCCCTCTCAGATTGATGTACAGCTCACTGTGGGCGCCTGCTGGCAAGGTGATGATGATTGTGATGATGACAATTACAATGATGATGAGTGCAGTCACAAAAACTATCAAGCGCTATGATGAAACTATCTCTGATGAGGACCGCAACAGGAAAGGAAGACTCAGAGTTACCTCTGCTACAGAGGATAAGTTCATTAGAGTTACCAGCCTCAGATTGTAGCCCAAATAAATGCTTCACATAGTTCAAGTAACAGACACATCTCCACATCAACTGTTCAGAGGAGACTGTGTGAATCAGGCCTTCATGGTCGATTGCTGCAAAGAAACAACTACTAAAGGACACCAATAAGAAGAAGATACTTACTTGGGCAAAGAAACATGAGCAATGGACATTAGACCGGTGGTATTCTGTCCTTTGTCCAAATTTGAGATTTTTGGTTCCAACGGCTTTTGTCCTTGTGAGACGCAGAGAAGGTGAACGGATGATCTCCACATGTGTAGTTCCCACCGTGAAGCATGGAAGAGGAAGTCTGATGGTGAGGGAGTGCTTTGCTGGTGACACTGTCTGTGATTTATTTAAAATTCAAGGCACATTTAACCAGCATGGCTACCATAGTATTCTGCAGCGATGCGCCATCCCATCTGGTTTGCGTTTAGTGAGAATATCATTGGTTTTTCAACAGGACAACCCAACACACCTACAGGCCGTGTAAGGTATACTTTCCCAAGGAGGAGAGTGATGGAGTGTTGCATCAGATGAACTGGCCTCCACAATCAAAGGACCTCAACCCAATTGAGATGGCTTGGGATGAGTTGGACCGCAGAGTGAAGGAAAAGCACCAACAAGTGCTCAGCATATGTGGGAACTCCTTCAAGACTGTTGGAAAAGCCTTCCAGGTCTGATTCACGCAGTCTCCTCTGAACAGTTGATGTGGAGATGTGTATGTTATTTGAACTTTGAAGCATTTATTTGGGCTACAATCTGAGGCTGGTAACTATAATGAACGAGTCCTCTACAGCAGAGGTAACTCTGGGTCTTCCTTTCCTGTGGCGGTCCTCATCAGAGATAGTTTCATCATAGCACTTGATAGTTTTTGTGACTGCACTTGAAGAAACTTTCAAAGTTCTTGAAATGTTCCGTCTTAAAGTAATGATGGACTGTCGTTTCTCTTTGCTTATTTGAGCTGTTCTTGCCATAATATGGACTTCGTCTTTTACCAAGTAGGGCTATCTTCTGTATACCACCCCTAACCTGTCACAACAAAACTGATTGGCTCAAATGCATTAAGAAGGAAATAAATTCCAGGTGACTACCTCATGAAGCCGGTTTAGAGAATGCCAAGAGTGTAACGCTTGTTCCCCTCTTCTTCGTCCGAAGAGGAGGAGTAGGGATCAGACCAACATGCAGTGGGTTTAGAAAACATAATGAATTTATTAAACGACAAAGACGAACACGAAACAACACTTGAAATAATTACAAAATAACAAAACGAACGAAGACAGACCTGAACTAGAGAACTTACAAATAACACGAAGAATGCACAAACAGGTATAGACTACAAACAAAAACGCTACAGTCCCGTGTGGTACGAACATACATACAGACACGGAAGACAACCACCCACAAACAAACAGGCTTGGTGCGTGGTGTAGGCACTGTCTTAACCAGACGGCTAGCACGCACCTCAGGACGAGTATGGAGAGCTGTTCCCAGTGACATTAACTCACCAATACGTTCATTCGGACGGATGCCGTGCCTCATGCACCAAACCAGTACATCCCTCATATCTTTCTCCTTCAATTTCTCCATTAACTCCTTTACTGTCTCTGCGTCACTCACCTCCAAATCCGCCCTCACCGGCTCCTTATGTAAAGCAGGAGGAGCTGGCTCAAGTCCCCTGACTGACCCAACTATATTCCCCGAAAGCCCCCCCAAGAAATTTTTGGGTTTGACTTGCGGGCTTCCAGCCTTGTTTCCGTGCTGCCTCCTCATATCGCCGCCTCTCCGCTTTCGCTGCCTCCAGCTCCGCTTTGGGGCGGCGACACTCCTCTGGTTCTGCCCAGGGTCCTTCTCCGTCTAGGATTTCCTCCCATGTCCATTCCTCCTTGTACACCTGCTGCTGTCCGTTAACCCGCTGCTTGATCCTTCGTTGGTGGGTGGTTCTGTAACGCTTGTTCTCCTCCTCTTCGTCCGAAGAGGAGGAGTAGGGATCAGACCAACATGCAGCGGGTTTAGAAAATATAATGAATTTATTAAACGACAAAGACGAAGACGAAACAACACTTGGAATAATTACAAAATAACAAAACGAACGAAGACAGACCTGAACTAGAGAACTTACAAATAACACGAAGAACGCACAAACAGGTATAGACTACAAACAAAAACGCTACAGTCCTGTGTGGTACGAACATACATACAGACACGGAAGACAACCACCCACAAACAAACAGTGTGAACACCCTACCTTTATAAGGTTCCCAATCAGAGGAAACGTCAAACACCTGTCTCTGATTGAGAACCATATAAGGCTAATTACCAATGACCTAAACATAGAAACACAAAACAGAGAATGCCCACCCCAACTCACGCCCTGACCAACTAAACACATACAAAAATAACAGACAACAGGTCAGGAACGTGACAAAGAGTGTGCAAAGCTGTCATCAAGGCAAAGGGTGGCTACTTTGAAGAATCTAAAATCTAAAATCTATTTTTATTTGTTTAACACTTTTTTGGTTACTACATGATTCCATATGTGTTATTTCAAAATGTTGATGTCTTCACTATTTTTCTACAATGTAGAAAATAGTAAAAATAAAGAAAACCCTTGAATAAGAAGGTGTGTCCAAACTTTTGACTGGAGCCAGATGCTCACGTCCGTCTGTCATGCCCATCCACAGCACCTTGGCAAAACCTAAACCTACCTGAAGGTAACAGCGCTCACTGTTGCCCCCAGTGGCTGGTTTCCACATCATCTCCCAATGTCCTCAGACATGGATGGACATCGAATACTGACTTGTATCATGGGTGACCTGGCTGGAAAATGATGACGATGATAAAAATGATGACGATCCGCAACCATTGTCTTGCCCCTGTTATGTGCCCCTATTGACTGGTTCGATGTGAGAAAATGTTTTGGGGATCTGACCTGACAGTTGATCAATTAGGCCGACTGGACAAGTAGTGTCAGATTTTCTCTCTCCAGACCAAAGATAACAATGGCTGTCTTCGAAGTGCTGTGTGCATAATGTGTATTTTTGACAGTGAATGAACCTAACTGCCGGAAGCTTTTAATCCATCTTCGATGCACAATGAAGATGAAAAGTGGAGATACAATCAAGCTGTCTCCAACAACGCCTGATGCCCAGTTAAAAATGGATAACAGGTCACTTCTCCTACAGTAGAGCCAACTATTAGCTAGATGACTGTATGAATGTGTCTAATGATGCGTAGCCCTAAATTATGTGCAGAGATAGATCAAGCCATTTTCAACAGGGTGGAATGACAGGAGGAGAGGAGGTGAGGAGAAGAGAAGAGAGGAGGAAAGGAGAGGAGAGGTGAGAAGAGAGGAGAGGAGAAGAGGAGATGAGGTGAGGAGAAGAGAGGAGGAAAGGAGAGGAGGTGAGGAGAAGATGGAAGGAGAGGAGAGGAGAGGAGAGGAGAGGAGAGGAGAGGAGAGGAGAGGAGAGGAGATGAGATGAGATGAGATGAGATGAGATGAGATGAGATGAGATGAGATGAGAGGAGAGGAGAGGAGAGGAGAGGAGAGGAGAGGAGAGGAGGGGAGGGGAGGGGAGGGGAGGGGAGGGGAGGGGAGGGGAGGGGAGGGGAGGGGAGATGAGATGAGATGAGATGAGATGAGATGAGATGAGATGAGATGAGATGAGATGAGATGAGATGAGATGAGATGAGATGAGATGAGATGAGATGAGATGAGAGGAGAGGAGAGGAGAGGAGAGGAGAGGAGAGGAGAGGAGAGGAGAGGAGAGGAGAGGAGAGGAGAGGAGAGGAGAAAAGGAGAGGAGAGGAGAGGAGAGGAGAAAAGGAGAGGAGGTGAAGAAAGAGGAGAAAAGGAGAGGAGGTGAGGAGAAGAGAGGAGGAGAGGAGTTGAGAAGAAGAGAGGTGGAAATGAGAGGAGGTGAGGAGACGAGTGGAGGAGAGGAGAGGAGGTGAGGAGAAGAGAGGAGGAAAGGAAAAGACAACGAGCAAGTCATTTTTTTCTCCTTTCAGCTGCTATAACTGCTGTTTTTTTCTTCTCTTTCATTGAATGGCTGATGGAGTTGAATGGCAGATGGAGTTGAATGGCGGATGGAATTGAATGGCAGATAGGGTTGAATGGCTGATGGAGTTGAATGGCTAATGGAGTTGAATGGCAGATGGAGTGGAATGGCAGATGGAGTTGAATGGCTAATGGAGTTGAATGGCAGATGGAGTGGAATGGCAGATGGAGTTGAATGGCAGATGGAGTTGAATGGCAGATGGAGTGGAATGGCAGATGGAGTGGAATGGCAGATGGAGTTGAATGGCAGATGGAGTGGAATGGCAGATGGAGTTGAATGGCAGATGGAGTTGAATGGCTAATGGAGTTGAATGGCAGATGGAGTGGAATGGCAGATGGAGTTGAATGGCAGATGGAGTTGAATGGCAGATGGAGTGGAATGGCAGATGGAGTTGAATGGCAGATGGAGTTGAATGGCAGATGGAGTTGAATGGCTGATGGATTTGAATGGCTAATGGAGTTGAATGGCAGATGGAGTTGAATGGCTAATGGAGTTGAATGGCAGATGGAGTTGAATGGCAGATGGAGTTGAATGGCAGATGGAGTTGTGTAGCCCTGAAGAAAGGATTAGAAGACCTTGAATAGAGGAGGAGGTCAGCGACCATTAGGCCTCTCTGAAGAGAACTAAGCCCTCAGTAACCACCCTGTTATCTTTACACAGCGCTATTAGCTCTGACAGTTGCCTTTTCAAAGGCTTTAGCTGCGAGCGACCGCCTTATTGACGAGCTCAATGTGCCACTGACAAGCTCTAGTGAAAGTTGCTTCAAACTTCAAGAGGAGTCTGGCTGCTTTCTGGGGTAATCACAGCTGAAGATTGATTATTCTCCCTGGCTGTGAAGGAATTTGCGACTTGATTTGTTCGTTTTACATTATCGTTTTATAAGTGCTCATTAGCATAATGCTTAGCTTCTCTGAGCTAGCGGTGACAGAATGGAAAGAATGGGGATGTAAAAACTGTGTGATGGAATTGGCATTTTAGAGGGAAAGAAATCAACAAGTAATAAGGGAAGGAAAACAGAAAGAAGTTTCATGGAAAAAAATCAGAATGTGTCAATACAGTCAATGGACTATTCTTCATGTCAGCGGATTGAGAGTGTGCACTCTGTGTGTGTTCATCACGCAGACCATGCAGTGCATGCTGAAGGGAAGGGCCTGCCTACCCAGAGCATGTGAGGCCAGGCAGGGGCCAGGCAGGACTCTTTTCTCTGTATATATCAACGATGTCGCTCTTGCTGCGGGTGATTCCCTGATCCACCTCTACGCAGACAACTCCATTCTGTATACATCTGGCCCTTCCTTGGACACTGTGTTAACTAACCTCCAAACGAGCTTCAATGCCATATAACACTCCTTCCGTGGCCTCCAACTGCTCATAAGCACTAGTAAAACCAAATGCATGCTTTTCAACCAGTCGCTGCCAGCACCCGCCCGCCCGACTAGCATCACTACTCTGGACGGTTCTGACTTAGAATATGTGGACAACTATAAATACCTAGGTGTCTGGCTAGACTGTAAACTCTCCTTCCAGACTCATATTAAACATCTCCAATCCAAAATAAAATCTTGAATCGGCTTTCTATTTCGTAACAAAGCATCCTTCACTCACACCGCCAAACTTACCCTTGTAAAACTGACTATCCTACCGATCCTCGACTTCGGCGATGTCATCTACAAAATAGCTTCCAACACTCTACTCAGCAAACTGGATGCTGTCTATCACAGTGCCATCCGTTTTGTTACCAAAGCCCCTTATACCACCCACCACTGCGACCTGTATGCTCTAGTCGGCTGGCCCTCGCCACATACTCGTCGCCAGACTCACTGGCTCAAGGTC